>NC_089787.1:39594906-39657406 GCF_040412425.1 Macrobrachium rosenbergii
ATATCAAGCATTTCAGTGAGAAACTCTATGATTTCTGGGGCGTAATGGATTTGTAATGCATATGGATCATAGCTGCGGATAAGCTTGAGAACAGTAATTAAGAAAGAAGCATATCACTGCCTTGGGGCTGTCAATTTAGAGCAAGATAACTGATAAGCGTAGTAGAAGGTCTTCGGGGAGGGGAGGAAATGAGAATATTGCAAGCGTGGAAAAAGAAAGTTGGTATATATCAATGCCTTGATACAGTCAGAAGCGCGAAACGCGAAACTGGAAGAAATTGGAATGCTAATTATCATGTTTATTCAGTAAATATTAATTTGACTAAATATTTATCTTATTCCATTCTTAATTTGCCTAAATATTTATCTTATTCAGTTCTTAATTTGACTAAATATTTATCTTATTCCATTCTTGTTTTCAAAATGAAATTTTACGTGAAGTTATGTTTTCCTTATTTTTAGAGGTGTTGTTGACAGTCTTTGGTCATCAGACCTGATTCGAAATAAATGCATAGCGTCGTCGAGGACCAAAGTTCTTAAGTAAGCTTCTAGTAATAAACCAGCTTCCTTTCACCTCTGTATGTGTTTGGCTTCGTTTTTCCCTACATGGATTATGGAAATAACTCAATGGGCAATTGTTCTTTACGCTGTTTTTCCTGTAATATTTAGAACTTGCTGCTGTCTTCCGTATCTCCAAGGTTTGTTACACATTTTGTTTATAAATTTGGTTTCTCATCATAAAAGAGAGGAATGCAATAAAACCTTTAATTATTCTCTCTCTCTCTCTCTCTCTCTCTCTCTCTCTCTCTCTCTCTCTCTCTCTCTCTCTCTCTCTCACACACACACTCTCATTGATCAAACCAGATTTTTTTAATCTTTAATTCTATTGCATCTTGTAATGAATAAAGATCTGAAAAATGCAATGCAGCCAGTAGTAAAATGTAAGTGATATCATAATGATAATCCCAATATTAATGAACTGTGCCTGCATACTTGATAACGATAATCCTATTATTAATGAACATCGCCAGTGGACTAGAGAGTAAGGAATTACTGAGGGCTTCAACAATACATTAATATATTATTATATTATTATTCCAAGATTCATGATCCTAGATCGAATAATTTATTCTTGTATGAGTTACGAAATGTAAGAAAAGGAAAGTTGAAGACGCTGGACAGCCAAGGAGGAAGCGACCTAGGGGATTGAATGATAAGTAAAAATAAAAGGGAGCTGGGAAGGAAGAGACGCTGCAAAGAACCATTAATATCACGTTAAATCTCATGTTCGGCTAATGAGTGGCTCTAGAATATCCTCTAAATGCCGCATTATGGTACCTAGAAGAGTTCACGAACTTTTAAAGAGTTCTAGAAATTTTCAAGAGACGAATCGTGGCAGTGATGTTATTGAAGGCGATCCTGACCTTTCGAATGGATTCTACAAAACTGTAGAGAACCTACGTAAAAGCGGCTTATTAAAAAAAGTAAGAAATTCTTAGACCTGCAGAGTAACCTACACAAAATCGTACTGCTTTAGCTTCACTGGGGAAGGCGAATTTGGACCCACCGAATTCTCCCCACGCGCGCGCTCGCCGCCTGTGAACAGTTACAATGAATTATATTTTTTTCAAGATCCACGACAAGGTATTGCTCGCTTGAAGAGGCCCACAAGTTGGAGTCGTGACTGCTTAAGAAATAAAATGGTATCCAGCGAGCCTTGTTAAGGTATTTATTTAAAAGGCACAGCCTGTGGCATGAAGCTAGGAAATGATGATTCGACCATTTAGGATTTGTGCCATTTGATAAATTTTATGGTCTTTCGTCGAGGCTTTGAAGATCAGATTTTTTCACAAAGGATTTTTTTTATTCTAAATAACGATAAAATACTAAAGGAAATTTGAAAGTGCAATAAAAAAGTATTCTCAATATTGTTTTTTGAGTTGAGGAATAATAAATTTTATAAAGAGAAACGCTATTACTTCAATTAAATTCGTATATTTTTTTGGAGTTGATGAGTAATAAATTATATATAGACAGAAACTTACTTGAAGTAACTTCATATAAAAATAGTTGAAATTGAATTTGTTCCTTAAGATGTCCATTTATTTTTATTAGATGATAAATATTAAATTGACGCGTATAGAGAAACTGTCGATATTTCATCATAATTGCCGACTGAGATTCCAGGTTATAAGTAAAGGTCTGTCAGTCTTATGCAGAAACCAAGAAAGATAATTTCTAGTTGTTAAATGACTATCAGTCAGCCCTCCCATGTAATTTAAGGAAAAATATCTACTGCCTGCATTTTAGGAATTACTTCTTACAGCAGATTAGTAATATAAAAAAATATATTCTTTTTGGGATTTGCACAGTGCTATCTTTATATCATCAAGGACAGGACTATGAAAGGGATATTTATATGAGGAATAGGAAAAAATCATGTAAATTTAATGGTTTATTTTTTAGTAAATTAAAAACATGAATATCGTGAAATGGAGCACAATTACAGTGTCGATCTCAAGCAGTGATTACTTTGTAGTTAAACTGAAGTTTCAGATAACGTTTCTTGTTCTACATAAGAGGGCCTCTCTTTCCTGTTTTATATATATATATATATATATATATATATATATATATATATATATATATATATATATATATATATATATATATATATATATATATATATATATATAATTGTTTGACTGTGTGTTCTATCAATGTGTGTGAGTGAGGTACCACAGACACAGCATATATATATATATATATATATATATATATATATATATATATATATATATATATATATATATATGTATATATATATATATATACATATACATATACATATACATATATATACACACATATATTATACAGGCATAAAATATATCGCGGCATCCTCCCCCACTTTTCCATTTGTCTTGGAAGAGGTCCTGAGAGAACAAGTTGAACGTTCAAGATGAATGTCTCGAATATTGCAGTCTATAATTTTGCAAGGCACATACTTGCCATGACCCAAAGCACCAAATAGGGACGAAGATGAGAATAAAGATGAGGCTGGGAAGAGAGAGAGAGAGAGAGAGAGAGAGAGAGAGAGAGAGAGAGAGAGAGAGAGGGAGAGAGAGAGAGAGAGAGAGAGACTGAAAAAAATAAAAGGGGGGAGAAGAAATGATAAAACAAGAGGGGCAAGAAGATGAAGAGTCATCTTCATTCTTCATTTTCATATCCATCCGTCCAGAATATTGCCCGTTCACCTTTTTTTTATGGACATTCTTTTGTATATATGATAGGGTACGCATTCATTTTGCATTCATTTTCACACGTGTAACTTCTTTGTAGCTGTGCTTTTTCTTTCGCTTTTATATTTTTCTTTAATGGAAGTTGCATAGCAGATTTTTTTTTATTTCACATCATTCTTTAATGGAAGTTGTATATTAGTCCCCCTTTACTCTTTTATGGCCAGTCTTCCTGCTTTCATTTTCACACACATGTATGTCAAGGTGAAATTGTTTTTATTATACTCTACTAGAAATATTTTATTGGTGCTCTCTACTTTCTGATGGGGATTCTTTATTACGAGTATATTAGGATGAAGTATATATTTCATTTTGAATTCTTTTTTGACACTGGTGAGTATGCAATGGTAGATATTTTTCATTTTTGTTTTATGAACATAAAAGTATAATTTGGGTCCCCTTACTTTATGCACGGACATTGTTTTGCAAATTATATCTTATAAATTCTTTGCTTATTTGCTAGATGTTAATAAGTGCCCCCCCTTATTTTTTATGCACATTATTTTGTAAAAGATAACACATTTATTTAAAACCCTATGCTATCTCGTGTTAGATACACTGTTCACTTTTATATGCTACAATACATTACTGGAAGTTGAATGTCGGGACCTCCTATTTTTTTTTTTTTTTTTTTGTTAGGATATTTACGACTCACAATCATTTGGCATTCAGTTTCATTCATATCGGAATCGTAACACTTACATTTTATTAGTGTATTAAACTTCACTAGATGATGCTTATGACCCTTTTTATATTTTTGCATTCATTGTTATTAATGTGATGGTGTGCGTATTCGTTTTGCATGCATTTTCGCTCGTACTTTTATCATAGTAGATAATTTTGTTGCTCTGGCAGGCTTCATATAAAATTGAATATTCTGTAGGTCACCTTTGCTTTTATACAGACTTTGCTTTGCATCTGAAAGTGTACATATTCCATTTGTATTCCTTTCTAGACTTTGACATTATTATGGTTGAGATTTTCGTTAATTTTGTCTTTTTCAGAAAGGTAGAAAGATAAGTGGTTTTTATTTACTTGTGGAAAGATCATCTCTCTCTCTCTCTCTCTCTCTCTCTCTCTCTCTCTCTCTCTCTCTCTTGTTTGAAAGATTAAGTCCTGTAAGATTTAAGGCTAAACTTAGGCCGCGAGAGAGAGAGAGATATAGATATATATGTGTGTGTGTGTGTGTGATGATTATAATCACTTTTGTACGTGATTCATTTATCACACATTACCACGGGTGAAAAATAAGAGACGGGGTGTAGTTCCTGACCGGTTTCGATTTTATTTCCAAGCCATTGACGAAGAACGGATAGAGAATATTAGAAGTCCTGTAGTATATATATTTGTGACTTCTAATACTCTGTATCAGTCCTTCGTCAGTGGCTTGGAAATAAAGTCGAAACCGGTCAGGACCTATACCCCCGCCTCTTATTTTTCACCTGTATTTTTCATATGTGTAATATATATATCTTATATATATATATGTATATATATATATATATATATATATATATATATATATATATATGTGTGTGTGTGTGTGTGTGTATATATATATATATATAGATGTAGATCTAGATATATGTGTATATATGTATGTATGTATGTGTGTGTGTGTGTTTTAATCTTATACTTTGTGCCTATAAGTTTTCCAACATTTAAAAACAGAAAAAAAGTGGGTTCTCACCCTGAAAGAAGTGATAGTGACCTCTTGTAAGAGACTTGAGTTATTATAAGAATAAAGGCGAATAGAACCTGTGAGAAAATGTCGAAACTTGTCTGTATGAGATTTCAAAAAATGTTCTTGGATGTGGTTATTCAGACACTGTTTTAGATCTCACTCATTTTGTTTATTTTAGGATAAATTTTATCCGTGTAGACTGTATCTTCTTATCGAATAGTTTATTCACGTGTAGAATTTGTTAGTAAAATTATATATTTTTATGACATGCAAATCGTACATGATTAAAAGTTAAAAGTGATTGTGTCAGTGACCCAAGACTCTCTCTCTCTCTCTCTCTCTCTCTCTCTCTCTCTCTCTCTCTCTCTCTCTCTCTCTCTCTGCTCAAGAAAAAGTGGTAATGGTAATCTAAATGCCTCGTAATATATTCCCAACATTAATCTAAAGCGGAATGCCTCAGATTTAAAGTTTTATTTGTTCGCTTTTTGTTGTGATTCATGCACTTCTTGTTGATGTTTCCAACATCTGGTTGACAAATTAGGGGAAAGTGGTCGACTTGCTTGCATGCATGACTGAAAATCATCCAGTTTAGATTTCTAAAATAAATAACCGTTATAAATGTAATAATCTTTCAATGAGATATCTGCTTAATTATTGTGTTTTTATGTTTTCTTCCTCTTTTCAGTCATGGTGATTATTTTCTTTTTATATAGGTGAAAAGGAAAATGCATAAGAATAGTGAGTAATATATTTCCAACTCCCAGGTATTGGAATTTAGGTTTTAGCCATCAGTATTTCTTCACCACTCACTGGTATAGTGCAGATATTGCAAGCAGAACAAAATAATGCGATATCATAATTATATATATATATATATATATATATATATATATATATATATATATATATATATATATATATATATATATATATATATATATATATATATATATATATATATACGGTTACGGCTGCGCCAGTAGGTTTGTAACTCAGACCTCCTCACTTTAGCACACATATATTCACGTAAATGCACATGGTACATAATCATTGAAAGCCATGCACTTAGCATTTATAGTCCTGGAAGATCTACATTGTTATTTTTCTAACGCAGTAGACAAGTTAATTTTCATTCTTTTCCATCCTCCTCCCTCCGGCAAAGCAGACCTCGACCTCTCTTGATCCTCAGCTTCTTTTGCTCATGATAAAGCAATGTTAGGATCCCGCTCCATGTTGCTGACTCTCCCGTCTCCTACGTCCTCTAATTCACACACAAACAAACGAACGCCAGCGCATCTTTCCAGGTATGGCAGTGCATTACGCATCTGCCTCGAATCTGCTTTTGCAACATTTGCAACATCTACTTTCACTTAAGGGATTGAAAGTTCCTCCTCCTCTTCCTCCTCCTCCTCCTCCTCCATCCTTCAAGTCCCTCCCCCACTTCCCACCCCTGTCTTCCCCCTTCTCTCTCCGAATCCCTGCATTGAAGTGATTGACCGTTTAAGAGGATTACAAAAGCTCATATATACCTCTTTGGAGCCCTCTTTTCCTCAGCTGCAGGAACTATTCCCCCCCCTGTCTTTTTTTGGCCCGATTTCATATTGGTTTCCTTCGTTTCAATTATTAGTCCTCCTCCCTTCCTCCTCCTCCTCCTCCCCTCCTCTTCCACACCCCCTCTCCCCTTTCCTTTTAATGATCAACTTCCACATGAGAGGGGCGTCCCCTCTCTTCCTCCCCCTCCTCCCCCTTCCTCATCCTCTCATCCCGGAAAAGTTTTCTTCGCGGTTCGATCGTCTTGATTGAGGTTCGATTATTTTGCGCATGGAATTTGATTACTTTCGTATGGGGATTCATTTATCCGAATGAGGATCCGCTCCTATTTCGACCTCGGGTCTCGAATTCGAACGATTATTTGCGAGACACAAACATTCTCTCCTCAACCTTCCCTCGTCTATAAAAGGAAGACGAAGAACCGGGTTTTAATCAGAGGAGTCAATATGGCTTTTGTTTTTTTTTTTCTTTCTTCGTTTATAAATCTTTAAATATTCACTCACCTAAACGGCTTGGAGCATATTTGATAATGGCGGTTGTCTTGATCTTATCCCTGGAAAACAAAAATCAGTTTTGGTGTTTTGATTTCCATCGTCACTTTTTAATTAGTTGTCTTGGATAAAAATAATCAAGTCGAACATTTTTCACGAGTAATAAATATATATATTTTCTGGCGTTGAAATCGTCATGGAGAGAGGGCATTGTATTTTATTGTGTATTTTGACATATCGTTCTAGTTCTGTAAATGCTTTTAGAATGAGGTGTTGTTGGTGATAAGTAACTGGACCTACATATTTTAGACTTTTATTACGTATGGATGAATAAATGTTGGTGTGCAGCCATTTGGGTATATAGACCACCATATGATAACAGAAAGCCTGACTTTGAAACGGCTACAAAAAAATGTATACCATTGAGAATAGCAATTTATAGTTAATAAGTAATTATTAGTAGTATTATTGGTACTGTTACTAATTTTATCGTTATTTTTATTATTTTTCCAAATGTGCAGAGATTCACATAAAAACAGATTTACAAAGCGACAAAGCAAACTTACATAGTATAAAAGAATATATATTCTTCATTTTATATACTGAGCATTCTTTCAAAAATGCTAGTTGCATTTTTGAAATGTGATATTTCAGCACCTCCGGCGAAATGAACGATTACAGTTCATAAAATCTGTCTAGAAACTATCTACCATTTGTTAACGCTGGTACGCAAGGGTTGCTTTCGCCGTTTCATTAATACTGCTTTAATTACCGAAGCGTGACATCGTAAAATTCTGTGTGGAGCGAGGTGTCGAGATAAGACAACAATTAGGTGAAGCTGCTAGATGACTGTAGCTTGCGCGCGCATGATAATACGTCGCGATAACTCGTGTTATGCTTTTGCAACTTGGGAGGGGAATGAGGCTGAAAGAAGGGTACTTAGCGTTTGCACCTTTTCCTTGCGATCATTTACTTGTTATTTCTCTCTTTATGTAAAAGGTACGGTGCTTTAGTTAGTGCATTTCTGAATGGAAGGCCTTGGCGGCGGGATTTACACCTTAGTCTTACCGCTAAAACTTCTCTCGATGAGTTCTTTTTCTGTGATGAATGTAAATTGTGTAAATGCGTTTGTTAACTGAATGACTTGTAAACATGGCGCATCACAGAATTTTTAATTTCTGTAAATTATTAGCTGTTTCGTCAGCGTAGTGTAACAATCATAATATGCCTGGGGCATAAAGTTTTAATATCCCTCACTTCTGTTTTCTACTTGCATTTTATTCTGCTGATAAATAAGAAATATCTAATTAGTGACCAAAGGAGGTAATGTGTCAAGTATTGTAATTCATAATAACATTCTAAAAGAAAAAAACCTTTCAGGCGTTAATTCCAAGTTGGTTTTCGTCTGCCTTCAAGAATGCATTGTTTAGTCAGAGTTTCTGAATGAAGTGATTTGTAGATTTATTTGCAGTATAAGATTTTTATGACCACAAGGAAAACGATACATGGGGTCCTTAACGAGAGGTTTAGTCAGAATACAATTTTTTTTATCCACTGTTGACTTTATTTATTGAAGCCTGTATAAAATTTCTTCAAGATATATGCTTCGAGGAAGCAATAAATATTTTTGTACGTCAGACGTTTAACCGTACCAAAATTTAAGCAGAGTATGCGCTTAAAATTTATTCCTCTTTTAATATTTCTGCAAATGAACTGGGCCGGTATACTTTGATATTCTTATTAAAGAGCCGTCTTAAATACCACTTATTAACTGCATAACATTTCAGCACTCCGGTAGGAAACACTTCATTTTAATAATTTTAACACGAAGCCCAGTTACTAGTTACTTTAGCCAACGACATTTGGAGGATGTAAAGTTTTCCCCTGTGTCTGCCTTAACAAACCTCGAGTATATTGATAAATCGTGTTGAAAACTTTCGTTGAGTGATCCACCCTGGCTATTTTAGTGTGTTACACTATATATTCCTTAGTGGCTTATCTCATAACTTTTCTCTTTATTATCAAAGTGATCTTTTCTTTCTTTTTTCCTGCTAAGAGCTACTTTTTCCCTCCCGTCCGTCAGTTAGTATCTGTTAGGGGTTACCTTGTCATTGCAGCTACTTCCAAATAGTTGAAGGGATTCTGATAAAAAAATGCCACAACGGTTGACCATCGTGTATAGATGTGCATAAGTTAAGCTTGCCCGTATGCCTGTCCTATAAACCTTTTTTTTTTTGTTTTGTTTTTTCACACACATACACTTTTCCGCGGAAGTTAATTGTTAGGCAAGTTTACGGCGTTTTGGCTTGGCTCTTAATACGAGCAATATTACAATACAAACGTTCCTTTTGCTTTTAAAATCCATAATTGGTTTTGCACCGCGAGATGGTCTATTTTGAATTCACAATTTTCACGGAAAACAAAATGTCGTGAATGATAAACTAACTTCATCAAGTGTAGAAAGCAAAATATCTAGTGTAGAAAGCAAAATATCTAGTTTCTGGGTCTCTAAATGGAGCTGGAAGGAAGCTTTCATTATGCCCTTTGTAGATCAGTGCTGTGTTTTAATTGTAATACAAAACCACAAAGCCTATGACAGCTCAGGCAAAGAGAACGATGCGGTATCATGTTATTTATTAGTTTGGAGCGGTGTGCCACTTTTTAAAATTAAGCTATTATGAAAGTGTTTCAAAGGGTCGTTTTCATAGCAGCGTAGAACGTATTTCTTCACACTGATAGATAATCAGAATCATTTATTATTGACTGGTATAATCAGTAGTTAAACCTAACGCGACGCGTTGTACATACTCCACAAGTGTAAATACCATATAACTGAGTCTGTGTCTTATTTTCTTTATAATTGTTGTGTGTAAAGTAACTTCATTAAGATAGAGTCAAGATAATGACTGGTGAAGGTTTGTCTCGTTCTAAGGATCGGAATAGAATGCTTCTGTAAGTCTCACATCGCTTCCAGCTTCAATCCATTTCTGAAGGCTGATGATAGACCATCAAATAATAAGAAAAGGTGAACTACATCCTTTCGTTAATACAAAGAGAGGAATGTCTTAACAAATAAACATAAAGCCAATTTATTTTTATTACAACTTCTGGTATGAATATCAATGGCTCAGAGAGATAACCTTCTTTAGTTTAGTCTGTTGTATATGTTAAGAATTGTATTTTAAAATTCTCTCTCTCTCTCTCTCTCTCTCTCTCTCTCTCTCTCTCTCTCTCTCTCTCTCTCTCAAACACACACACACACACACACACACACACAGCGAGAATACCGAAGTGCTTTCTTTCATGTACTTTCTAAGCGAGCTGAGTCCATGAACTCCTGGACTCGGCGTCGGTCAAGGAGGTCTTTCGGTCCGACTGCAATTTGCCAGATGAGACGGAGTGTAGGTGAGAAAATGACTGGACAGCTCTTATGCAAAATAGCCGCTCGTTCCGGGGTCAAGAGGCAACGTGGAAAAGTAGTTAGGAAATGAAACAAAAGGTTGGGAAGGAAAGATAGAATGTGAGAGAGAGAGAGAGAGAGAGAGAGAGAGAGAGAGAGAGAGAGAGAGAGAGAGAGAGAGAGAGAGAGCGGAGAACTCCCTGGGAGGTTATGAGAAAGGGCTGACAGGCTATAAAGTGGGTGGGGATTAATGGAAAAGGAAATAAGCAGATAGTGCTTGAAGCCTTTTGTTTAAAGTCTGTACAGATGAATCTCATCAGGGATGGGATTAATCTTTTGGATGGTGTTATCTTTGAAACTGCTGATCTTGAGAGGCCCGCTTGATTTATTAAATATGGAAATTGTTGTTAGGGGAAATGTGAGAACGCTTTCACGCTTTTTATGCGTTCATTAATTTCAGAAATGAATCGCAACACCGATTCGATAGCATGAACAAGTTGTTTTCTATTCGTAACTCCACGTAAAAGAAAGATGAAATTGAGAATCACATTCTCATTTTGAAGTTTACGACAACAAAGTAATTTCTGTATAGACAGAGATGCTCAGGTGAAATTTAAAACCGAGATAATAGAATAGAACTTTAGGAATGAAGATCGCCCAGGTGGATGTAGAGGTCAGAATCTTATAAAAAGTCGCAAAACATAAATAGAGAAGAATAAAGTGACACTGAAAGAAATAAAACCAAAGAAGTTCAGCTACACAGATAATTATGTTTGTTACAACGAAATCCTTTAGTCAGCATTTTCCACGCTTCATAAATTACGCAGCAGCGGATAGTATTGAGATTTTTCCTCTAATAAGAAGGACGAACAAACAAACCGGAATGCATTAAGAATGGAAATGATTGGGATAGAGCGGAATTTCAAACGCTCCAGCGATTGGACAAGCGTTATATCTGGCCATTTGTCTTGTCGGAAAGAACCAGGGTCAGGACCTCGCCAGCCTTGTTGGGGGAATGAAGTAGAATTATCATATGCGGAGACTATAATTTATTGTTATGCGAATAAATTATTGCCGTTTGAAATAACGTAATGCCTCTCTGATCTATTGAAAACGGACTTTATCGTTGGCCGTAATGCGTGATAAGGACACGAATTATTCTAGCGGTGGATTTCATAACACTTTTTTTTTTTTTAGCCTTTTCAAAGGGAGTATTTTAATTTCATTCATATGACTTACTTTAGACTTGCTCTTTGTTAGGATTTCTTGTCAAATTTTTTCTTTAGTGGAGCCTTCTTGTTTGCCCTTCTGTGGAACTTGCTATCAAATGTGTCCTCTTACGGAAATAGTGCCGTCAGTGCACTCCACTTGGTGCACTGTAGGCATTATAGAATGGTGTTTGCAGCGCCCCTGCTGCCCCTAGCTGAGCCCACTTTTTTACCCTCCATTCCTGCTTCCTTTCTTCATTCTTGCTGTCCAACCTCTCTAACAAGTATTTCTTAATGCAACTGTGGTTTTTCTCCCAGTTCCACCTTGAGACTTTTGTATTTTTTCTTCTTTATTTTCGCCTTTATTTGCTGTCCAACCACTCCGACTCCCTCTTTCCACTCTTCATCGCTGAACGGTTAGAAAGTGCCTCAATGCTTGTGTAGAGAGCCTAAGTTTATTAAAATAAAAAAAGTGATCAAATGCCATCATTGGTAGACTTGTTATACAGTAAGACGCGTTCTGTGGTGGGACTGTCTTATGTCGTACTATTAAGCAGGAACAGTCATCGTAAATGCTCTTCGGTGGAACTTGCTATCTGACTTACCCCTTACTGTCACTTTCTATTAACCGTGCTTTTCATTATGAATTTTTATCAAACGCGCTCTTCACTGGGACGTGCTCTCTAGCGTGTTCTTCAGTGGGACTTGGTTTTTGAAATTATTGTTGGGATTACTCATTCTTCATTGTTATCTCAGTATGAATATGATCAGCATTATAAGACGCCCTGACAGACTTTTATAGTATATTTTCATGCATGAGTTTCATATAGAGGCTTGTAAAAAAAACCCTCTGATAAAGAATGAAGGTGAATTTTAGAACAGAGAATCGTAATTTCTTGTTGGAGTTTACATCAAACTTATTACTGAAACAGTGGTAAACCTAAGAGTTGATTTTATACCTGAAATTTCGTGTTTGGTTTTCCATTAAAATCTAGAGATATCCGAAACATTAATAAGCAGTCAGGATTTCACTTAGAACTAAGAGTCTTTTGAAATAAGAAATCATTCATTTTTGAGTTTCCATCGAAATCTAGGGATGAGAAAAAAATATGGGAGACCCGATTTTACAGCTGAGAATTCTCTGGGAAAAGAGAAATAATTTCTTGTTTGAATTTCAGACCGAATCTATAGATAGACAGCAGGATCACTGATGAAGAGTGACGAATGATTTGAGGACTGAGAAGCCTATTGGAAAAGGGAAAATCATTCTTTTAGCCAGAAACTCCCTTCTGCTATCACGACCTTTATGTAACCAATTCTGATTCTTTTCCACGATGTATTATCTTTAATACCCCTGTAACTCACGTTTCGTTATCACCGCGCTGCCATAAATTCATATTATGAAAGGGTTGCAGTGCCTTTGAGTGTCCTAAGAGAGATGAATATCTGGAATGGAGAGGAGCCAAGAAAAAGTCCATTGCTGTGTGTCTAGGATGTGCATGTTTGTTTTGCAGCTGCGCTAAGTATGGATGTATGTATGTATAATGTACGTATGTATGTATGTATGTATGTATGTATGTATGTATGTATGTATGTATGTATGTATTTATGTATGTAAGTGCTGTAAGGTACATGATTATTTATTTTCCTGGTTGGAATGTCTGTAGTTGTATGTGTGTGTTCAGATGTGCATGTTTGCTTATCTAGTGGGGGGTTGTTTTTTTTTTTTTCCAGCATGCGTGGTTTTGTTTCTGTCTGGTGGGAGGGATTTTAGTTATACTTCTTACAAGATGTTTTTTTTTTTATCTGCATGATTATGTTTCTGTCAAGTGGGAGGGTTTGTAGTTTGTATTTTCCCAAATGCATGTTTACTTTTCTTTTTATGCTGAAGGGGTTGTAGTTGTGTTTGTGTGTTTGCCAGTTAGTTTTCCCACGCTCCTGGTTGTTTTTTCTAAGAGGTGGGTGGGTCAAGGTTGGAGGAGGAGGTAGTAGTACTCCAGTCATTTCCTCCCGTTGGCTTTGCATAAGGTTACGTTATTGTCTGGAAAGTTGTCTGGAACGCACAACTGTTCTGGGAAGAAATGATAGTGATAAAACCAATCTGAGAAACTCGTATCTGGTATATTTTCGCCTAGAATATTCGTGAAATAACGTGAGGGTCTTTTATGTGTTTACCTTTTAGAATTTATTTCACATTGCGGGTTTCTCCGTACATCTGGAATCATTTTTCCTCATATCTTATTTTCATTTTATTTTTTTCATAAGGAAGATTCCTTCTAACTTTGGTTTAAGGGAGAAAGTAAGTCATGGTTCCTCTGACATCGTTATCCTTGAATTTAAAAAGATTTTGAGTATTTCGAAAGAAATCACTGGAATCAAATATTTATATCCATAATGAAGATCTGTTTAGAGTTTCGATTGATGGTATGTAAGGATTGTGATGAATAGTGGATAAATCCTTTCAGTTAATCACTATCTTATTTTCGTACAGCAACAAAGAATGTCTTTTTAAGCAATAAGTTAAAGTATGTCAGTTTTATAACGAACTGTATGAATAAGCTATTGTTGATAACTATAATTCTTTGCAACTAAAATAATCGAAAGAAACTGAATTCTGCATGACTGATACAATTTGGAATTAGTGTCGACATTATTTTAAGCAAACTAATAGGGGAAAGCGACATCTATTAAAACTGAAAGAAATCAATGAATGAGCCACAGAATACACTGTGGGTTTTGTTCATAACGTAGATATGTGGATATGTGTGAAGCTAATAATCCTTAATCCAGAAAACCCAGATTCAGCGCTATTGAAGAGAGAAGAAAGAACTGACGATTTTTCATGCCAGAATAATGCCTTATAGTGCGGTTCTGTCATTTTTGTCATATCAATGTATATAATGTATATATATGTACATATGTGTGTGTTTGTGTATATGTATGTATATATATATATATATATATATATATATATATATATATATATATATATATATATATATATATATCTTTTTTTTTCAGTAATTGTGTATATGTCATGCTTAGTTAGTTGTGACGAATTGAATAATCGTAAGCTAGTTAAAAAGATTCTTTCAGATTGTTTTCTCTCCACCGAAAGATAAATGACCTGCATATTACGTACTTGTCAGTAAGAAAATAGGTAATAAATTTGGTATTCCAAAGAAATTAATTTCCCGCGTATGTAAAGTTAGCAGTGAGGTAAACAAATTGATTCCATGATTTTTGCTGTTTTCTGCATCCCTGATTTGAGTCGAAATTATCCACTTCACACTTCGACAATTTTGCTGGTTTATATTTTCTTGTGAATATGTGATCACTTTTGCATCAGCAGATTTCAATAATACATATTGTCGGTCCAAGAACTCTGCAGTTACAACTTGAAGTTTATTCTGCGTTCGTCATGACTTTTATAACCTGATGATTCAAGTGCAACAGTTCTAAGAAGTGCTGTATTCGAGGTTATCTCCTTTACTAAGAGAATGCGCCGGGTGGAACTCTACCTGAGAACAAGACATTTTTATGCACTTGTATAAGGGTTCTAGCGTTGAGAATTGAGGGTAATTGTTGTGGAAAGTTAGGGATATGTTGGAAGTTACATTGAAATATGTTACACATATGAAATTGGAAAAGGAATATGTAATAAGTTACTCCACAAATATATGAGTATATATATATATATATATATATATATATATATATATATATATATATATATATATATATATATATATATATATATATATATATATATATATATATATATATATATATATATATATCTCTCTCTCTCTCTCTCTCTCTCTCTCTCTCTCTCTCTCTCATACACGATAAAGGTCGTGTCATGGCAATTGTATTGTTCGTTTTATGTTCGAGTTACATCTGAGATTGGGCCGATTTAGCGGCTGTTCATTATTCGTGGGCCATTACAAGAATAAAATTCGGGGCAAATGGTCCCCTGCAAGTCCTGATCTGGCCGGCCTTTAATAACACGACTCAATTAACAGCAGATTTTCCTGAAGGCGTGATTCATCGGGATCTGACCCCGCCGCCCTTTTGGGCTCGTCCTTGCAATAGGAGACGACGCTCGCTTTCGTGGGACCTCCCCGATGACTGGGGCTTTCAGGTGAGGTGTTGGAGGGGACCCTCTCTCGTGGTAGAGATTGAAGGGTAGGAGGGTATGGTTTTATGAATGTTATTGCTACCAGCACTAGTAGTATGGTATACTTCTGCTTCTGATTAACTCACTGTCCTCTGTCAGATTGGAACTCATCGCCGCCCCCGTCATACTACTGAACTCTCTTGTCATTTTATGCAATCATTTTTTGGGGGTAAGGTTGCTAGACTTGATATTATTTTGTACGGTTGTTTAGTCCGTTATTTGCTCTGGAACCTTCATTCATAGATCATCAAGATTTCCCTTATTTTGTTCTAAATATGATTTTTTTGCCATAACATCTCATATATCACATATGAGGGTGGTCTTTATGAAAATAGATTCCTGAAAGTATTGTGATTACCGCTTTATGTATTATGGCCGTGCTTTAGGAAGTAAGTGTTCCAGTACTTTAGGTGAGTGCGGTGTGCATTTTTATTGCTTGTGCCATCGAAGTTAACTGGTTTGCTAATTGGCATTGCTTTCAATTGCAAGGTATTAGAAGTATATTGCGGGGCATTACTTCAGTAATTAGCATTTTACGTGTTTATTTTATGTTTGCGATTTGCATCTTTATGTTTACTTCCCCCCACCCACCGACCACCTCTCTCTCTCTCTCTCTCTCTCTCTCTCTCTCTCTCTCGTTTACGTTCCCTTTATATTATATTATGTTTGCATTCATGAATGAAATCTCCACGTAGGCCGTTCAGTACTACGGTCCGGCCATTCAATTACAAGAGATAGTTGGGCGTGGAGCTGGCCTTTACTAGATCTAACGGCAGGTCAGCTGCGAAATCGTGTGTTAAATGAGTTTGAAGGGCTTAATAATCGCAGCGTAGGTGAGCTTGCTTCTTCGGTATATCGGGTGTTAGGAGTAATTCACCCTCATTATGTGCATGTTTCCCCGCGTCGTCACAGCCTTCCTCTCATCCGGTTGAGACTCCTGCGAGGTCCTTTCGAAAGCTTCTCCTTCAGAAGTAATTATTCTAACTTGATGGCAGTCTGGGGCCGTATGTTCGAACGCCTGGCGATCATGGCCGAGGCTGTGCAATTTGCAATTGAAACTGAGAGAGGCAGAAGTGGCCCTTGCAGGCTACGGGAGAAACGACTGCGGCCGGGGTTGTTTGTATAGAAATGGTCAATTTATTTCATTTATTGGCATGTTATGGAAGACGAGAAGAAAGATGGCCGCGCAACTCATGCATCGCCTCAGGACGCAAAGCTGTAAAAGGAGCATTACTGCCAAACGATCGTCTAATCATCAATGTTCGGTAATTGGCTTGGAATGCGCCTACACAATGCACGCTAATTACCGCATTCATGATGCGGGTCATGCTGGGTCTTATGTTCCTACTGCTCTCTTAAGAGGTCATTTGTCTTCTCCCAGGAGTTTCAGTCACTGGGCAAAGGGGAAATTAGTTTTGTGGCAAAAGGAAGAGGCCGTAATAATAGCAAAGTCTTTTTATGGTTTTGTGGTCCGTTTTCATTGTTAACTCTTAATACCATGTGTCAATATACTTTCATCTCCCATTCGAAAGTGCTTTTGATGAATAATCAAACTTTTATCCTTTTCCATGACTATTTTCGTTGTATTGTTACTCTGTTACGAACAGTAGATGTTGCATTGACTAACACATGGCACTGAAAATCGTTATTATGAACCGGGCTTTCAGATATGATATTATGCAAATCCTTTCTGTGACCTAGCTAACCCTTTTTGATACGTGGCCATTATGCCAACACTAACTGGGCTGGGGAAACCATGGGAACTTGTGGTTTTTATCGCGTTTCTCTTCTTGAAAGCAGATGTTCCTGGATTTAAAACACTACAATTGCCAAGCATTAGCTAGAGGTCAAATGATAAAACACAGTGCGGTTTACAGCGAGGCCTCGGTGAGTTTTTGTGGTTCTGATGGTGTGTCACTAACTTTAAATGTTAAAGGACATTTTTTCTTACTTGATTAAATCGTTCGGCGAATGAAACAGGAGATTTATAGGTGGTTTTTAGCCATAATATCATTGCAGTATTGGAAGAAATAAAAAAAGTGTCGATACTTCTTTTGCAACAGGCATTGTATGCATTTAGAAAGTACGTAGAACCGAAGGTGAGAAAACATTTAATTTTTTTGTGTTTTATAGCTATTTTGCTCTTTGTTTTGTTTATCATAATAAATTTGCAATATTAATGCATTATAAATCTTCTGATATAACTATATTTAGAGGGAGACATATTGGTTAATTAGAAATGTACTTCAGTTTTGTTATATTTAATTATTTATTTCTTTTAAGTAAAGTATGACAAGATTTAATTGACAGTTTTTTACAACTTAACTACAGCAGTATGTAATCTTTGCCAAACTGTTTGTGCTTTTGGAAAAACTTATTGTGATTATGCTTATGTAGACTATGGGATGTTATAAGCCTCTGCATCAGGGCTTCTCGCAGTTTTAGGCTTAAGAACCCTTGATTGGTGATACACAATAATTAGCTTTTCCTTTTATATATTTGTAATATCTGCGATTTGTAATATGTATTGGTTTGTTAATTCGTTTCAATTTTTAATAACCTATGAGCAGTTTTTCCTGTGGAAGCTTGCAAGGCTAGTTCATAGCCTTCCTCTTGCCCTTTAAGAATTTATTCTTATTATTAAATAATGATAATTTAATAATAATAATAATAATAATCCTTATCAAGGAAACATAAACACACAATCACACACTATATATATATATATATATATATATATATATATATATATATATATATATATATATATATATATATATATATATACATACATGTATATACTGTATATACATTATACATATATGTATATATATGTATATAAATATACATCTATGTGTGTGTAAGTATATATTATTTATAAAAAGGATAGGATTTAGCAAACTGCTAATAGAGCACTACTTAATTAGTGGACAGACTAAATCTTTTATCTTTATATCTGACAGAAAGCTTTACATAATGGTGGATAGTCATATTAGATTATTAAACACCTGGTAGCAGAACAACTCTTAAATAATTAATGAAAACAGATTTTATTTTAGCATTAAGAAAACTGGCTTCTTGGATGAAAGGCAGTTTTTCCATGTTGCTCCATAAGGGTAAGACCACAATTATTTCATGATATCCGACAGTAAGAAGACCTGGCAGATCCCCATAAGGGAAGACTCAGCATGAAAAAATGAATATAAAATTAAAATATGCACGATGTTAAAATATTCAGCAGAAACGAATGTATCCGATGCTTTAACCAATTTAGTGCCACATCATTCTCCGTAGGGACACGAAACTGCATTCTTAGAAAAAGAGAATATCGTTGTACAGTGCTTAATTAAAACAGCAGGGGGCACCATCTTAATATAGCTTTTACAGGCAGTCATATAGCAAGTGATTTCTGTAAAGGAAAAGGAATTGAGCGAGGAGGTTATCCTGATTTTGTGCCAAATTCCTTATGCTTATTCCATTTTTATATTTACTGTTAGGATTGCTATAGCTTTTTTTCAGTGCGATAATATAAACATTTTGATTTAGAAATTTAAGTTTTACTGCCCTCATTGAAGATTATTGTTATTATATTATTATTTAACTGAAGAGGTACTTCGGTAAAAGTGCGAAAGCTACAACGAATGTACAGATCGAGTCCATCGACAAATGACTGTGAATTTTGATTTCCTGAATAATTATTATTATTATTATTATTATTTATTATTATTATTATTATTATTATTATTATTATTATTATTATTATTATAAACCACTTGATTTAAGTTGATAAAATATAAGTATTCTTTATGTTTATAGACAATATGTATTCTATTCCATGTCATTTTTGGCGTGGACGCCTCAGCCGTTATATATTTTTTCAGCATCAAGTCGTGGTTGTGTGACACCTGATTATTGCTTGTAAATTAACGCTGGACGTTGCCTAAAGGTCACTGGAAAAAACTTGAAAATCTACCTATTATCTTCATCAGCCTCAACGTCGCTCCCAACGCAAAGGTCGTCTGTGAAATTCCGCCTTCATGTCTCGCCTAAGATTTTACTTCCACAAATCTCTACTCGTCTCTAGTCTTAGTCTCATGTTTTCCCACTAAAGTATATCTGGGTGTTCTAACTCATCTGGTGCCCGGAGGAGCACAGCTGACGCTATCGTGTACTGTTCTCACCAGGTTAGCGCCAAGGATATGCCCAAGCCATTCTCGATCTTCCCCCTTATGGTACAAATGTCTCACGATTCTGCGCTTGACTCCTGATATGCTTCTTAAAGGTTTATTTTCAAACTGACAAAATCTACCAGACGCGGATTCATGTTCGTACGGCGACACAGACGGCACTCAATTGTATTATCTTAACTTAACTGGTTTGCCAGTTGTTGAATTACTTCTTGCATTCTTGTAAGTAAATTATTCATTTGGTCTTATTTGTACGAATCAGACCATATATATTTGCGGTATGTGTATCAAAATCCGTACAGACCTCTTTACTGATTATATATATATATATATATATATATATATATATATATATATATATATATATATATATATATATATATATATATATATACATATATATATATATATATATATATATATATATATCTATGTATATGTATATATATATATATATATATATATATATATATATATATATATATATATATATATATATATACACACACACGCACACTTTCAATGTGTGTAAGGCTGTAACTGTTTCTTATGCATGCAACGTCAATATATTCGAATACGATACACGTATTTACGGATAGAATGATTTATCTTTCTTTACTTAAATATTGTAGCTCTTGCTTCCAATGCAGTGTCTGGTTTTGATACCTTCTTTCAAGAGCTGATCTTTCATATCCTCTCCATTGTTCTCTTTTCTCCTCCTCTCCTCACCTTATTCTTTCTTTCCCCCATTGTTCTCCAACTTCTTTTGCAATCTTTTCCCATTTTTTTCTCATTTCTCTCCTGGCTGTGACTAGATAAAGACCAGCTGGCATTCGCTTGAAAAGATGACTATTACTTAGTTGACCGATATGAGCGCCTTCATGGAAAGTTCCAAATGGGTTCAGTTCATATATAATCGTAGTTTCACGGATCGGCTTTAAACAAAATTTTTTTTTATTTCCAATTTTGGGCGAAACCATTCTAGAAAGCAAATTGTCTTCTTCTGGCGAGTGCTGAAGTTTGAATTCAATTATTAGTTGCTAATGAGGGACTCTGTCTGCAAACACGCTACTTTTTTTTTTTAACTTTACCTCAGGGCTTATATTGGACACACACACAGTGTAAGTGTATATCTATATGCATATATATATGCATATATACTGTATATATATATATATATATATATATATATATATATATATATATATATATATATATATATATATATATATTATGTATATATATATATATATATATATATATATATATATATATATATATATATATATACATACATACATACATACATTATAGTTATGTGGGTATTCGGGATTATGTATGTAATCAACGGATAGGTTTGCTGAAAGCAAATGGGTGTTACATATTAATACACACATAAACAAAGCCACTCCAAAATCTTCTAAAAACACAACAGCACCTCACACGTCTCGAACTGTCGACCTAACCGCTGCTGGGAGAAAGGGAGCTGGGGATTGGGTACGATACATGTACACATTCGCTACCGGGGTTTAAGCAATGTCAGGCAGGGCAGCCGATCGAGGCTACAGCCTACCCCAACGCCAAGATCAAAGTCCTTCAAAAGAAGGCATCGTGCTTACCCCATATAAAAATGGGAAAAAGCACGTTAAAACGAAGAAAAATAGTTTTGTGGGTGTTCTGAAAACTACCTTGATCTGGAGTTTATAAGTTGAATTTGAAGTGTAGCTTTGGAAAATTAGTCTATATGTTGGTTTAGTCTGTTTACGTGATATAAGTCAGTATTTCCATAAAAGTTCAAAACAGGGGAGCTCTAATATTTTTTATACAGTTTTAGTGCATTTCTGTTGTGTAGATCACAAGTTGGTTAGATGCACATTTCATATTGAAATTTCTAGAAACAATATTATTTGTCTGTTTCTCTAGCGTAAGCTAGAGGTCTAATTTTTACCAAAAAAAAAAAATGAAAGAAAGGAGTATGTCATTTATCTCGTGCGGTTGCCATCTCTGCCATTACCTTAATCGCAATAGAAGGCTAATTGCTATAGTTAACGATGAAGCTCCAACTCCCGGTAATTTCTCGTTTGCTCGGTGCGTCATGGCGAGGGTCTAAACAAGCTAACAAGCGTGATGATTTTACGAGTTGTATTGGACGAGCCATTATGGTAAGGAGCTGTTTGGTGGTTTGCAGAAGGGCCTTGTTAGCGGCAACCCATTATTTACCGCTACGCGGGGCAAAGAAGATGCGGTGCTCCTGTTGTCAATTGCGGTCTTTCTCGTGTTGCTTCAGGATCTCGATGTCATTTTGAGGATTTCAGGGCTTCTGCAGTTGGTGATTCGAGGGAGTGAAAGCGCAGGAACGGTATGACTGGCGGAATTTCGCAGAGACCTTTTGCGCCACGCCGCGGTCGGCGATGATGATAATGATGATGATGATGATGATTGAATGAGGCATGATTGATCCATCATTAACTGTGGATCGATTGAGAATCTTGTCATTTATATTGTACTTCCTTTAAGATCTGTCTATTATTCATATTTAGATGTGCAAACAGAGTATTGCAAGATTTATCAATGAAGAAAACCCCAGGCAATCATAACATTGATAGACCTGCTGTCTACTCTAATCTTTAATTGATCTTGACACTTGTCCTCCAAGCAGAACGTAATTTTGTTGTTTCTTTAATCTGGATGGCCATAATTAGTGATTTGTAATAATATTACTGGAATGTGTAAACTTTTCAGTTATTGAAAAACTTGTAATTGTTTGAACCTTTGGTAATCCAGGGCAATACAATGAGACATTAAAAGCAATTACATTGGTTGTTATCCCAGACCTTTCATTGAATATGTTATTCTACGGATAAATTTGTATTGATTTATTTGTGTATTTGTTCAGTTTGGTCGATTCATCAACACTTATTGACAGTACCAATAGAATAAAAAGTTACAGTACCACATAGCACAGAAGTACGTCAATTAGAAATGGCACATGCATCTTTTTCCATTAAAATTATACAGAAGGGGTTAAGCTATTAAGCATGTAGTCGCTCTTGCACGGGCGTGCGGTCGTATACATACATATATATTGACAGATATTTAGTCACAAATATCGTTTGATATCAAATACTCCATAATGATACTTGTAGATTAATATTTGTGATTATATATATATATATATATATATATATATATATATATATATATATATATATATATCTTATATATACATAAATACATACTACAAGCATGCACACATGCATCATGTTACAGCTTCATTAATGAAATATAGTCCTCTAACTCTGACTGTAATGACGTGCAATTTCTTTCACCACGTCCATTATTTCATAAATATATTTCACGTTACTTCATTGTTACCGTTAATAATTTTTTTTGCTTAAATAATGTGCGAAATCGCCAAACAGCTTAGTCGTAATGGTCTGGTAATTAGAGTTGCCTGCAGGGTGAGGCGTCTTTAGCGAGAATAACACTTATTATTAAGATTTGAATAATGACAGTTTAATATTGCCTTTGCGAGGAGAGCCTACGCTTTTAAAACATTATTTAAGACTATAATAATAATAATAATAATAATAATAATAATAATAATAATAATAATAATAATGTAGCTGTGCAGAATAAATTCTCAGCAGATCATATTCCTAATAAAATCATGGAAATAGATTACAAAACAATATAAATATTCTGAATAGTTTAGAGCAGACATTGTCAGCTAGAAGGCAAAATTTAGCTGTCAAAAGATTTTGTATTTATTTTTTTAGGGAAGGAGATATGCATTTTGAATTATTATTATTATATTGTTATCACTCTAATACACCTGCATGTTGGATTCAAAAGCAGAAAAAGAAAATTGCAATCCGGCTATCCATAAAAACTATTAATGCAAAGATTCGATATGAGAATATTCTGGTAACATTAATATAATGAACATCCGCTCATAACAGTCTTTTGGCGTTTTAAAAAATTATTGCGGTTTACGAAGCGTATCATTAACATCATCGTAGACGCAAAGGGCCGCTGTGAAATTTCGCCACTCATGACTTTTCTGTGCTTTAACTTCCACAAATCTCCACTCATCTCCAAAACACCGTTCTCATAGTCCTCATTCAAATGAGTCTGGGTTTTCCAACTTTTCTGTTGCCAACTGGAGCCTGCCTGACGCTATCATGTGCTCTCCTCCCTGGGTTGTGCGAGGGTTATGTCCAAGCCATCTCCAACTCCCTTTCACCACTAATATTATTTCTCAGTCTCATCATTAGCAAGCCGTTGAATTGCTCGGTTAAAAGTGGTTCTGTTCTCCATCTGTGGAAGTCTTGTGTGATCCACTTAGAGTTGTGTCTGTGGATTCCTTCTAGGCGAAACCCCACTCTTTTATCCTATCCTTCTTTTACTAGCTAAATAGGTTTACGAAGTTACACATTTGAAAACCAGAATTACGTAACGAAATAACTTTTCTGACTACCTAAATAACTTTCTCCATTTGAAACAAATGGTTCTCGTTTGTAAACCATCCCATTCGAATGTAGGCAAATACTTTCAGCATTTTCATGCTATTTAGATTTTTATTGTTAAAACTTGTTACCTGGAATTTCATGAATGTTTCCAACTGTATTTGTGACGTATAATCTTTTCGAACTTTTCCGTTCAGATGATAGGGAGTTATCACTAAACTTTGTAATTTTTTAAAAGGAAGAGGATTATTTTTTATTGCTTAATTCAGATTAGTAATTATTGCCAGACATTTTTTATCTTGGCAATAAAATGATTTTTCTATTTTCATAAAAAAAAAAACAATCATACTGAGCGTTAATTTTAAAAATAGTCATCACGTGACCCATCAAAACATTTACCTGAAAATTCAGATAAAAGTTTTTATTGCTCCTTTTCTTTTATATTTCGACGATTTTAAGTCCACTCGAAATTTAGGGCACATTATGGTCACTCCATTTCATTTCTTACCTCGGGGAAGACGACCTCATTTCACCGTTCATTACTTACAATTCCTCTGGTTAATTAGCTAGTTCATTAAGTATAACAAGTTGTTGAGGTACCTAATGATAGGTTAGCCACGTAATGCAGACTCCCGGTGGCTCGGTCTTGCTACACATTTGTAGGGTGGCAAAAACACATGACACGTGTCGGCTACGACAAGCCTCCTCTCTCTCTCTCTCTCTCTCTCTCTCTCTCTCTCTCTCTCTCTCTCTCTCTCTCTCTCGTAGTGATTGGAAGGTGTCTCTCTCAGCTGGTGGTAGGAACGTCTCACTCTTACCTGGTGTTTGGGAGGTCTCTCTCTCTCTCTCTCTCTCTCTCTCTCTCTCTCTCTCTCTCTCTCTCTCTCTCTCACACACACACACAGCTGGTGATGGGAGGTCTCTCAGGTGGTGTTTTTGGAGGTCGGCGGTTCCCTCGCTCTCAGTTACTTAATTGGAAATTCTCTCTCTCTCTCTCTCTCTCTCTCTCTCTCTCTCTCTCTCTCTCTCTCTCTCTCTCTCTCTCTCTCACACACACACACAGCTGGTGATGGGAGGTCTCTCAGGTGTTGTTTGGGAGGTTGGCGTTTCCCTCTCTCTCAGTTACTAATTGGAAATTCTCTCTCTCTCTCTCTCTCTCTCTCTCTCTCTCTCTCTCTCTCTCTCTCTCTCTGTCACACACACACACACATCTGGTGAGGCTCTCTCAGGTGGTGTTTGGGAGGTCGGCATTTCCCTCGCTCGCAGTTACTGATTGGAAATTTTCTCTCTCTCTCTCTCTCTCTCTCTCTCTCTCTCTCTCTCTCTCTCTCTCTCTCTCTCTCTCTCTCTCTCTCTCTCTCTCGTAGTGATTGGAAGGTGTCTGTCTCAGCTGGTGGTAGGAACTTCTCGCTCTTACCCGGTGTTTGGGAGCTCTCTCTCTCTCTCTCTCTCTCTCTCTCTCTCTCTCTCTCTCTCTCTCTCTCTCTCTCTGTCACACACACACAGCTGGTGATGGGAGGTCTCTCAGGTGGTGTTTGGGAGGTTGGCGTTTCCCCCTCTCTCAGTTACTGATTGGAAATATTCTCTCTCTCTCTCTCTCTCTCTCTCTCTCTCTCTCTCTCTCTCTCTGTCACACACACAGCTGGTGATGGGAGGTCTCTCAGGTGGTGTTTGGGAGGTTGGCGTTTCCCCCTCTCTCAGTTACTAATTGGAAATTCTCTCTCTCTCTCTCTCTCTCTCTCTCTCTCTCTCTCTCTCTCTCTCTCTCTCTCTCTCTCTCTGTCACACACACACACAGCTGGTGATGGGAGGTCTCTCAGGTGGTGTTTGGGAGGTTGGCGTTTCCCTCTCTCTCAGTTACTGATTGGAAATATTCTCTCTCTCTCTCTCTCTCTCTCTCTCTCTCTCTCTCTCTGTCACACACACACACAGCTGGTGATGGGAGGTCTCTCAGGTGTTGTTTGGGAGGTTGGCGTTTTCCCTCTCTCTCAGTTACTGATTGAAATCTCTCTCTCTCTCTCTCTCTCTCTCTCTCTCTCTCTCTCTCTCTCTCTCTCTCTCTCTCTCTCTCACACACACAGCTGGTGATGGGAGGTCTCTCAGGTGTTGTTTGGGAGGTTGGGTTTCCCTCTCTCTCAGTTACTAATTGGAAATTCTCTCTCTCTCTCTCTCTCTCTCTCTCTCTCTCTCTCTCTCTCTCTCACACACACACAGCTGGTGATGGGAGGTCTCTCAGGTGGTGTTTGGGAGGTTGGCGTTCCCTCTCTCTCAGTTACTGATTGGAAATTCTCTCTCTCTCTCTCTCTCTCTCTCTCTCTCTCTCTCTCTCTCTCTCTCTCTCTCTCTCTCTCTGTCACACACACACACACAGCTGGTGATGGGAGGTCTCTCAGGTGGTGTTTGGGAGGTTGGCGTTTCCCCCTCTCTGTTACTAATTGGAAATTCTCTCTCTCTCTCTCTCTCTCTCTCTCTCTCTCTCTCTCTCTCTCTCTCTCTCTCTCTCTCTGTCACACACACACACAGCTGGTGATGGGAGGTCTCAGGTGTTGTTTGGGAGGTTGGCGTTTCCCTCTCTCAGTTACTGATTGGAAATTCTCTCTCTCTCTCTCTCTCTCTCTCTCTCTCTCTCTCTCTCTCTCTCTCTCTCTCTCTCTGTCTGTCTGTCACACACACACACACAGCTGGTGATGTCTCTCAGGTGGTGTTCAGGAGGTCGGCATTTCCCTCGCTGGTTACTGATTGGAACTCTCTCTCTCTCTTACTCTCTCTCATAGTGATTGGAAGGTGTCTTTGGTGGAGAACTTCTCGCTCTTACCCAGTGTTTGGGAGCTCTCTCTCTCTCTCTCTCTCTCTCTCTCTCTCTCTCTCTCTCTCTCTCTCTCTCTCTCTCTCTCTCTCTCTCTCTCTCTCTCACACACACAGCTGGTGATGGGAGGTCTCTCAGGTGGTGTTTGGGAGGTTGGCTTTTCCCTCGCTCTCAGTTACTGATTGGAAAGTCTCTCTCTCTCTCTCTCTCTCTCTCTCTCTCTCTCTCTCTCTCTCTCTCTCTCTCTCTCTCTCTCTCTCAACTAATGATCGTCGCCAGGAGACACAACCCATATCGTATTACTTAACGAATACTAACAGTAATAAGCATTTAAAAACGAATTTTATTCGATTTGTTGAGATACTGTATCGTTAAACCTGTATTCTGAACTTTGTATACAATGAATATTTTATATGAACGCTAAATAATCCTTCATTTCTCGTTTCTTGATGACATATGTCTCACTTGAGTATTCACTTGACCGCGCTGCAACTTAACACCTACTTAGTAAACATACGCAAGTGGCTTATCATGAATGTAATGATAAAGACAACGAACTAACTACTTGTGGCTTTCCTTATATCATTTTATTGCTTTCCCACTGACGTACTTGAAATCCTAAATCGGAAATGAATGTAAATGTTGCCCTGTGACGGGGGCTTCGAACCCACATTAGTCGAGTCTTTTCATTCATGTCACTCTTCGTATTTCAATGTTTTCAGTAGGTTGTAACCTGTTAAGGGAACGAGAAGTTAAGTGTTTGTTGTGGAGACGTTTTATTGACATTGCCCTGGCGAATGTGACCTGGTTGGGTTGAAGCAAGTGTCTTGGAAGTCAATAATTACGACAAAACTGTTCAGTGTTACCTACCGCGTATTATATTCCTATTTTTTCTTTGATATTCTGATCATATGTTGCTTTGAATGATTGTGCTTAGATTGCAGTCTTCTGAATCTATTCATTCCTTTTTTATGGATGATTTCTCACACTTACTTTTAAAGTATTGTTCGCTATATACACAACAGGGTTAAACGTTTGTCAGACAGCGAAATTTATTTACGTTTTACTTGAAGTGTATTCATTTTCTTTGATGTTATTTGCGGCTAGAACCAATTTCCTCAGTTTAATACTCATATAAATTTAGTGGATTGTTCGTTGACACCACATTATCTCTTTATAATGACTCATCTAATAGACAATTACGACAACTCACTTTCGCTTAAAGGTAATATTTATTTTGTTTCCTGTTATTCATGAAGAAGCGCAGCTTCGGCGGGACTTATTTTCTGGGTCGTAAAATATATGAACGAAATAATATAATAGCATAATAGTATATTATTTATTTACTTTTGTCTTTGTTCCTTTTTCTAATAGACCGGCTAAGGGGCTCTTCTTCATCACTTTAAGTGCTTCCAATAGACGAGATTCTGTGAACTTTATAGGTTAATTTGGCGCACTTGTTGGCAATCCTTTGGTGCTTATTACGTTGGCCCGAAGTGGGATGCTTATAGGACCCAATTATCCTGGGTAATTGTCAATTTCATAACTTTTTTACGCCTTCCAAGGTGTAGATTCGACAGAGTGGTTATTGCTGTCTTATTTCCTACTCCTAAGGCGTCTCTTGCTTTAGTCTATTGTGATTATAATGAAAGAATATTTTTTGTGATTTTAATGGTTTCGCAAGGTGTTTTGTACAAGTAATTTAGAGTTTATGAAAATCTATATTCAGTGGTCTTGTCTGACAAGATTATATATTTTCTTTTATAGGTTTTTTTTTTTTTTAGATTGGCCCAAAAACATCTATTTTAATTTTCCCTTAGAGGGCTTTACCGTCGGATTGAGCCCCAGTTGTATTTGACCTAATTGTATCCCAGAAGTGTTGTTTTAACACCCAACCCACCGCCTTACTTCACTCCCACCCCCCGAGGATTCAGCATTGCCCTTCTGATGAAGCTCACGACGAAAACCAAATAAGGATTATCATCAGATAGTTTTGTTAAACTGAAAGGGAACAGTCAGTTAACTAAGAGGGAGGGGAGGAGGAAGGGAGGGGGAACTTGGAAAGAAAAGACAGGCGTTGGAAAAACATTAGAGGGAAAATAACGGGGTAAACCCACTTGCTCCTGTGTAACCTTACTTTATGTTCGGCAGTAAAACTTGGCTAATGGTCATATGGGATGGGAAAACGGAAAGAGAAGGGGAATGGAATGGGACAGTCCCATAGGCATACGACCGCGGGAAACCGTAATTGATCAAAAACTATTGATTTCTGCAAGGGAACCTTCTCTCGGACAATTCAAAACTGCATATAGAACGAGGCATCGACTGCAATCGTCTTGATGTCATTTGCAACATCTCGTCTGTGGCTTGCATCTAGCGAGATGTCCCTTTCCAAGACCAAGAGACGTCGTCGTCATAATCATCATCATTATCGTGTCCAGCATATGGCCTCTTTTAAAAATAAAAATAAGAAGACGTCCTCTTTCTCTCGGGCTGCTCTAGTGACCATTGACGATAATCGCCAAAAGCTTCGTCATCGTGGTGGCAGTAATAATGGGTGGAAGGAATTTTCCTTCCATCACTGCACGGCAAGAGCGTTGTCTTTGCTTGGTTTCTTAGAAAACGAAATGACTTGTAATAACTTACATTATTTTTAGTGCATGCTATACGATGGTACTGTATGCTCAAAATATTCATTCATAGTAAGAAAAAAACTAAAATTTCTGGTTTCATGAAACATATACTTGAGAATTTTTTCATCCTTATTTTATTTATTTTCTGGTCCGTGAAATCCCTAATACAATTAATACAGATATAAAATTTCATGTATGTATATGTTTCCAAACAGAGGCAAATGCTATATTTAATGTATCTTCTTCATTTCATGCTGTCGGAAACGAGATATTTCTCCTGTAGGATCTAGCATAGGCATTTTTCCGTCACTTCATCAAACGAGAGAACGTACTATTTCTAAAACTTAACCATGGGATTTCAAAACAAGACATCCTCTCATGTATGTGTGAGAAAGGGAACTTTTACAGGTCAGTGAGGTCAAGAGTGTAACCCGTATCTTAAGAGTGTGACCTCGTGATCCCCGAGGAGAAAAATTGTATTTCATACGTATTTCTGAATGGGCATATAAAAACCGCGAGATATGGAGGCAGTCGGGGGAACATTACGGGTCGTCATTTGTATGCAGATGAGCTGCTTCTCCTCTCGTTTTACTGATTGTGGAAGAAAGCAAATTGTGTTCTAATGGCCAGTTTAACGTTTGCAGCGTGCTTGGTCCGAATGAATCTGGAGTTGTCGTGCTCCTGAGAGAGAGAGAGAGAGAGAGAGAGAGAGAGAGAGAGAGAGAGAGAGAGAGAGAGAGAGAGAGAGAATGTGTATGTTGGGTTGGGGATGGGGGATGGGGGGTAGCCGTTATTGAAACGTCATCAGTTGCTTACATGTAACTGTAGTGGTTCTGAATTGCTGCTATTTTTAGTTTTATTTGAATATGACTCTTTAGCCTTATCGATTTAATAATAGTGATGTAAGTTACTTGAAGGCAGTATATGTACTTAGTGGAAAGTTGAATATGTTAGCTGCTGCAGATAGTTTGTTATTGAGTATTTCGCGATTTTTTTCCGAGAAGTAATTCTGGTGATTCGATGGCCTAGACATCGAGAGAGAGAGAGAGAGAGAGAGAGAGAGAGAGAGAGAGAGAGAGAGAGAGAGAGAGAGAGAGAGAGAGATATGTCGTTGTTGGGGATTTCTGAGAGAACACAGCTTAACAGTTCAGGATTTTCCATGTGCGCGTAATAGTAATTTAAAAGTTAATTTTTATAAAATTTATTTGTTTACAGATTTCTGCTAGAATTCTTAACCGTAAATTAATGGATCTTTTTGTGGCATAAGTTTGTAATGTTCCATGCTTTATAATCATCTTGCTACCAGTTTACATATGTGAAGAATTTTTATAGTTTCCTTTTTACGACCAACAATAATTACGAGCAAATTACATTGACCACTAATTGAAGAAAGGCCGTGCGAGGTAATTGGTTTGAATTAGGGATTGCAGGTGTACTTTGGTGTATATATACTGCTTGGGTAACGAATTCCTTCCCGTCTTATGCAAAAACTATAAATAATTCTATTTATAAATTGCAAAAGCGAGCAGTGGCTACACAGTATTGTGTACAAATAGCATATTAAAATGAATGAAATTTAATTGAAATTTTTTCTTGGTTAGTGGATGTTGCATGACATCAAACATTCGCAAATTTATTAGATTATTTTAGGTTCATCTTATTTAAATTTTCGTATTTCTTGGATCTCTTTCGCAGATATTCAAGTAGAGACCAATTTTTTTTACGTCATAGAATTCCAAAGATTTGCTAACACATTTGTGGTTTACTTGAGGAAAGCATCATAGTATATTCATTTCCCTTTTTTTTATTTCATTATAGGAAAGATCCCCCTGTTAATGAAAATTATTCCTTGAATTTTACCTAGAATTAGTTTGGGCAAATTGACAAGAGAACCACTTAGTTGACTGTTCTTCTAGGAATTGAAGATGCGTGTGTGTGTGTGTGTGTGTGTGTGTGTGTGTGTGTGTGTGTGGGGAACTTTTGCGACATGGTTACTCACAAACTAACAAAAAGTTTCTTGGGGGTGAAAGAACATACAATTTAGCTCATTGCACCCGTTCATGTGTATTTGTTTGGTATTAGTGTGTGCTTTCTTGTATTTGTGCTTGTGATCTTTATAGTGATGTTAGCAAAGTGGTTTCTCACAAATTAACACTAGCCGTACTGCTTGGCAGTTGAACCCTGTGCCTGTGTGAGTTTGTGTGCGTGTGTGTGTGTGTGTGAGCCTCATGGTGATCATAACGATGTTTGGAAAACTTTGCTCATTTCAGGAGAGGTTCGTCTTCATCCGTGGGGCGACCACCTCATGTACTGAACCCCAACCGCATTAGCATAAATTAGTGGACACTTAGCATAACGACCCGGAGCCTCGCTCTCTCTCCCTACTTGCTGATGCCATGTAAATGTGCTAAATGCTCCTCCGAGGTCTAATTTGCCCTTATTTGCCGAGGATACTTATTGGAAAAAAGCGCTAATTCCTATTCAGGGAGAAGTGGAATATTAGGCACCGCTGGTACGCCTCTTAATTTCACACATGCATAGCAAATCGCAACACAAACCAAGGCCTCCCAAAGTGGAAATGGAAAATTCCGAAAACACGAAGGGAATCTCGGGGATCACGTCACTGCGTTGCAGAGGCATGGGAACCATTACGTTTAGGACGTCTCTCTCTCTCTCTCTCTCTCTCTCTCTCTCTCTCTCTCTCTCTCTCTCTCTTCAAGAGGGAAAAGTGAACACTGTCTCCCTTTAGAGGCCAGTCTTGAAATTAGTGAGGTGTATTTTCGATATTTTTTCCCACCATTCCTTGATATTTATGTATTTTTTAAATATCAGAATTTTTATATTTACGTTTCATTGCTGACTTTTTGCTTTTATTTATATTTCTCATATTTCCTGATATTCAACCTTCACTGAGAAATTACCGTCAGATGAATATATTGTAATTTTTTCACAAATCATGTAATATCTAACATTCGAAGAACTGAAAAATTGTGATGATTCAGCTTTTAAAATCTTTTTACTTGAATAATTTTTTTTATATAATTTATAATGGCCACCGTCTCAAAAGAAGAACTCTTGAAAACTTGACGGTTCATCAAAGACGGAATCTATTTCCTTAAACATGAGATTTACCTCATAAATGTTAATCATTCGGCGGGATTCACCTGTGCTGCAATAGTCACTCATTTTTTTATAAAGATCCTTCGGCGTTAGACGGATGACGTTCAATGGTAACAATTGAACATGACTGATACGGCTGTCTTTTGATAGCGTATGAAGTGCTCGGTTTAATACATGTATAATTTATTGGAGATGGATGGCTAACCGACATGCTGCGCTCTAATACTTCTTGACGGGTTCGTTTTTTGGTACAGAATGGAGTATTATTATTATTATTATTATTATTATTATTATTATTATTATTATTATTATTATTATTATTATTGTGTAATAAAAATCCACAATTATGTAGTAAATATATTACTATGTAATATATGTAAAATAAACCGAAGACTTTCGAACACTTGAACGGTGTTCCTCATTAGTGCTGTGTTCGAAAGTCTTTGGTGTATTTTACATATTTTACATAATAATATATTTACTATATAATTGTGGATTTATATTACACAGATTGTTTTTCACGAAATTGTGAATCTATTATTATTATTATTATTATTATTATTATTATTATTATTATTATTATTATTATTGCAGTTGTAGTTAGCAGTGAAAATAAAGGGAAGCTTAAGCAGAATATTTTTTTTAAATAAAGAAAGTAATAGTAATATTGATAAAAATTTGTGATGTTATTATTTTTATCACTGAGGTAAGGAACGAGTAAGCACAGATTTCGAACGAAGGACTTAAAAATGCGGTAATTATGAACTTAGGGTCACTGGTTAACATGCCTTCTTACTCATTTGCACTTTTTAGTGCCAGCTTGGAAGAAAATGATCGCACTTCATGCTTTTTCCTTTTAAAGCACTATTTTGTTAGAATTTGAGCTTGTAACTTACGTGAAAAATATGAATATTTATGTTTCGTTGTGCCAAGGCAGAAGATAATTAATGGGCTGTTTTCAAGTGCCTTTCATTTGAAATACTGCTTTAAGATTTCGGTAATTGCTTTAAGGCTGCTTGAACCAGACTGGTAAATTTTGCTTCAGGTTTCAGAAATGTTTGGTACTCCTTCTGCAGTCAGGCTTTGCGATTTTTATTTATTTATATATTTCCCTGAGTCCTGTGATCCTCTATTTTTCGTGATATTCTGCTTGCATCGTGCTTTTATGCTATTTATCAAATTTTTATATTTACCAGGACTTGCAGTCTTATATTTAAAAAATTATCAAATTTTAAAATCATTGAAATGGTGCTAGGTAAAACCTTCTCAATTTTTATAGGTAATTTTCTCATATAATGTGTTGTAACCGTATTAAATCCTCTCCTAATCCCTTCTCGGTATTATACTGGCGGAAAATTCAAGACTGCTGTTAGCTGCAGAGCTTGGAATAGAGCTGTGCATCAACGTCGGAACGTATTCAGATTGGATAGCCTTTAGAACTGATCACTTTAAATTCAAAAATGCTGATTTTAGTAAGTCCTCCGGGAGAATAATGTTTCAGAGCCTGTTGCAACACATTGCGGCAATGAAAAGGTTGCATGAATATCAGTAATATTAGTCATAACATTTAGTTTCCATTCCTGGTTCTTAATTAAACTGAGATTATCGTGTCACCTTGCTCGGAATTTGCAGCGCATGGAAGATTCGTCGGAATTCCTGAGATGCGACATTGAAGACCGTGGTTCATGATTGTTCACAAAAGAGATATGTTGAAAAAGTATATCTTAGTTTAACCAGACCATGAGCTGATTAACAGCTCTCCTAGGGCTGGCCCAAAGGATTAGACTTATTTTACGTGGCTAAGAACCAACTGGTTACCTAGCAACGGGACCTACAGTTTATTGTGGAATCCGAACCACATTATGACGAGAAATGAATTTCTATCACCAGAAATAAATTCCTCTAATTCTTCACTGGCCGGTCGGAGAGTCGAACGCTGGGCCAACAGCATGCTAGCCGAGAGCTCTACCCACCCCCTCCAATGAAGAACTGAGATATGTTGAAGTTTGTATAGAGTGAAAGGAGGTAAAAGTGAAATGGATACTGATTAAAAGGAGGCAAAATTGAAATAAATATGTTCTATGCAAAAATGTTGCTTTAGAGGAAGAGGCTGGGACCGGGTCGTTTATGGCTCAGGTCTTGGAGAGAGAGAGAGAGAGAGAGAGAGAGAGAGAGAATGTAAGATGAGAGATTTGTATAAAGATAAAAAAAAGACTGATCCATGTATCAAATGTTTGGAAAACAAAGGAGAGGAAGAGTAAGAAGGTGCTTGACTGATTTGATAACGTAAGTATGTCTAAGCTCCTTAATATCTTAGTGGCTTGGAAGCCTCTGCAATATTCATAAGGCACGGTAGTGTAAGGAATGGCTTTCTGCTTCAAGTTTTCTGTATAAATTTATCACCTGGCTCGGAGGGAGCTTCTCTTCTTTTTCTTTTAAAGGGGACTTTGTCGTCTTATCCAGCTGTTAGAGAATTCATAGAACAATAACTGACTCATTAATTTTCTTACGGTCCATCCTCTTTTGGAAATTAATGATTTCATCTGGAAAAGCCAGGCACGCAGACGCTCGCCTTTTCCGATATCCTTTGTATATAAGTTAATAATTTGGCTAGCCAGCTCATCTTGCGATATGCTAAGGTAGCTCGCTCATGCTTCAGGTATAATATATGCGAACCTAATAGAGTTATAATAGGTTTCCCTTTCACGTAATTGATGCCCTACCAGTTTTGATGTATAAAATTAAATCCAGTTGGCAATTTTCTCATCAGGGGGAAAGATCCTGCTGACAGCTTTGATATTATCCCGAAGAGCAAATAAGATGCCCGGCGCCACTCATTACTTACACTTCCGGGACATGGGAGATTATGGGAAAGGACTTTTCGACATGAAATCTTCCTGCCATTATGGATCGCGAATCTGCGGGGTGTAGAAAATTGTTAGCTTTGCTCAAGGTGATAACATCACAATGCTTGGGTGATTTTCCGTGCGATCACATGTGTTTTTTATTACTATCATTATTGACTGTAAATCGTGTAACGATTCAATCTTTTAATCGGTGGGGTACAAGTTGTATACAGAAGCTCACACGAACAGACTTATCTCACTACCGTACATTTTGTTTTTTCCTTTACAGGGGTTGGCCCCAGAAGGGTAAAGCCTTCGGGTCTCTCAGTTTTTTGAGATGAGTTTGCTGGCCCACACACTTTTTGTTGCCCCTAGCATTAGTGCCCACTTATAGCTGGGTGGAATAGTTGGTAGGCGTAGAGCAATCCACGGACAGTGAATGTGAGGCGAACATTATATGACAAAGGTGACAAAGAGGCAAGGAAGGAGTGTTTGAAGTCGTGACCCAAGCATTATTTTTCTTATATGATGTGTCAGTAAAATCAGGTCCTTTTAAGTTATCAATAGAAAATCACTGAGCAGAGCAAATGCAGTTATTAACCTATAAAGATTTTCGTCCAATAAATAAATAATGCATTATGATTAGTACAATATCATAAAAATTTACTTTTTAGAGGTCACGTTCAAATCATTCCATAATTTCTATGGTGATCCAAATTGTATCTCCAGGTGAGGCCATTATCACCCCCCACTAGCGCATCCCTGGGCACAATCGGGGCAAATTAAGTCTCTCCTGCTGTTGCAGATCAAAGTTGAGTTCTCCTTTTATTTATTTCCCTCATAACTGTTCATAAACACACCATTCGCATCAGGACATCCGGGACTCGTTTTAGTCTTGAGAACCAGTCGAGAGTACGCGAGGCCAAGTTGCTTTTGAAAGAAAATAGAGGAAAATATTAAATGTTTTTTTTTCTGACTTAAACAAACGAGTTTGGTGTAGAACTGGAATGAAAATATATATATATATATATATATATATATATATATATATATATATATATATATATATATATATATATATATGTGTGTGTGTGTGTGTGTGTGTGTGTGTGTGTGTGTGTGTATATATATATATATATGTATATATATGCGTGCATGTATATGTGTGAATATGTGCGTATGTATTTATGTATAACTGCGTAGATATGATATAAAAAAATGAGTCGCGAGTAGAGTGTTCAGTTGTTGCTACCTTTAATGGCGGAGTACTAGTCGGGGACTAGTGAAAGTTTTTTTATATTAAGAGAAGAAATTTTAAGGTAAATGTGAGCAAGGATAAAGTTAAGAAAGTGAACTAAAACCAGGGAATGCTAATATGAATGATAGGAGAACGAAAGCTGTTGATTCGTGTAGGTATTATAGATTACATATTACAGGCGACAGCAGGATGAGAGAAGTGAGTCGCTAATTAGATGGAGCCAGGAAGTCAGATGCTTGTGTATAGAAGTATGCAAGTAGACATGAGATGTGTTTGACAGCCATAGTTGGTGTGTATGAAGGAAATGTTGAGCCAACTCGCCGTTTTAGAAGTGAAGTGTGGATGTTGAAGCTGTTGACATGAAGTACATGCTTAGTATATAGGGCACAAGAAGAACTGAAAGGGTGAGAAGTGAGCGGAAAGGTTAAGTTAAACAGTTAAGTATACCTTAGTTTAACCAGACCACTGAGATGAATAACAGCTCTCCTAGAGAGGGCTGGCCCGAAGGATTAGATTTATTTTGCGTGGCTAAGAACCAATTGGTTACCTAGCAACGGGACCTACAGCTTATTGTGGAATCCGAACCACATTATGCCGAGAAATGAATTTCTATCACCAGAAATAAATTTCTCTAATTCTTCATTGGCCGGCCGGAGACTCGAACGCGGGCCCAGCAGAGTGCTAGCCGAGAACTATACCGACCCGTCCAACGAGGAGGCAGAAGTGGTAAAAAGCTGCATTGGTGAAATGGTGGGTCAGAGTATTTTAAGATGGTTTTTTTCACGTGGAAAGGAGAGACGACGATAAAAGTGAAAAAATGTATAATTCAGAATTTGATTGAAGGTGAGGAAGGAGACCAAGAAATGGCCATATGAATGGGATGAAAGGGACATTAGAAAGAAGTGGCCATAACATCCCAAAAGTATGAGTTCATGCAAGTCAGAGTGTTTGTAGGGGGTTGCGAGGCATTGATGATCATCCTGCTGTATATGTGGTGGCTAATATCGTGAAATGTTTGTTCAGGGATTCATTCAGTTTGAGAAATTAAATTATGAGTGTCAGAGACAGTTTTGTTGTTTTTATCCCTGGAGCCGCCGAAATTAGGGAATCTGGACTAAAGTTTAGAAAAATACACGAACATGTGAATATTTATGTTTGTGTGTTTGTACATGTATATATATATATATATATATATATATATATATATATATATATATATATATATATATATATATATATATATATATATATATATATGTATATGTATATGTATATATATATATATATATATACTATATATATATATATATATATATGTATATACACACAGTATATATATATTGCACACAGTACAATGTAAGAAAAACATCGCTCTCTCTTGTCCAAAGACAACCTCCCATACCCTGTTCTGTCCTTTCCAACATCCGAGCACGACCGTCTTTAATCAATCCCACCATGCAATTAGTCACCTTAATCACGTAGTTGCTATCCTAGCGTATCCTTTTGGTATCCTTTTTCCCTCATCCTTAACCCGGGTGCGCCTCCTTCGTGATCTCCGTGCCATGAGTCGAGTATTTTTTTTTTTTTTTTTTTTCACATATCTCAAGAGTGGTTTTGTATCCTCCGGGAGAACCACCCTGAGTAAACAAAAGGTTGCACCGGCAGCTCTTTAGCGAAGTCCTGTCTCCACTGGTTGCTCCTGATGTAACTATTTGGCAGCGATTTTCTTGAAGTGGTGTGAAAGTCATTGCATTCCTGACGCTCTCCGCGTATGCCTATACACGTGTTTGGCTTGTTAATGTATGGTTACGCGGGCGTATAATTTCGTGTTTATATACATATATATATATATATATATATATATATATATATATATATATATATATATATATATATATATATATATATATATATATATATATATATATATATATATATATATATATATATATATATATATATATATATATATATATATATATATATGCAGATACCCAAAGTAAAGATTTCTGAAAAACAAAGCCATGTGTATGATGTATGGCGGGATTCATGGAGGCGTTGTAGGCGATGATTTTATGTATATATATATATATATATATATATATATATATATATATATATATACAATGCAATGACGTATGATGAAAGCTTGCTTCATGTCAATAAAATTTCTTTTTCTCTCTCTGTCGCTCTCGCTCTGAAAAAGCAGGAATAAAGTATTTTTCTGGATTATTTTCAACAATTTAGCTAAAGTGAAGATACTCTGCAGATACTCTATTACGCAAATGGGAGTGAACAAGACAGAGAACGAGAACGCGTTTGACGTAGGCGGGAACCATTTCTAATAAAAGTAAGTAGTTTTCAAGTTAGGCAAATTCATTATTCCTTATGATGAAATATGCTATCGTTTTTGTAACATTTGTATCATACATTTATCTGAATTTATCAGTGAAGCTTGAACATATGCGCAAGCAACTGCGTATGTTGCGCAAGTGTGACATTCAATTTAAAAAAAGAAAAAAAAGTAATCTTGTTTTAGGATTTTGAGGTTAGATGTAAAATTGCACTCCATTCCGTCCAGCCCGAATTCTCAAATGTCAAGGGAACGTTTCCCGTCCGGTTCGTGATTACCTGAATGTAGTCCGTCTTCACGAACGGCCAATTAAATATCGGTTTTAATCCAGTATTGGCGGAGATGTATCCATTGATCCATCTCCTGTGTGTGTGTATAAAGAGGTTAAAACAAGACGGAGAAGAAATGAAAGCTTTGTCCCCCGAGACAGCTTGATGGACGTCGTTGGACCTCCATCTATCATTTTTGTGTCTTTATCTCCTCTTATCTCTCCGACGAAGGGAAACTCTATAAAGATGCCCGGGACGTGGATCCATCTGGAAAGCCGTTGAATATATTTTATCATCGGCTTCCATCACGAGGGTCGTGACAACGATGGTCGTACTTGTCAGAATCGAATGCCCAAATCTTGCATCATGAGAATCCCCACCTCTCTCGCCACCCACACACTTCTGATGCTACTGGCTTTCTGACGGCAGGATTCTTTTATTGCTTCGACGTCTCACTCCTTGAAGCATACAAACACTTTTTCGGAATAGATAATAATTCACCTTCTCGTTGAGGGTTACAGTTCAGGGTTATTGTTCGTTAATTTGTGGTCTCGCCTCTGTCTCGTAAGCATCTCCGCCTGTCGGTTAAAAGCGAATTGCACTCCCGTCTTTGCAAGTTGTTATCACAAGAGGAAGTAATGAATACCTTATTGCTGCTGTTGGGTTAAGGTTGCATTTAGCCTGAAAATGTTTTCCTTTTTGAAAGTCTTTATGAAACTTAACTTTTATCTCCTTGACTCCAAACTATGCACCGAGTGATGACGGCAAAATCGAGGTCGTATTTGTTACAGTATAGAAAACAAATATTGACCAGTTTTTATAGAGTTTGGAGGAAAGATCGAAAATGATGTCAAGGTTTGCGTGATACAGTAATGGGAAGAGAGATAAGTAGCAGCCGCACTTAATCTCAAAGAAATCGATCGCCCATCGTAACTCGTAGCACTTAATAATTAGCTACTTATATGAATGAGCACGTTTATTGCTCTTTAAGTGGCAAATTAGAAGCACATGTTGTGGCAGTTACTTTCGTGAATAACTTTACACCAATTACTTATGCAAATACTTTTATGCATTATACTCGTATAAATTTCTCTAATGTGAGACCATTATATTACATTTATTTATGCGTTAAGCTGAGTTGTTTAATTAGCAAAAAGTGGATTAGACTTCATAAAGGTCCGCAAATGCCGGGCAGTCCCACAACCAGTTGATTGCTTGATATGACAGTTATTCTTGCTGTACAGTATCTTGAATGTTCATTTGATCGATTCACAGTCAGGCATTAATATTACTTAATTGATTGAGCCTTGAAAAATATATTCACACCTGACAAGTAGAGAAAAGAAGGAAGAGCAGTAAACTCCTAAGCATCGGGTCAATGCGCCATTTACAAGTCTTGTTTATCTATTCGGGTGGGCTTACGCCTTTGCTGTATGTCCAGGTAAACTACCTTCTTTAAAAACTATATATTTTACATATTTGTTTTGAAATAAATGTTTCGATGATATACGTTCCGTAGCGAAAAAGATAGTTGATTGTAATGACATACAAAAAAAAAAGTATAGAATTAAATTTTGTCAAAGAAAGTTTTGTTAAGAATATGAATATCTTTTGCTACCGTCTGTTTGTTCGTTTTAGTTTTCTGTAAAAGAAAACTATTGAGATGACTAATTGTCTGTCCGTCCGCACTTTTTCTGTCCGCCCTCAGATCTTAAAAACTACGGAGGCTAGAGGGCTGAAAATTGGTATGTTGATTATCCACCCTCCAGTCATCAAACATCAAATTGCAGCCCTCTAGCCTCAGTAGTTTTGATTTTATTTAAGGTTAAAGTTACCCATGATCGTGCGTCTGGCACTGCTATAGGTGCAATTTTTACTTGTTTACTGTCACTCTTGCATACAAAGGCAGTCAAATTCCATCTTTACATATCAATCTTCTTGAAGATGTATTAGGAAGCTATAGCTAATCCGCTCATGATTTACACCAATTGTTTAATTTTTCATTGTGGTACATCTGCAATATATATATATATATATATATATATATATATATATATATATATATATATATATATATATATATATATATATATATATAGACATTATATAATATTATATAATGTTTGTGTATGTTTTTATTTGTGTGCATTGAGGGTAACAGAACATAAGTCACTATGCTTTTATCTAGCTGTGATTAAGAATAAATTATGTGGTTTGACTTCAGAAGAAATTGATAGATATAGTTATTTGACGATGAACTGCTGTAGAAGTTTATTTCAAAAGCATAAGTCGAACATAAGCCTTTTTTCTCCCTCCTGGCAAAAGAAAACAAGGAAAAAAAAAGATACAAGGAAAAATTGGGAGTTTAATGCAGCTGGAAGATTGGAAAAGCCAGAAGAAATTTAAATAATTGTTATTCATTTTAATCATTATTATTATTTTCTTTAATCAGGTCTATTCCCGGCAGTTACAGTCAAGAAATATTTATCGTACAACCTTACATTAGAGTGTTACAGTTAACATTCGTTCCCTGGCGCTCCTTCAGCGAGTTAAATGTGTAATAATACTTTTCTAATTTAATATTTTGTCTTTGTATGGTGATATGTCAAAAGATTGCATGGTTCTCCGGGTAGTTTATGCGAAGGTTTTTGTATTATTGCTTGAAAATTTTATTTTTGTTTTTATTTTTTGCGATCTTTTAAAATTATTTTGCTATTAGGTTACTATGAAGTGAAGGTGCTTGGGTAAATATCTGTCGCTCCATTTTTCCTAGTTCTGGGATATTTGAAAATTTATTTGTGAAAGTATTTAATTTTACGTGAAAGGGAAACAGCTAGTTTTTCATTTTATTTCGACTACTAGAATAACTTCTTCCCAAAAACGCCAAAGTTTCTTGTCGTTTATGTGTTCCTTTGATTGTCCCTCATAGTCAATCATTATTGGAATACAGATGAAAAATAGAAAAATATTGGCCATTTTGTTGAGGGAAATCGTTGTCATTCCCCAGAGGCGATAGCTCCATTGAAATTCGTATCTCTTGCTTCACCTTTGACTGTTATATGTCTTTAACGGTACTAAAATCATGTGACTGTTGTCAATTATTTTCGCACAGACTAATGCTGTGTTGAATTGAATCTGGTAAATATTTTATACATTTAATTACACGATTTGTTTTTATATATATAAATTGTGTGGATTTTATTGACAAACTTTGATATTTTGTGGAGAATCAAAACCAGTGGCATTATGGACCCTGGTTGTTACTATAAAAATGTAAATCAACATATATTGCGCCCTCTGAGGCGTTGTTGACATCAGATAACCAATTTTGGTGTCGAAATTGAATCAGCATGTCGCGTGTGACATCGTCTTTAACGAATAGTGAGGATTTTCAATTTATCACTAAAATTGGGTCCATAAAGAAAAAATGCACAAAAACTTCTCGCGTGACCCCATTCAATGAATGTCAGTGTTCAGTTTTTATCGCTGCAGGTTCCCAAAGACATCGCGAAAATTTAGAACGTTTAGAAGTTTGGAAATTAAATCTTAACGGATGGATAAGGGGAACTGAGCTTCGAATCGCGGTCCCTGCATTGTACAGAACCAGGCATTAATGAAACAGGCATCAAGTTTTGAAACTTGAGAACGTGTGAGCAAAATAAAATACCAATATTTATCAACACTTCAGAACCATGACACGTATTGTAAAGTCATTACCTTAATTGAATATTCATCCGTGTGTAATCCCAGTTCCCGTGTACAAGTTTGTTTATTAGGTCACCGAAATAAGGAGCCTGTGAGAACGAGGTTGGTGTTTTGGTGACTGGGTGCCCTGGACAGCCCAGGGCATCAAAACGATCCCTCCTTTCTAATTTCGTAATTGCGAGGTCAACTGTGTATTTTAATCATTCGATTCCATTTCTGTTTTCACAGATTCCCCGTCCAGGTGTTTTGAGTTCTTTGACTTTCACTTCGGCATCGGTGACCCCAGCGGTTGCGACGCCTGTTTGTAATATCAAGCGGTCGGTTTAGCTTTCACCTTGGAATAGGAAAAGTGTCAGCTGATACGCATCATATTCTGTGTCATCTCGTTTCTTTTCTTTTAGTCGATGTTCGTGGAAGTAATCATTGATATAATTTTTTATTTAGTCAGTAACGCTGTGGCGTTTAAATTACTAAATAAAGTGAGGATACTTATTTAACTTGCAAATAGGGAATGTATTTTCATCATTTCAAGTTACTGGTAAATGAAAAAAATTCGTAATGCGTTTTATCATGAGAATTGTTCTAAGAATTAAGACGCCAATTTAGCATGTTAGTAGAAACCACTGTATCATTTTTTTTTCTGATCTTAATGTATGACCTTGCTTGCTGTGACACCAGTTAGTAGCATTAGATTAGTCGACCGATCAGTTACTCAACTGTACACTTTAACAGTTCAGTTCGCCTGACAATTTTTGGCCTGGAAAAAGCCGTTTGTTTGTGGAACAAGTGATAAGGAGGGGAAGTAAGGAAGGGGAGTCGGGCTAAACCACGAAGGAAGAGATAGATCTGCTTCTTTAAAGAAGGAAGGTCTTGTAAATCGTGACAAGCAGAAGCAGGAAGAGAATTCCAAAGTTTTACATAAAAAAAACCTACTGTAGTAGTGTTAAGGTATTTGTCTCTTGTCATTAGAGAGAAAAGAATGCTCAAGAAAATTGAATTTGCATTTAAAATCATAATAAGCTTGAAATGGCTAGTGAAAACTCCATTGATATATGTTTGTATACAAAAACGCACGCAGTTTAGAAAAGTCGTATAGCCACTGATAGTAAAATTAAATTGTTTGAAAATATTTGTTACTGAATATCACTGTATATATGTGCATATATATGTATCTATATATCTATATATATATATATATATATATATATATATATATATATATATATATATATATATATATATATATATATAATATATAATAAATAAAGATAAAATCCAAGATAAAATCCACGAAGGAAACGGAAACACTGGAGTGCTGCGAGGCCTTTCGACGCTAGGTCCTTTGTTACCGAATATCACTGAGAGTCTGCTAAGTAAAGGACCTAGCGTCGAAAGGCCTCGCAGCACTCCAGTGTTTCCGTTTCCTTCGTGGATTTTATCTTTATTTATATATTCATCACGTTCCATATTTTCGTGATTCAGTTATACAAAAATATATATATATATATATATATATATATATATATATATATATATATATATATATATATATATATATATATATATATATATATATATATATATATATATATATATATATATATATATGTTACATGGATTTCTGAAATGCCTATGGGAACTTGTAAAATGACCAATTCGCTTAGGAACTTTTGATCCCCCAGGACTATTACTAGACACGCGAAACGGTGATTCATCTACACTGTTTCACCGTGATTAGTACTGGCCCCTGGGGGATCAGATACACTTAGGGACATTTGATCTGCCAGGGGTTAGTTCTAAACACGGCGAAACAGTGATTACACTGTTTCGCCATGTTTAGTAATAGCCCTCTGGGATCAAATGTTCCTAAGCGAGTTGCCCATTTCACATATTCCCGTAACATATATAATATATACATACATACATATGTGTATATACATATATATGTGTGTTTATAAGGCAGCTCTAAACTTCCCTTACACCTCAATCATACCCAGTTGTCTCGGTATTCTGTATCATTCTTTCAAAAGCTCAAATTACATTGATCCAAATAGGGAATTTGTACTTTCAAAAGTATAAACGTAGATTTATTTTTTACATTAAAATTTGGCTTAATTTGTCTTGAGGTGTCTCGTCAACTTGACGAATTAAAATTTCCCTTTGAATTTTTGTAATATTTTATAGGTTTGGCGTAAAGACATTTTAGTTAGAAATATTATAGAGATCTTCATTATATTAGTTCAAAATTCACATAATATACTTCTCAGTTGTACGTTGCAAGTACTGTAGTTTCCATGACATAACAGTACGCCATAGTTACATCAAGGAGCAGCCTCTACCCGAGTTCGGTTTTCTAAATGCCTTTTTATACTTGTTTATGTATTTATTTACCTTTTTATTTTTATTTCTTCCCATTTATTATTCAGTAGATGTCGTGGCAATTCAGTAGTAACATTAGTAGACTTTCCTTTTCCCCAGTAATAAATTTTCTTTTGCAATATTTGAATTAACAGTGATAGTAAAGTTTTCATTCACCAGATTGTAATTCACATAATATATGAACACCGAGACAAGTTAAAAAAATCTCTTTTCCTCTTTCAATTTTGTAATGTTTTAATTTTTCTTTTGCGTCAGATCATTTGAATTTAACGTCACGAAAAGTTATGACATGTTTCTTTTCCCCTTACAAAAGGGGGTGAATATTCATTTGATGGTTATCTTACGTTAAAACACAAAACATCAAAAAAGGATACTTGAATGGTATTATTATTATTATTATTATTATTATTATTATTATTATTATTATTATTATTATTATTATTATTATTATTATTATTATTATTCAAATTGTACTTCTATTCTAATTTAATATTATGAAGGCCGGTAAATGAAAAGAAAAAAAATATCGTAGATTTTTATTTATCAAGACATTCGTGTCCCTAATTGATCGAAATTTTATAATGCTTTTTTTATCATAAATTAAAACGTCGACAAGAGCATGAGAAATTTTGTGTTGAAATATTTTGAACATCAATTTTTCAAATCAAAACTGAAGAATAAATTCATTGGGTATAAGGCTAAAAAAATTCATTGAATTGTATTTTAAAGCAAAACTTATCTAAAAATAGAATCATGAATTCATTTGGTGTAAGGCTAAAAAAATAATTAAATTGCATTTAAAAGCAAAACTTATCTAAAAATAGAATCATGATTCATTTGGTGTAAGGCTAAAAAAAATAATTAAATTGCATTTTAAAGCAAAATGTCTAAAAATAGAATGATGAATATTAATTCTTTTTAATGAAAACATAAAAACGGCGACAAGAACATCAGGAACTCTTATGCCATTTCGAATAACACACGACCGCCGGATTCACTCACGCTCGTTCGTAACAATGAATCCCGTCATATTCGCGGTACCCTTCCAGCGATGTACCCAGAATCAACACCGTCAGCAGCCGCAGCAGCACCGTGAGAGAGTGAAAGGGACCAGGCAGGTCATGCCTGGTGTCAGGTGCGATAGTCGTCCTTCTCCTGCTGAATGTTTAATCAGTCACACGTTTCCTCGCAGCATGACGTTGCGGTCGCAGAATGCCGCTGTGACGCCGGTGGCCCTGTCACTGCTGCCGAGGCTGCTTGCTACTGGTACTCCTCTTGCGCTTGGCTGATGTTTATGCATCTGCTATTGCTGCTATGGTGATAGGCTACTAATGATGCTGGTGACGTTCGATGTCTTTATACTTGTTTTAATTGGAACCACGACTCGATGTTTAGCTTGTTAGTAATGACTGCGGGCGTTCAAATCTTGTGTGGGCGTTTTTGTATCCTGAATCTTAACAGTGACATATCATGGACACGGTAGTTTCTAATTTGTTAATTTTTTCATACGAAATCAAGGTAATATAACTTTGATGTCGTTACGTAGTAGTTCAGAGGAATGAAGCTGATTTTCTTTCCTAGTTTTAAAAATTGCTGCTAGAAATTAGTTTCCAAATTTTTCGGAATATTTTTGCTATTGTTACCGCTTCCAATACTATTTTATTATTAGTATTTAAAAGAGGAATTATTACATCATAGCGGTACGCGTTTACAAAGTGACTGCAAAACCACAGGTAGATGGCAAATTGTTTTACTTCATGCGAATCGATATTATAAGTTTAAATGTTTTGTGTTGAACCGTGTTTTTAAATTCTACATAATTTAAATGTTCATTATGAAGGAAATATTGTAATTCATATTTCCAAGTATTTTATTTCGCAACATTTCCATCTGAAGCTTTTTTTCAGCAGTTAAATTATAAACAGAAGTTAGTACAATTGTTGATTTTTGTTTTTTGATCAGTGTTATATATATATTTATATATATATATATATATATATATATATATATATATATATATATATATATATATCTGTGTGTGTGTGAGAGAGAGAGAGAGAGAGAGAGAGAGAGAGAGAGAGAGAGAGAGAGAGAGAGAGAGAGTCAAGAAATTGAAAGAAGTCATTGCGACAAATAAAAATACACTCACACATGCCTTTTCCACCCAGAGGTGGCGGCTCAAAAAGGTTATATTTACGAGTATATATGCGTTTGCGTACTCGCAGCACTAAAATTCTTGTTAGAATCTCCACCCAGCTATATGTAATGGAAGTTCACTTTATTGTTTATGACCGTTTGTACCATGCTATCATTCGCACAATATTTCCCTTCGAACATCCTTTGTGTGACGGCCGTGACAAGTAATAGCCTACTAAATAGCTGCTGAGCCAACACAATCGTTCTTGTATCTGTTTATCTCCGTACGTGTAATGTACGGCACCCGCGAGGTACGTGTCTTAAATTCGAACCTGAACCACACAGTCACCCCGGGGAGCGGATTGAGAGTTTTATTCGCTGTGACATTAGGAATCAAGGTTATGATTGAGGTTTATGATATTACGGTAACAGATCCGGTGTCAGGAACCGTGACGTGACATCTGAACCGTTCCCGTTATTCGGACGGAATGACGACGAAAAATTCCGTCATGAGGGAAGTTGTTTTCGAGTCATTGGGTTTATTTATATATATTTAAAATTGTCATTCATTTGCTGAAATTTTTTTTTTTTTTTTTTTTTTTTTTTTACAATCACCAGGATTTATCAGTTTAAGTTTGATGTTGCTCTAGAGCAGTTTGCTTACGTTTCTTTACCCGTAAAATATATTTTGCTCGTCCAAATCATCATTGTCCATGGAGATTATTTATCATTTAATTTCTTCTTGTAGCCTGTTTCTGTGACGTCAGTGCGTTACGCCACCATGCGCAAGTTTGTAGTACCTGAAGACTTCAATCACATTTTGTTTGGTTTTTATATGTTTAGAGTATGAATAGCACTAGTATTAATGTAATACTCTCTCTCTCTCTCTCTCTCTCTCTCTCTCTGGGAATTCTCGCTCATGGAGTGTAAGGGTGTTCATTAGTATTCATAATCTCTCTATCCTATACTTCAAGAGTAACTTAGATAACATCATCGTCTTCGTTGTTACGAGCTCAGCCTTGTGTAATTATTTGTTGGGGGATTGCTGCTGCTACCCGCTCTCTTCTTTCCTCTTTTCTTCGATCCTGTTGTATAAAACCTGGACGATGCACCTGCGTCTCGGTCTCTGCTCCTTTTCGATCTTTTAGCGATTTGATGGTTTAGTTATTAGCCGCCAATGCGTTTATGTAAGGAGAGAAAGTAGCGAGAGTCAAGGATAGTCTTGAATTGACGCTGTTGCATAACAGGGTGGTGTTATAAGTGTTTTATCTGTTTATTTTCCTAATACATGTACACAATACCGGGGTCTAAGCGATGTCAGGCAGGGCAGCCGATCGGGGCTAAAAGTCTACCCCCAAAAAGCCAAATCAAAGTCCTTCAAAAAAGAAGGCATCACGGCGACCCCATATAAAAATGGGAAGAAAAAGAAGAAGAAGATTTTCCTTAGCAAGTATTATCCTTGCATGTTCAGCTGATGTGTCAGCGCCGTCCTTGTATGCTGATGTTTTGTTGGCACATTTTTTGGGTGTCTGAATGTGGCATTCTTACACCCATGCCCCAGGCTGTTCAGTACTTCGGGACACTTGACGTTCAACAAGATTTAGGTAACAAATTATTTCGTCATAATCTGACTAAAAAGCCTTATCCTATACAAATATATTTTTCTTAGTAACAATAGAATATTGCACCAATTACGTCTTGACAGTAATAGTTCCGTCTTCCGCTCAACCTGTCATGATTCACGTCAGGCAGGCAAATTCATCAACAGCGGTTTTTGTAACCTTCATTAACACCATGGCTACATTTCCTCTTTACACCGTTATCATCATCATTATCAGTATCTCTCTGTTGTAAGCTTTTTCCTTGTGTTACTTTTATAGACCTACAATTGTGGTATTTCGATACAGTGTCTTGGAACCAAGCCTATCCAGTCATACCGACTTTTATAAATAGATTAATTTATCATCTTTACTTTGACGGCTTGATTAAGTAGTCAAGTTGACGAATGTTGAATATTTACTTCTTAACACTTTGTGAGATGACTGTTCTGAAAAACGGAACTGTTAAGTTTTCAGTAAGCCAGTTCACTTATTTTTGTTGTATTATATATATATATATATATATATATATATATATATATATATATATATATATAAAAGTGAATTAGTTTACTGGAAGATGAATAGTTTATATACATTATATATATATATATATATATATATATATATATATATATATATATATATATATATAAATGCATACATGGTTACTTACATATTACATGCATAGTTTGTATTTGTGTACAATGACTGTATGTATAAAATGCAACGTTTGAACCATTAAAACCATTATTTAACATCGCGAATGAATTAAGAGAAGGGATCGGTGTTAAAGCTCACTACCTCCCCGCAAAGACATTTTACGAGGAGCCTTTCCCATATATGTCTGTGCAGAGATAGCGCGGTTGTTTACATTTTATACCTCTGCAACGAGAGACAAATAAGCGTCTCATGTCTGTTCTTATCTGACATTTCTCCTGCGTGTATGTATCCCAACCGTTTGTCTCCGATTTCGTTGTGTGAAGTGAAAAGCTTTTAATGTGACGAACGGATTTTGATATATGACATAATTACATAATTAGCCTACATCCGGTTCTGGGGTATCGGTAAAGTTGCTTTTATACGTTTACAATGTCCGTTGTTGCCAGTTAGTGATGTAATAATTAAACAAATAATTATTTCAGTTTGTTAAATGGTGATTAATACAAGCACACGTCTTTAACTTTAGTAACTATAATAATAGAGCAAGTGCTATCAGTATGATCAGCATTTCACACACTGTGACATATATAGGTATATATATACGTATGTATATATATATATAAATATATATATATATATATATATATATATATATATATATATATATATATATATGTATATATATACATATATATATATATATATATATATATATATATATATATATATATATATATATATATATGTGTGTGTGTGTGTGTGTGTGTGTGTGTGTGTGTGCATATATACACACACAATTTTTCTTACAGTGATGTCTCATCATTTTGAATTGAAGATGAAACTTATTCATTTGTAGGGCAGTCTGTTTCATGAATAATTGCGAAGAGACTGCTGATATAATTACATTATAGTCCTTGACTCAAGCGAATCTCTGTATATTGTTGCATCACTTCGAAATGTGAAATGATGAAGTTAAGAATATTTATTTTTCGCATAATAAAGAGTAAAGCTTTAGAACTCTATTTCTCTAGTCCGGTTTCCCGTGGATTATAATTTCTCATTCTTTAAGAGATACGGCTATCGCTTTTCTTTCCCCGTCTTTTTTTTTTTTTTTTTAATGGGCCTGGCCAGTCATGGGTAGGGTTTGCTATAAAGTAAATTATTTATTGCGCCACGGAAAATCAGCTCAGTATTTGGTAGTGGGTAGGGCTATAATCTTACTGTTAGGTTTCTTCATAATCAGTCATTGAAAATCGGTTAATATAGAGAAGACTCAGCTGTTTGTTTCTATAAACATTAATGATATTTCCTTTGTTATTTCTTAAAATAAGCATTAAGTTGTTTGAGGATATCCAACCTAGTGTCTGTCTGATGAAATATATCCAGTTATATTGTTTACTTTTTTTTTAGTTTTTCAAGGTATCACATGATGTATTTCTGGAAATAGTGTGCTGTCTATTGCTATGATTTTATATATAAAAAAATATTTAACCTAAGAATTTCTTAAAACAATCGTCCAGTTTTTTCTTTGATTGCTGTCAGCCTGTTACCTCATTTCTTAGAATAAGAATCGTAACGCCCAGTTTGTTTCTCAAAATACACCTGCTATTCCTGACCATTCTCACTGAATAAAATACAAAGTGCACCGTTGTTTGTGACCAAGTATCGGAGTCTTGGGATCAATTGTAAAAACAATCATGCGTCTGGTATCCATGTTCAAGATCTTGCAAATGGATATCCGATGCCTTTTACAAACACACGTGTGTATTAAAAATCCTACGACCACACGATTAAGGTCTTAAACGTATGTTAGCTGTATTCAATATGCCATGGATATATATGACGCTTGGTATGTGGGCGTTGGTGAATGGGTGGGCGGGGTGGCAACAACGAGAGATCACCGCCCATCCCGGATGTGTTGCAGATCATTACCATGTTGCTAGAGGTTAAGTTCCATTATGCAACGGTTGCTTAATTGCAATAGCAATGCTCTTATACTCTTCTTCAGTGGTCATTTTTTTGCGATGTTTCTTACGTAATTACTTTTTCATGCGATTATAAATGATTTCTTCATACAGTTAAAAATAGGTTACTGTCTCTCTCTCCTCTCTCCCTGTTTGTTCCAGAAATGGAAAGAAATTGTGGGAAGACGTAAGATCATTTGAAAATGGCGATTTATCCAGGTACAGAAAAATTCTGTAATTCTTATGATTCTGATGGCAAATATCTTCCAGAATTTTTCATCAAATGTGTATTGAAAAGTGGTAATGAATTCTTTACGGCGTTTTATTTTATATTTGTATTTTCCATCTCACAGTATTTAAAGAGAATACCGAAATTTAATGTAAAATCATATCATTGTTTTGGAGACTTCGTAACAACCACGTCTCTGGATGACATTACGATTGCTCAGAGTGCCTCTCGTGCCCAGTTTGCTAGAGAGGCGGACTTCGACTCCAGAGGGGTCTAGCTCGAGACTTTTTCCGGCCGGAGGAAAAGACTGCTGTCAAGACATGGGTTTGGTTCCCTATGCCGGGACAGAAGGAAAACTCTTTCTTCTCCCAGAATGAGAAAAATTAAGTTTGATTGTTTTTGACGAGCAAGTGACCAATAGCAAATGATTAACATAATTACTTTTTAGCGATGATCAGTTGAGAAACAATTATTCCTCCCCCAATTTGCAATGAGTAATTTGGCGAAGAAGCAAAATGACAGGAATGCAGGTTTTCTTGTTCGTGATTCAGGTTTGATAAGCATAAGAAAAAGTAAGGAGGGTGAGTATATGGACTAGTATTAGTGTAAGGCTAAGATATAGAAGGAATTAAAGGAGATGGGGAGGAGGAGGAGGAAGGTGCCGATGGCCTCTTGCACGTCTGGAAAAAAAAATGCATTTCTTTGCTAGTTTTTCCTTCTTACTCAAGGACAGGAGCTATCAAGGACAGGTGGTCGAGGTGGAGGAGGATGAAGAATGACGAAGAGGTCTGGAAAAGCTTCATTCGTCCGCTGGACGCCTTGACCTCTGGCCCAAGATATACCCACCCGGATGCTGTGCTCTCCAGCCTCGAGCGAGGATGACCGTTGGCGTGCGAGGATGTATTTATAAATTGTCTAAGTTCGTTCGTTCGTTGGCGTATGTGTTTTGTGGGTGAGTTATTTGCACTTGTAATTGCCGGCGCTTCAAGTTGTTTCTCATTCTCTGCGAGGCTTTTGTTCGGGGAAGGATGGTATCAGCGTTCGTTTTTCTATGTATTTTTTGTCTTCGTAGATTTTTACGTACTCGAGCACTTATTTTATTTGGTGAATTTAAACTTAAGTGTGTTTTTGCACTGTTTAGCAATTTGCATCTGTTGTAGTGTAGGTTCATAGGTCTTAAATGGATACTCTTATATCTTATGTTGATCGGCTCATTGGTCCGTGAGATATTAACGAAAAAATCCTCTGAAATTAGATTAGTTAATCTCTCTCTCTCTCTCTCTCTCTCTCTCTCTCTCTCTCTCTCTCTCTCTCTCTCTCTCTCTCAGGAGCAAATGCTGTAATTAAAGATACAGGGAGAGAGAGAGAGAGAGAGAGAGAGAGAGAGAGAGAAGAGAGAGAGAGAGAGATTGTTTAAAGCTGGCCACCAGTAATGAGTTTTCAGGACCAGAGTAGTACCGACAGGGGAAGAGATATATATTGAGTTTTGTAATTTTGCAGTAAAACAAAAGTCCAATCACATCGATGCCATTTAGTGGTTAATTCATTTATATGTGTTGCTGATGTTACCCTTCCATAATGGATATTTGGGATTCTGTGTAATTTATGCTTTTATAACACGAACCCAGTAAATTCTTCAAGGTGGGTATAACGGGATGTCATCATTCAAGGTGTGAACTCCCACTCCACGCAATCCTTGCCGCACCGGTCTTGATTTGGGCAGCCTTACCCTTCTCGGTTGCTACCCCATAAAAAAATACATAGTTTCTGCTTTTGTGTACCCTTATGACGTCAGCCACCTTCCATTCCCATAAGCAGAACGGAAACTTTTTTCACTCACGTTTATGAAATTTTCAACGCAAAGTTATGGCCTGAGGTGTTTTCATAAATCTAAGGAAGGCATTTAAGGGAAGACAAGGCACCGGGCGCGACGGCACATCCGTATTTGCACATTCCTACGCAGGGACGCGCATGGCGGGCAGTAATTTATGCCCCCCTGCAGTCCGTTCCACACCACCAGCGGATCCAACTAAGCGCGTTATCTTCAAAAAAAAAAAAAAAAAAAGTCTTAAAAAAAAGTCTTAACATTTCAGAAGTGGCTGAGCACAGGACAAGAGTATCTGATCACCGGTTTAACCTCATCTCACACTTTTGTTATTTTGACGTGCCTGGACTTCGAGAAAGGGGCTCACTTACCTCTTATTTATGCTCGAGTTGTATCTCTCTGATTGATTGATGACGTGTCGGACGTCGCATTCTCCCGTATTCAGCAAACGTCACAATGTGTCGGATGCATTCCAAGTTTTTACACAAGATTGATGGTCAAAGTGGTTCCGACAATATGTCAGTCTCTTTGGTGATTTTTTTTAAGCATTTTTATTTATATATGGATACGTAAAATGCCTTGGAGATTCTGGTCACGGCAATGATCATTACATAGCTTTGGTTTGTTTAATGATGACTTTATGAATATAATAAACAGTTCAGTTTCTTTCAAAGTCACAATGGTGTGAAACTCATCAAAATTGGCAGGTTCTTGATGTTTCTTGATGTTAGCCCTTTATAAGTTGTTTTTTGATGTTATCCCTTTATAAATTATTTCGTGAATAATTATGCACCTTATAAGAAAGCCAGAATTTTATGTCGGTTTCAGATTTCTGCTAGAGTAACCATCTGGAAAAATAATGATAATGAGGCTTGTTACATCAGTGTATAGTCATTTATGCATTGCCATGATTACTATAAAGTTATGATGTGGCCTTTGTGTGTGCATGAATGTGTAATTGGTTGTAAACTATTCAAATAAAGGCAAATAATAATTATTTGATACCTAATATTTCATAATTATGATATCTCTTTGCACAACATTGTCATGACGATTTTTAAAAAATATGACAAAGTATCCATATTTTTTATGTTTTTTATTTTTTCTCGAGACTTTTACTCTCATCTCTGGACATCATCTTCTTCCGTATGTTTTCGCTGTGTATATTTAACTTATTGCCTGTTCAGCTAATTCATTATCACTTTTTAATCTCAAAGAAGCCTCACCTTCTGTCTTCGGTCTTTGGTCCAAGAGGCGGAACTTTAATGACTAAAATCAAATATGGAATGAATGTTCAAATCCCCTTTTCTGAATATCCTTGGCGTTATGCTGCTCATTAAGATGCCAGCTTCGTTTGAAGGATGACTTCCGTGCACACCTGTATAAAAGAATTTTGGGCAGGTAAATCCTAAGTGTTTTAAAGGACGTGTTACCTGAATAATAAAAAGTTGACGGATCCTTGTTGAATGCCAGCCCAGGTAATGAATTTTACTTTGTATGCTGGTATGTAACAAAGACTAAAAAAAACATTAAAGTCGGTGGATTCTAGAATTTAAAGTTTTTTATAAATTTAAAATGTGGGTCTTTCGGTAATGGGATAAAATCTTCAGTTCTTTTGTGGTTTATTTATCATTAGTGTTATCTACATATAAAGAAGCCTGCCTTTTACTTGCACTGAGTTGGGCCTTTGCTGAACTTAATGTTTTTAAATGCTACCGAATTTTCTGTATATAAAAAAAATATTTTTTAGATGACGGTAAAAGTTCTTTGACCGGATTGTTATGGTGAATTGCTTTTACTTATCTTAAATCTTCATACAAAAATTTTAGGAGTTTAACTAAGCTTTTCTCAGTTTTATCTCCAATCTCTGCGATTCTAACTTTTTCAATTGTTTCCTTTTCAGGTGGGTTGTAACTCCATCATACTGAAAGTGTCAAAAGTAAGTGAGAAGTTCAAAGTGTCTAGTAAGGAGGTTATTTTTTCACATTTATTGAGAGTTTGACTGTGAATGTTGCCAACTGCTTAACAGTTTGAATGCAAAGGGTTTAGGTGGATGGACAATATTGAAGTATGTTATGCTGTTCCTTCTGTAAAGTAATGCGGGAGACTCTTTTACCTGACGTCTTTTGTCCCGCGGAGAAACAGAAAATCACGAGCAGTGAATTCAAGAAAGAGAGGCAGAAAGACAAGAGAAAGAAATTGAAAACATACCGGAAAAGTGTTTTCCAGCTACTATATCTCTCCGTGGTGCTCTGCTATCCAGAGGGCAAATTCCAGACGATTTGCTTTTAAACTGGATTAAGACAGAGTATCACCAGAAGCATTACCTAGCAGCTTTTACTTCCTATCTCAAAACACTTCCTCTCGGCTACCCACATCCTTCCTCCTTCAATGATGCTTCTTTTCCCACCTTCATCATCATCATCCTCTTCCCTATCACCATTAATTTTGTTGTTCTTATAATCATCAGACAGTCCTCAGCTTCCGAATCAACACTTGGATTTTCATTTTCATCTTCTGCGTGTCTTATTCGTGGCCCGTCTTTATCGTATTTTTCTCTACTTCCTCCTCCTCCTCCTCCTTCTTGTTCATCCGTATCTTCAGCCTCCCAACACTCAATTCATTTTTTACGCTTTTCTTTCCTCTCATCCTTCTTCCCTTTCCTTCTTATTCATCGACGTCGATAGATCACCCAGTGGCTTCCGGGTGCCGACAACCCAGCGGCTTCCAGCTCGTTCTCGAGCAGATTTATGATAACCCACTAATTTGTTTGTCGTTCTTTGGTGTTGCTTATGCATTTATTTCGGATGACGTTGCTTATTATCGTTTACGACGCTCTTTTGGTGGCTGCGTTTGTACGTCATTTTGCACTTCGTAGAAAGTGGCGGTCTTTGGCCGGTTGATTTATTACTTACTCTTCAAGTTGTTTTACTGGAAAGCGAGTTGCACGGGCGAGTGTGTTTATATTTTAGTAACCCCACGAATTTCCAGTTTTATTTCGTCTCCACGTTATAAAGATATTAGATTTAAATACAGAGATATTACAAATATTGGAAGCTAATTTTTGCTTGTTAATCATTGAAAGGGTTTTCACAGCTTATTGGATCAGCCTTAATATGTGGGAATACAATACACAATTATTAGGAAGATGTTTGCTGCTTTGTTACTCAGCTGGAAAATTGCCATATATAAAGTATTTGCTCTCAGTTAGATTGTTTCATATACAGGATTTTTTATTTAACTAGTAGTTCAAATACGAATTAATTAAATTGTTTTACAAATCCAGTAATTCATGATAAATTTACTTGTGTTTCCAATTTTTTTTTTATAATCGGCATACTAATTATTATACTGGTTAACAAGGAAAATAAATCCCAATGTGAAAAGTTAAGGTAAAAAATAAAAACACTATTATTCAACATTAAAAATAAATGGAAAATTACTTTTCTTGAATACATTTTTTTTATCATAATTCTTATTATTGAAAACTTAGAAATTAACGACTAACGTGCAAAAAATATAAATAATTCAGAGAAAAAATAAAATTTAATCGTTAATATTTTTTAGTGAGAAAAAATAATTTGTTTTCATTTGTTTTACTTGAGATTAATTTTATTGTGATAAATATATCTAACAACATTTTCCTCGGCAGTAGTAATGAAAAAAAAATTATATTGATTTGATAGTTAAATTTTATCGTAATACCGACAGTGTTGGTGACTCTTTTAACCTGAACCACTAATTATTATCTATCTTCATCTTGCCTACCCCATCATTAGCACTTTGCAATCCTCCATTATTTCTACGGGTCACCTCCGTCTGTGTTTTTGCACTATCACGATTCTCGATAATTACACGACTGAAATTATGTTATTCAATGTGTGTATGTATGTATGTATGTATGTATGTATGTATGTATGTATGTATGTGTATACATATGTATATACATACATACACACATACATACACATTGAATAACAATTTTAGTATATATATATATATATATATGTGTGTGTGTATTTTTTATATACTGTGCATATACATACACACACACACACACACACACACACATATATATATATATATATATATATATATATATATATATATATATATATATATATATATATATATATATATATATATATATATATATATGCGGGAAAACCTCGGAATAGTTGCGTAACACTTTCCAAAGCCGTACGAAAACCACAATTTATATCTATTTTCAGTTCACAAATTGCCCAGAAAAGAGGAGATATAAGTACTTTTAGTATTCATCCTTTATAATCGTTGTTGCGGTTCCAAGAGTTGATTTAGCCGTCATCGTTGACCTTTTAAATATATGAACAAGATATCCCTATTATTGGCGTCAGCTGCCTTGATAGTACGACGTTAGGAAATTTTGAATCACTCTAACAACAATCTTTTCTTTATCATGGTGACCCTGATATATGAAATCTTTTCTCTGTATTATTATTATTATTATTATTATTATTATTATTATTATTATTATTATTATTATGCATCTGCTTATTTCTGGTTACACCAAACAAGAGTGATTTTAGCATTTCTTTGTTTCTTTCTTCATTTATTTACTTTGTCGTAATTGCTCGAGAGTTGCTAATGCTTACCGGAGTGCTATCATTATTGGTGAGAGCCACTCCTCCTCCTGAGGCTACGAAATGGTGTGGGCGTTTGTGCGTGTGTGTGTGTGTGTGTGCGAGCTCTTCTGTTTGTGCGTGCGTGCACAAAGGTTTTGGAGGGAAGGGTGTCTGGGGAGAGCGCTGTCGGTGTATGGCTTCTTTTTGCAGTCCGTAATTCTTGTTATTCCTTCTTGCCGTTGTCTTCTCCCGTCAGAACAAAAGCAAGAAACGACCTCGACTCGGCGTTCCTCTCCCTGACAAATGATCGCTAATCGAGTCGATATTCATGAGTACTCTTCGTTCCCACATTCCGTGGGTATTCCTGACTGCCATTTGCGCATACATTTGCATACATTATTACCGGTGAGGACGATATACACTTGGGTGGAGCACCTCCTCGGGCCACTCCGCCGCCTCTGCTTTTTTAAAAGTAAAATTTGTAAGAGGAAAGTGGTTTTCTCCCAAATGACTATTCTCTCGTGCAGAACACCGGCGGAATGTTTGGGCTCTGACGAGTTGCAGAGACCAGATTGATATTTGTTGGACCCTCGAGGATTAAATTGTATGCTGTTAAGACCTCGACGAATATTTAATGTCCGGGTTTTCGTCGAATTCGTCTATTTTCTGGCTGGAAATATCGTTGCTGAAGGATTCGTTCTGTCTTGTTATTGGCTTATCATCTCTTCTTATTTATGATTCTTTTTTTTTTTTTTTTTTTTTTTGCCAGGTGTGCTTGTGCCACTAAGTGTTCTTGCTCCCTGATGAATTGGATTTTGCAGAAATGACCATGTATTAATGTTTTGCATGCTTTCAAAGCATTGTCTTTATATTTAGTTGCATATATTACACTAACAAGTAATGTATTTATATTTCGTTCTGAATATTCCATGGATTTCGTGTTGTTAGCGGTAGTCACCATTTTTACTTTATTTTTTTATTGCTGTCACTTGTATCATCATTTTTTGTATTGCCATAACTTGTATCATCATTTTTGTATTGCTATCACTTGTATCATGTATCATCATTTTTTATATAATGCTATCACTTGTGTCATCCTTTTTTTATTTCTATCACTTGTATCATCATTTTTTGTATTGGTATCATTTGTATTATTTTTTTAACTCTTAACAGATTAATTTTTACTTTATTTTTGTATTGCTGTCACTTGTACCATCATTTTTTATATTGCTATCACTTGTATCATCCTTTTTTTATTTCTATCACTTGTATCATTATTTTTTGTATTGCTATCATTTATATCACCATTTTTTTTAACTTAACTGAATCGGGCTTATCCCTTATATTCAAGCCATCTGTGTTTCTCAAACGTTACATAAACCCCATTATACTGTTCCATACAATGATTTTCATTATTTTAACCATAGCCTGGAATATGAGGTAATTCATTTTTTAATAAAATTGCTTTGGTCTCATTTTGACAGTGAATAAATAATTTATCATTTAGCTTGTACTCTTGTAATTCGGTTGTATTGTATAACGTCAATTAATGCTTTATTTAGTTAATACGACTGACTGTCAAGCAAAGAGAGCAACATATGGCTTGGCAACGTGAGAGGTCTCCAACCCTCCTCCCCCTCCCAAACAATGTTGGATGATGATAATTAAGGCTTCTTCTTCGGGACTTTTGTGTCTTAATAGGCCGTAACTATAGGCCTCTTGTTTATGCCATACATTAGTCTTAATGTCGAAGATCCCCCGCCATTTTAATGTTGTGAGGACGCCGGTGATCCTCATACGTCTTGAGGGTCTCTGCTCGTGATTATTATCATTAAGTCTCGGGACTCGAAGGGGAACACTCGGACCCCATTTATTACAGGTGTATTGAAAGGTGTCATAAATCAGGTAATGTGTGTTTACCTGTGTCGTAACTGATTTCGCCTTAGACTCGTTTCTCGCGGCACGATTCTCGTTGTACTTTCGTTGTTGTCACCTCCTCCCCCTCCCGCTGTCTCTCTCGCCTTTCCCTTCCTTCCTCTCTCTCTCTCTCTCTCTCTCTCTCTCTCTCTCTCTCTCTCTCTCTCTCACTTTGCCCTTGGTTTTAAAAGATGGTTGACTTTTGACTCTTATTCTCTTGCACTGTATATGTTGCTGAAGCGGAAATTGAAGCAGATAGAATGAAGTCGAAGAGAAGTGGTAAAATACTTCTATAAATGTAATGAAGACAAGAAATGTAAATTATTAGTTTTTAAATAAAAAGTTTTTTTATTTGATAAAACCTTTACTTATGTAGGGATTTGAAAGAGAAATGAATATAGAGGGGAACTTGCTTAACATCTCTCTGGTATTAAGAGGATGACGGAAACTGACAGTTACCAAATATCCGTTGTTTCATATATTTGGGTTTGGTTGTAAATCCGAGGAGCTTTTTCAGTATATCACCTCAGCCGTTTGGTACCTTTTTTTTATTATGTTAAATTGGCATCACAGTTTTTAAAAAGCTAATCTGAAAAGACTGTCGCTTCCATGTATTCGTGATAAAAAAAAAAACATAACTAGAACAGAACTGTATAGACGTATTCCACTCTTAAATATCCTATATCTCACTGAAGTTACCCCAGCTGAACTTCTGCTTATAATTAGAATTCGTATTCCAATTAAAAATTACTGAAATTTGATGAAGAGTTTCAACATCAGCAAAGTTAGATATGTTATCTGGTATGATAGATTGGTGTTTTTGAACAGAATTAGATTGTTGAAATGACTTTTAAGCTAAAGTGGTATGAAGTAAACCATTCATGATAACCAACAAATGTTCGGTCTATATCTAATTGCACCTACCTAATCCCTCAAAACAACACGTAAGCAACTTTTGATGAGGCGCATGCGACTGTAGAAGTGATTTTTCCTTCTCTTCTCTGAGAGAATCATGACTGTGGATAATAATAAAAGACGTAAAGTGTGAACCTTCCAAAAACCCCGATATCTCTTGTCATCTTCGAAACCGTTTCTTTTAAGATGAGAACCTTGACAATTTTTTTTTTTTTTTTTTTTTTTTTTAGGTCGAACGTTCGTCGGTCTCCTTAAATGGTTTACCTCCTGTCGCTTTAGTTTAAAAGTTATTTCATAAATCATTTCGAAAAGAGATGCACCTGTTTCCACTTTCACCTAATCTTACGTTCTTATTTGATATGTTTAGAATGATTATACGCTATCGGCGCAATTACGTTATTAGATATGCCATTCATATCGGCGCGTCTCTTTGGCTCAAACGTAGTGGGTAACTTTTCACTTTTTAAATGAAAGATGAATTTTCACTAGGAATCCAGGAGTTCATTTGCTCTTCATCTTATTTAGTCTGCAATTGTATTCATCTTATTTGTTTAACACTATTTTGTTTTTCTCTATTATTTCTCTATCGTTTCTGTATTTCAGTTTATTCCTCTAATTTTTTTTTTTTTTTTTGCACTGGACCTCTTTACCTGTTGAAGCTTTGGAGCTAGTAGCATTCTGCTCTTCCTACTAGGAGTAGAGCTTGGTTTGTTGTATGGAAATAAAAATAAAGACGAATATGCCTTAGCTGAGAATAATTCTTATCTCTTGCCCTTTAGTTGATTGTCTTCAGCCTGAGAATTTTCCAGGTT
>NC_089787.1:39662406-39679906 GCF_040412425.1 Macrobrachium rosenbergii
ACTTAGAGACCTCCCATTGACTGGCACTGAATCCAAGATTAATTTTTAATTAGACATAACTCTTAGAGATCTTTGATTGCGTTTTTTTTTTTCTAACCACGCAGAGAACTCAAACCGGTGGACTCGCCCGAAACGAGATCTTGTTTGAAAATCCAAAAAACTCAGAACACTCGACACATTGCAACCACTGTATGTTAAATACCTCGTTTTCGGACGTCAAAAAAAAAAAAAATAGTAGTACGCAATCGCGGCTAAACTATACATATTTCGGATCGACTATTTGAATGCTAATAAGAAAATTGAGCGTAAAAGAGCTTCAAATTATTTTTTCCCCCCCCCATCACTTTCCGTGCGCTTATGCTGTATCCACGGCAGACTAGGGACGGATTTGTGAAGCCAGACAAATAAGCAGACACTACCGGGCTTTTGCATAAACGCCGGCCGGTGCATGATCAGGCTTAAGAAGCCTCTCACACGCACTGCGCCGGCAGACAAATTGCGCAGGTGCGCCACAGCATCCTGGCTGGCAGAATCTCCGTGTTCTCTAATTCGATAGCGTTCAAACCGAACGATCTGCAGGTTCAAGAGAGCACGGTAATTAAAGGTGAATATCTCGTGGCAGAGCATTATCAGGTGCTTGATCGCAGAGCGATTTGCATAATTTTCGTTTCTTGCTCCTCGGTCTTTATATTAACTCGAGCTTTTAGCCTGCTTTGGATTTCGTTTCATGCGCAGGAGCTTTAGTTGTATGTTAATGGGACGGTAATTATCTGATCTGATATGCTGTTTGAAATCTTGTTTTTCTTTACTTTTTTTTTTCTTTGCTGTATTTTGTCTAATACGTCACTGTTGTCTTGAGTTATTGATAATTAGTAGTGTAGTAATGTACTAATTTTGTTTTTTTTTTTGGTATTTTTATAGTGAACTCGTGGTAGTATTTGGTGAATACTGATCTCGCACAGATTCTTCTAAGTTGAGAGAAATGCTTATCTGATACAGAAAAATGCTTATGAGAATCTTATGAGAAATGCTAGTCTGTTTCTTTTCATAATTAATTTTGTTGTAAGAAATAAAGATGCGCACACCTAAATAAGTTTGTGCATATAAGTCTAGTCTGGCATTCATTCTAAAAATTTATTCTTTTCAAGTTTTTATCAGCAGTTGGAGTTCTTTGGATTTCGGACCGTCAAATAGAACGTTAATATTTTTTCGCTGAAACACCTTAGATAAATTTCTGTTTTCTTTTACTATTTTTTTTGAGAAACCAGTGCAACATGGCGTTAGTGCTCATCATATTTTTGGTACGCATGTCAATATTCACTGAACAAGCGACGGAAAAAAAATGTTTAACTCTTTACGTTCATCCCTTCCCCAGTTGAAGTGGAAATCGCTTTTGTTATGCAAAAAGAGACTTGCTAAGAAATTCTCGGTTTTGTTGTTAATGAGTGAAAATAGTAAAAAAAAAATCATACCTATTATTAGCTAAAGTAACTAATCTCTTTCTTTTTCTTGTTAGAATTTATTTATTACTTTATCAGATCAGATTGATTTAAATCTCTCATTTAATTATATACTGGTTGGACAAGAGTTCCTCGAATAAGATTTTTCGATGGTATTTTGTAATAATTACTAATGTTTTCGTTTCCTGACATTTACAAATTATATATTTTCGTCATATACAGACATATATATATATATATATATATATATATATATATATATATATATATATATATATATATATATATATATATATATATATATAAATACATCACAATTTCTCACTTTTGTAGATGCCAGGAACCACAAGGTTTATCCAATAACAATTTCTGGAAGCAAGCACAAAGGACGTGCGGATATTGAGTTTTTGTGAAAGGCAAGGAAAAAATGCTGAGAAAGAAAGCGGCGATTGTCTTATTCGACGAAAGCCATTGTGAACTTATTCCATCTTTGACCGGCTCCTCGAAGTTTCAATAGCCCTTGGTTGATAGGAAACGTCAGCGCACTGACCCCAAAGACTCATCCTTCTTGGTGTCTCTGAGACGCAGTCCATTCAGATCCAATAACAAAACAAACCTTTGTGATGATTCTGCCTTCCTCGCCGAGAAAAGGGGAGCGAGTCCTCTGCGACTGCCCGGCCATAACACATATTAATTGGTTTGGGCCAACATTCGTGCCATTGCTATTACATCGGACTATACGTGTCCGGATGCTTATCGGGCCGTTCATAAATTCGAAATACAGAAGGTGGAACAAAACCGGATTCCTTAAGAGTCTTCCCCAACAATGTATCTTAATCCAGAAACAATTACGCTCCTTCAGTTATGATACAATGGCAACTCGCGGATCCAGTTGACTTCTCCTTCTTATCTGTTTTTATCTGGCGCTTATCTCACCATCGTTATTGTGTTGCTGATAGATCCCAATTAAGATTTGACCAGTTCGCTTACCTCTCTCTCTCTCTCTCTCTCTCTCTCTCTCTCTCTCTCTCTCTCTCTCTCTCTCTCTCGTGTGATACCATGTCTACTTTTCGATTCGTTTTTTATGTTTGAAATTCAAGTTCGTTATGATGATGCCAACCAGAGATCCGTGACCTCTTTAGTTTAGTTGTCATCCTTTTGTCGAGATCTACCACAGCTACTGTGCTTGATTGTTTATTGCATGCAACTGCATTCTTATTTTGACCCTAATACTCTTGAAATTTAATTGGAGTGGCTTACATCTGATGATGGCAGACCCTTGACATGTAGGCGACAATGGATCATTTCCCGCTGTCATAAATTCTGGAATGTGGTTTGTCAGTGCAATCGACATTCTTGAATAACTTTCTATTTTTCCTATTTTAAATTTCCTGGTTTAATTCTTCGTTAACTGCAATTTAAAGATGTTAGTTAAGGGGCAATACAAATAAAGCCTTCTTGTTGTTAATCACTGTGTGGTATACTACAAAATAAACAAATAATAATTACTTCATTGTTTGAAACATGAATATACTAAATGAATAAACTCATCATTGTGATACGATATTTACACACATACCCCATTACGTCATGTAAAACTAAGTGAAACTCACTGGAAATTTATTCGGCAGTTCAGTTTTATTAATTATATTAAATTTGTATTCGCGAAAACTGCATTCTAACGTCATACAAAGAATATGACTTTATTAATCAAGCTCGATTTAAATAGTCATTTTAATTTTACTTTTCGTTTTCTAACTTGTTACTGTACCTAATTATCGTTCTTGTCCGTTTGCTAGACGTTATTGCTTTTTTCCACTCATTATTGTTGTCTGTGGCGTTTATGATAGATTACTTGTTCAGCTAGTTTGACTACAAATAGAGGTAAAGAGACTAAGTTTAAATAAGTTTTATATTTTATTAGTGGGACTCCTCTGCTTGATCATATCTTTTCTTTAAAAATTTTAAAGCATCAACCTTTCAAGTTGATATCCTTGTTCATTCTTTTAAGCATTAAATTACTTTTTACTTTGGTGAGAGCTTGTTAGTTACCACATACGGAAATCCCATCCACTGGCTCTCGGATATTTACAGTCAGGTGAGTATGCGTTATCATTTTGTTTGAGTGTTTGCATTTTCCAACCACAAATAAGCGTTTTTGCGTCTGGAGGTCAAATGAATTCCTCACTATCTCTCTCTTTTGCTGAAAAAACACTTGGTCTTTCCTTATGCAAACACTATTTCATTTTTAATTTTCTCTCTTCGCTCATACATATGCATATAATCTAAAAACGCATCTCTTTCCACGACGTGGTGCTGGTGTAGTTACAAAAACTATCGCCAGAGGTCATCAGCCATGAGGGAGAGGAGATCTGTGTGGCACTTGGACCCTCTGCCATCGTCCACACGTTCCTGTTAACACCCTACCGACGTTATCTCTCTCTCTCTCTCTTTCTCTCTCTCAAGTTAGGCCTAACATGTATCTGAGATTTTTTTCTATTACCAAAATACTGTGGATTTTTTTTCTTATCCTTGTCTCGTGAAAGCTTAAAGATGATCCTTAGACTGTATGTTTTTAACATTTTTGTTTGTTCTTATGGTAATTTATTTTTTCCATTTTATTCTGCTCAGTTATATATACAGGTACATTTTCGTAGCTTAATTCTTGCACATTTTACAAAGTGTTACAAGCAGTCACCGGAAGACGGGTTTTTTCTTTGTGATGCCACGTTGTAGCTAACTATCTAATGTCCCGTTAAAATTTTATGGAAAGAATCTTTAAGTATTTTCTTTACGTTGGCGGCATCTTATTAAGTTTTCTTTTGATTAAAGGTGGATATTATAAATTTTCCTGTTGTTTAAAATGCTAGAGAATCCATTGTTACAGGAGTTTATGGACAAGCTAGCAGTCGTTGTATTTTATTTGTAGTTTAATATAGGTTTTTGCTTCTCGGTTAATTTCTACGTCTCCTAAGTTTAAATTTACTTTTTCTAAGCGAGAAGGAGAACCGGGTCTGTTTTCTATATTAATATTTTAATTATTCTGCGGAAATTCAATTAGTCTTGGCGTGTGCTCGCTCTATGTTAATTGTCCCATTAATACCAAAATCTTGTGAAGCAGCTTATATAATGAAAATCTATTTCTGAATGACGTTTTCGGGACACCTGAAGTTTTTTATTGAGAAAGGAAAGCATGTAAGTGATTTCTCTCTTATTAGGACATCTCTTTAACAGGACTGAATTAGAATACACAACTATATCGCTGGACGCCTGTTGTCTGTTTATTAAGAAAGAGCGAATACAGCTAAATATTGCCTGGGGAGATATTAAAGCCAGATCATTCCTTTGGCCTTAATCTGTTGCAAAACCTTTCATATCGCGATGATCGCCTTTTCTCCTTCGGGATCTTGTGGAAGCAAAACCAGTTTTCTTTTTCATCATTTTTGTCGAGTTCCCTTTCGTCGGCTTCCACCATCTGCTATTTTATATCACGCCTCGAAAAGGCACGCTGATAGGAGAGTAATGTTGCATTATTGATCATTATTTTTCAGGAGGGTTTATGCTTTATGTTGCGCACCTTATTTTCTTTCGCACAAATTTCTGAAAGTGACCTTCGTACATTTCCTATCAGTTCATTCAAGATTTCCCACAGGGCACCTCCTTGTACCTGCATTGTTTTTCAACGGATCTCTATGCGCTTAAGCTTTGTGGAAAAATACATGTTGACGTAAACCTCATTCACTCTGAGGAGAATTACATGTTGAAAATATATCATGTCGAGAATACATGACGGGGGATCACGATTTAATTATTACTGTGGGACTGGAATCGGTAGATTTAAATTTTATTCAAGCAGACAATCTCTGTTCGCTTTCAGACGTGGCTTTCTATTAATCGCTTGACTGATATATTTTTTCCTCTCACTATCTTTTTCAATTTATGTACATTATCCTTAGTTTTTAGTGGATGTAACTTCTCTATCTTAGTTTTTAGTGGATGTAACCTCTCTCTCTCTCTCTCTCTCTCTCTCTCTCTCTCTCTCTCTCTCTCTCTCTCTCTCTTTCTCACAATTTGAACGTTATCACCAATCGCCATCATGTCTGCACTACAGTTACTCTCAGATCTCACCCACTTGATTTAATTAGCTTATATTTTGGTGACTTTCATTCTGGGCTGGTCAGATTCCGTCCTAATGTGTCATCATTTTGTACTGGTGGGGAGTGAGTGAATGTTGTCATCCTTGCCTTTATGCTCTCTCTCTCTCTCTCTCTCTCTCTCTCTCTCTCTCTCTCTCTCTCTCTCTCTCTCTCTCTCTCTCTCTCTCTATTTAACAAATCGACTGGCAACAGTAACAATTACTCCTCCACGTTAACAGAATATATTTAAGTCTTTGTGGCTTCTTAAATTGAGGTAAGAAATGTTAGATTCTCTCTGTAATTTATATCCAGTTTTTTCCTTAGTATCGTCTTTGGTTTCTGCGTGTGTCATTTGAATTACTTTTCGCACTTGAAGCTGAGGAATCCAAAGATTATACAGACGTGCTAGAAATGCAGTGTGATCGGTTCTTGATTGATTTTACTGCAGGATGTCTTGTTATTTTAAAGTGGAAGCTGTTTTATGTGATTGAGGAAGCTGTGACGCTGCCATTAATCTTTTATGGGCCTGTTTGGATTTTAATTCTTGAACGAGGATGCAGAAAGCTTTATTTGAACAGTATGTGCTATCAAGACTGACGTTTTTGCTGGTTCCCTCGCATTAAGGAATAGTAGACTGTGCCTCCGATTTAACCTCGAGTGCACAACCGCGTACTTTATACCTTGCACCTGTTTGCATCTGAAGCAAACTTCTTAAATGACAAGTGTCGAAATAACATTTATGACTTCACTCAGACATGGTAATGAAATTCTCAGCTATAGAACAAGACGCAACACTCGTTTGGTCGCACGACAATTGGTTAATATCAGACAATCGCTCCGTGTTTAGTCACTGCCACTTAGTTATTGTCAACGTGTTCCGGTTTTGGGAAAATGGCACACTTCCGATTGATCTGTTACAGTCATTATGCGCTATTTCCTTTGAAGGAAGATAAATTAACGCTTTGTCTATTATTTTTATTTGTTGCATCTTCGCTTACACTCCCTTATTGCTCTTTATTGGTTCCTTGTAACCTCGCAACAAACTGCTAGGTCCTTTACCTACACGATTTTACTTGGTTGTTAATGGCTATTGCAGTAACAAAATTATTCCAGTCCTTGTGTCTTTATTTAAATGAACTCCATGCATACGACAGTAGGTTTTTATTTTTACTTGTGAAATGGCAGTTTTAAGACGCTTTACTTAGTAAAGAAATGGTTTCAGGGCACTTTTGTCTCCATTTCAATATATCGCATTCTTTTCGCAGAAGCTCCAGAATCACGATTTAGCAGATATGCTTTTGTTGTTTCAGAACAGTTCTTCACTGGAGCAGATTTAGTCGTTTGATATATATCATTCATAGATCCTTATAAACATAATTTCAAAATTTTTTCGAGTCTGAAATTCACCCTTGTTAAGTAAACTGGTTTATAAGTCAACATGAAAATATCCATATGAATATAGAGAACTGTTTCCACTTGTGCATACTCATATTCAGTTTTTAAGGGATAATGTTAAAGTGAAGTCTTCTTTTTATCATGAAATATTTTATATAATTGTAATGCAGAAACCATAAGTTTTTTGAAGGCCCCTACCCACGACATGAAAATTGCTCATGGCTTTATTACCCCGCAATAGCGTGCCCCTAAGTAAAGGTTTAATAAATGAGAATTGAGGATGTCACAGATAAAGTGGATGTGAAACGTATTGCATGCCGCCTGCACTCCTCTTACCTCGTACCAGTCGCGTGTCACAAACCCACACGACACTTTATATGCAGACGTCACCAACACGACGGTCAACGGGTTTGATCCATTATGCAGATCATTAACTCTCAGAATGTGAGAATTCTCTGCCTCATCAGTATTTCCTGATTCATTTAACCTACCACTTTTTCAAGAGGCGACTCTGTCATCGTGTAAGGGATGAAGCTCATTAACACTCATATTGCCTGGTCTGGCTTTAATAGCCATATTCGTCTCGTTTTCTACACCTTGAAAAATTTCATTTGCAGAATCAATACATTGTATTGCAGTTCCGCGATATAAATGTTACCCTTTTAATGTACGTCGTAGCGGAAGCATCATTCAGCCATACTGGTTTTCCCTCTGCTGTGACGGCTGCCTGACGTGGAGACTTATGAAGCCATTTGCCTAAGAGCTAATAAGGGAAACGAAGCATTAACTCCCTACCAAGAAGCGTGTTGGAGGTCATTTGCTCCGTACGGTAGGACACGGTATCTTACTTTCAAAAGTAGTTCAGTAAATCGTAGAATCTGATACACGTTGCATACATAAGTGTATGTTGCAACGCGTAGAATAATAAAGTCCTTAAAATTCTTAATGCAAATGATATATGTTTGTGGTTATTTACGTGTATGTAATAGTTTTTAAATTCATTATGTAACTTCTGTTTGGTAATTTTGTTTTTATTTTTTTATTCGTTATATAGATTTTCATGAATAGAATTTCATCACACATACTCTGTAAACTACATCAGCAAAACTGTGTAAGGCGATTCCAGTAAATCCTGGAATAACTTAAATATAAATTGAAGAGAAAAAGCATGAAATTCAAACCAACATGTTTGTGTACTAGCAAAGAAACATCTTGATAAGCGAAAATGGAGGTGTATGCTGATTAATGAGCATTACTCAGTTCCCGTCTTCTCCCCATTTCCTGTTTCCTTAGCTTCCCGCCAGTAGAAAGTCTGGTTAAGTGCAATACCCACAATTCGTTACTCACTTTAGCCTTGGAGGAAGTCGTAGGAGAAGCTTGGAATCGTTTTGAAAATATAAAAATGTTTTCATCCTGATATCTGAAAGCACCTTGATTTATGTAAGTGTATATTTATTTGTTTTTTATTTATAAATATTTTTTATGTTTCTATCCTTTTACGTACGGTTTTTAATTTTTTTATTTTTGGGAGCTTGCTTTGTTACTGTTAAGCTTGTTTCAAACAGATATAGTCATACATTTTTATGATGCTAATCTTTGCACATTACAATAATTTTCAAGGCCCCGTAGGTTGGGGTAACGCCGTCAGTGCACCTTATGTGGTACACTGTCGGTGTTACTTGAGGGTCTTTGCAGCGTCCCTTCGGCCCCTAGCTAACCTTTTTCATTCCTTTTACTGTACCTCCGTTCAAGTATTCTTTCTTCCATCTGACTTTCCACCCTCTTTACAGTTATTTTATGGTGCAACTGCGAGGTTTTCCTTCTGTTACACCTTTCAAACCTCCTTACTTTCAATTTCCCTTCCAGCGCTGAATGATATCATAGGTCCCAGCGCTTGGCCTTTGGCCTAAATTCTATATTCAGTCAATCAATAATAATTTTCAAGGGAGCGCCTGAAGGATTCCCAGAAAATGAGCTAGAAGTTAAGTTCTGGAAGACGTTCATGATTTATTCATATTTCATATTTCTGAAATTGGTGTGACGTCCGCGGAAAAAAAGATCAAGAAATAGACTGGCTATATTTATAATTTCTCATGTTTTTTTTTTTTAAGTTAACGTTATCGGCATCATTTTTTTTATTTATTTTTCTGTAACATATTTATCGTTGCCTAAACTTCTTCAGATTTTATTTCACTTATACCCACTACATTCACCAACCTTAATTTCATTCCTTTTCATTGTAATTTATATATATGGTGGTACCATTAAATGAGTATGTCACCTTTTTCCCTTCACGTATTTTTTTAAACATTAATGAAATAATTTGGGAGCCATGGACTGATTCAACTCCTCTCTCTCTCTCTCTCTCTCTCTCTCTCTCTCTCTCTCTCTCTCTCTCTCTCTCTCTCTCTCTCTCTCTGTTTTTTTTTAGATTGGCCATATAGCTCTTTATAACCAAATGTTTATGTTATCAAGTATTTCATGTGCCTTTATATTTAAATAAAAGTCAATGATATATTCCCTTTTGAATGGCCTTACGTTTATTTCATTATTTATTTCAGGAAGAATGCGAAGTGAAATCTCATGAACTATTGCTTTTGATTTACACTGGAATCAAATCACGTGTGTTAAGTTGCCATTGTACCTCACATAAACGTCCAAGCTTTCTGGTGCCCGTAAAGAATGATATAAAGTATTTAGTTTATCATTTTTCACACATTAAATCTTGGAGTGTTGCACTTGCAACAACTGTTAGTATTCTGCACTACCGGAGTTAGTGTCACTCTGATGAAAAACAGTGACTAATCTCCCGACCCAACAATATCTCGTTAAATCTCCCGACTATATTTCTTATAGTAATTTAATCCACCCCTGCCTCTAATGGCCCCAATTACATGGTCGTTATGAAAGTCAGATTGCTTGTAATTCCATCCTTGCCGGTCTATCTGTAACCGCATCTGTAGATCGAGCCGTGAAAGTATTGTTAAGCCTCCCCACACGTTCTCGATTTAGAAGATTTACCCTATCGTATTTTATGGCTTTTTCCCAGCTCGAGAAATATTGTAATATTATTCGGTGGGTGGTATTCTTCATTAAGCTGTGCAGAAAGGGTTATATGCATCTCTCTCTCTCTCTCTCTCTCTCTCTCTCTCTCTCTCTCTCTCTCTCTCTCTCTCTCTCTCTCTCTCGTGTGTTGGTGTGTGTGTGTGTGTGTGCTTATGTGAAGTACAGTAATGAAAAAAGTAAAGGAATTACAAAGTAAGTCAACATACTTGTATGCATATAAAAACGGATCAATTTCAAAAACAGAATAATTAGGCCAAAATTTAATGGAAGTTTAAAGTATCATTATTGTATTTTTTTTTATTAAATAAGCAAACTGGCCATGCAGCTTTTTCTACTTATTTTTTTATTTAATTTTTTGAGGTTGGAAGTAACAGGGTCTCTTTAAAATGAAAAAAAAAAAAAAAAAAAATATATATATATATATATATATATATATATATATATATATATATATACATGCACACACATAAAAGAGACAGACCATCTAAGGCAACTGAAGTTCAGAATATCGAGTAGTGTCATATTTTACTTTAAAAACTCAATGGAAAATATATTGCATTGGAATATAGAGATTTATGGTACCATTTTGGCCTGCATATCTCCGTAGTACAAGTTTTTTTTTTCTCCGTGTGTGGGTGTGTGTGTGTGTGTTTTTTATGGGTGAATGATTGGGTGATGGATTAGGGTCTCCTTTTACATTACCTTTTACTTTACAGTAATATGTCGAAATCACTTCGTGGAATTTCAAGGGTAGAGGTTATATTTCGCCAGAGCGTAGTTTGGGGGAAATTTCCTCGCTTATTGTGAGGAATAACTTTCGTCACGATATACAAGCGAAGTTTTCGTGTGAATTTTGGTGTTGCTTTTGTGTTCAGTCCCTTCTATATAATTTTTTTTCCAATATTCGTTCAGAATTTATAGATGTTAAATATTTTTTCCTCTTCGCGAACCCGACTAGAAGGCCTTTATTTCATACGTCTGACTCATTTTCCCAAGACTGAATACAATAATGCGCACTTGCACAAGCGCAGTAATCTTTTGATAATGTAAAAAAAAAAAAAAAGCATAATAACAGACATCCGTATTTTCAGTTGCCATCTTCATGTTTTCCATTAAAAGAGTTTGCGAAAGAACATTTCACAAAAATTAAAATTATGGGGAACAAGGAGACCAAACTAAATTTACTTCTACCATCATACAGTAACTCTGTGAATTGCATTGAATTGAATTGTGCCTTGTGAGAGGCTAGTTTATTGGACACCCCGTCCCATCCTGTGAGTAACTGCATGAATTATTTATTTTGGAAGCCAGGGTACAGTGAATCCCTTTTCCTTTTTATTCGGAGTCCGAGTGCATGGGCAGTCCAATGTTTTTATGTAGCTGCGGCTCGTGAAAAAATGAGAAAAAGCGCGCGGTGCGGATCTTGGACAAGGTCATTCTTAATAACTCTTGACTACAGGTCCCCGTGTGGGTGTCAGTCAGATCTCATTCGAGCGGAAACTGAAAAACAGAACTGATCTCTCTCTCTCTCTCTCTCTCTCTCTCTCTCTCTCTCTCTCTCTCTCTCTCTCTCTCTCTCTCTCTCTCTGTAACAAATCGATCTCGTATGGGATCAGACTTGTCTGAAGTGAAATGCAGCATAGCAAAGCGTTTTGACCAGCAGCGTAGCACTAGAAAGCAGAAGCCTCTTTTGCTTAGTCCTCGTTTATTTTTTTTTTTTCATATTTTTTACAGGTAGCTGTGAAAGTAAGTTATTGCTTGATTCCTTTTGTCTGTTTTAGTGTTAGAAATTAAACGTGTTCAGAGCAATATCAAGTTATGTTATTTTTATATGAATACACGTACACACAATATATATATATATATATATATATATATATATATATATATATATATATATATATATATATATATATATATATATATATATATATATATATATATAAAGGATACAGGCAGGACAGCAAATCAGTTAGATATATCAAGAATTGAGGGCAGTGGAAACAAACTGGTACAGAGAATCATCTTTATTTGTGCCGACGTTCCAAGACAACTAGTCTCATTTTCAAGGCTGCAATAAAAGAATAAATATTGTGAATAAATATGAATTAAACAAAACTCTCTTTAAAAACATTTGTAAATAAGGATAGTTTAGGCGTTGCTGGAGATACCAACCTACATAGAAGGGAGAAGGAGGGCGACTGGAATATGGGTAAGTGAAAAGCAAAGAAGCCGGTTACGACAGGTAGAGAGGGGTGGAGGAGCTTTGGGCATTCAACAATGGTACTGTCTGTTTGGTAATTAGCGATTCCAGAATAGAGAGTGCTAGCTCGGAAGAGGCTCTTTTAATGATTTTAAATTAATTATATTCAGTGTTATTACCACATTTTTTGGCAGAGAGCTTGCCAAAAAATGTGGTAATAACATTGAATATGATCAATTTAAAATCATTAAAAGAGCCTCTTCCGAGCTAGCACTCTCTATTCTGGAATCGCTAATTATCAAACAGACATCACCATTGTTGAACGCCCAAAACTCTTCCACCCCTCTCTGCAGGTCGTAACCAACTTCTTTGCTTTTCACTTACCCATTATACCATATTCCAGTCGCCCTCCTTCTCCCTTCTATGTAGGTTGGTATCTCCAGCAACGCCTAAACTATCCTTATTACAAATGTTTTTAAGGAGAGTTTTGTTTAATTTATATGTTTTCACAATATTTATTCTTTTATTGCAGCCTTGAAAATGAGACTAGTTGTCTTGAAACGTCGACACAAATAAAGATGATTTTATGCACCAACCTGTTTCCACTGCCCTGAATTTTCTTATATATATATATATATATATATATATATATATATATATATATATATATATATATATATATATATATATATATATATATATGTATATATATATATATATATATATATATATATATATATATATATATATATATATATATATATATATATATATATATATATAGCATAAGTAACGCCCTTTGTTTAATGGAACAAAATTAAAGCCTTTTTGATTATCCTTTATTTTTTTTCGAACATGAATGTATTGTCACAGGTTAATAGATTAATATAATATATTAACAAAATTAATATACTACTTATTCGGTTTAATAATGTTCAATACAAATACTAATTGCTAACTCTGCAGAAAGACGCCTACTGGATTTTGAGGAGAACGCAGCAACGATTCTTATAGTTCATTGACTTTTCTAAGATTGTTGTGCTCTTTGAGCATCACTTACACTTCCTGTGGATTCAAATTTTCTAATCAAGCTTGTGATATTTCGGCTTTGCACCCTTGGGATGTTAAATTCAGCTGATAACAATCTTGCGGTTTCAGCACCATTTTTATTGTTTTGATTGTACAATTGAATTGCATCTCTGTTCCTTTGTTAATCTCATGGTTGTATAAAATATCTGAAAAATGAAGATTTAGCAAATTAATTAAAGAAAATAATAAAGAAAATATACATTATAAGATATAAAATTAAAAAGGGCATTACTTATGCTGCACCCTGTATATGTGTATGTATGTATATGTGTGTGTATATATATATATATATATATATATATATATATATAGTAGGTATAAGGACAATTCAGATAATTTTCCACTGCTCAGTCGTAGAATGACGGAAGGTTAGTTAGCGAAAAACAATTTAGAAATACTAGGGGAAGGTGAGGATAGAAATGTTGCATAGATGGACTGATGGCGGTATACATTGGAAATAAAGGGTCTTGAAATCCAGGAAGAACGAGAATGCGCGCAAGATTGGAACGAGTGTTGCAGTTCCTGAAGGGGATTCGACGGTCTGTTCATGAGCCTTTTGTGTAGGTTTGTGCAGCGGCTATTGCATTTGAAGCTTAACTGCAGAGGACGTTCAGCAAAGAATCAGCCGTTAAATCATGGATGTGACAGTCACTGTTTTTTTTTTATTTTTTTAGAGCCACCTACTTGTATAGAAAACGGCTTAATGCTAAAAAACCAGAACATGTATGATAGATAACTATTTATAGATAACTATTTATAGGTCTTATCGTTAGTGATGAAACAGCCTGTAATACGCTATGAGGTACCTTCGAGTTGGAGCTGAACTTTAAAAATAATTTTGAATTGTACTTTCAAGGGCTTTCATCCAATGTAACATTCGATCTTTTCGGCGTGGGAATTTCCAGCAATATTGCTTAGCATGAACGTAGCAGGGCTGAGAAGGTCCTCTTTAGTGTTTACAAGACATGCAATCTCCCCCCGGTAACCGAACGAACGGATATTTCCAAGCACGTCGATTTTGTGAAAACCCTATAACGTTATTGATAAAACGCCTTCGATAAATTGACAGAATACTCCGTCACGTCATAACGTAATATGCATTTCATAAGGAATTCCCTCGTCACGAAGTTTGAAATATAATATATCTCTATTTTTGATCTAAGTGAAACGAGTTTTTTTAATTGTTGAGGCGGTTTTATTGAGCTCTTAATGTACTTCTTTTACCTTACACATTGGGCTACGTAATGCATTGTCAGTGAGAAAATTACAGTATTTGAGAATAAAAATAATATTTGACATTTAAAGAGATAAGGTTACAAAATAACAGAGCCAAGGTTTTCAGCAATAATAATAATAATAATAATAATAATAATAATAATAATAATAAAAAGCTGCAAATGAAACTGTTTTACGTCTTTATTTCTCTTCATTTCCCGCTCTTCCTGTTCAAGGTTCAATCATTCTTTTTAAGACATTTCCTCCTCTCCTCATCTGGTTTTGTCTTCGTGAGATGGCGTCCGTGATACAAGGACAGATAGGTCTTCTTATGGAGATTGGTGAAATCGCGAATAAAAACACCTGGGAAAGGTAAAGCCTTCATATTTTGAAGTTTTGCCGAGTCTCGGCTTCATTTTTATTTCTTTTTTCCCATCCTTTTCTTTTTTTGTTCGTTTTCTCTCCAGGATTTCAGTGTGTAATCACCTCGCTGTGACGTGTCAGTTGTTCGGTTACGAGGACTGATTTTTTTTTTATTAGTTGTTATGCGTATTACTGGAATGTGCATGATAATGTCGACAGTTTTGATATTAATGTAATTTTTTTTCATTCTATGTATATTAATGTGATATATATATATATATATATATATATATATATATATATATATATATATATATATATTATATATATATGACACATGTGTGCATCATATATATATAATTTATGTGTATATATATATATATATATATATATATATATATATATATAAATATATATATATTTTTTCTTCGTTTTAACGTGTTATTATTCCCATTTTTATATGGGGTCTTTCGGTGATTCTTGTCTTGATTTGCAATGAGTGGCTATCTTTTTATTTGTTTAATATTTTGGCATATGTGCTCGTTATTCGACACTCCTCAAATATTACCATTATGTTTACCTTGCCTTGCAGTGTCATTGAGATGGTATTTATTAAGCGCTTCTTGTGTTTATACTCGTCATACTGGCAGAGAGAGTGGTTTTCATTATTATTATTATTATTATTATTATTATTATTATTATTATAGTCTCAGTGCTAACAGTAGTAGCAATGATGATAATAATAATAATAATCTCAGGAGATGACGTTAAAGTATTAAAAATTTTGTCATTGAGATGGTATTTATAAAGTGCTTCTTGTATTATATTTAATAATTAATAATTGTTATTATTAATTATTATTATTATTATTATTATTATCGTCTCAGTGCTAACAGTAGTAGCAATGATAATAACAATAAAAATCTCAGGAGGTGACGTTAAAGTATTAGTAAAAAATCTTTAGATATTTAATAATTAATAATTGTTATTCCGAACTTGGACAGAATTACAGATCTTTAGTTATGACGTTTAATATCTTTGTCAGTGACATCCAGTGTGTGACATGTGTCGGTAAGCTAAGAAGGAAATTTCGACAGATACGGATACTGTAAAAACTACATTATCCTACCACGCAATTAACTTTTGGATGAAAGAAAGACTGATCAAAATAACGAACACTATAACAGAAATGACAACAGCGCAGGAGTAGAAAACGTTGCACGATGACAGCTGATATGATGAGTCATCACGTTTAATGTTTGTCCTCTCTCTCTCTCTCTCTCTCTCTCTCTCTCTCTCTCTCTCTCTCTCTCTTGATTCTCAGGTTCTTTATGTTTTTTTCTTTTTACCCGTCAGGTTTTTGGAATTAATGTTGCTTATTTTTGTTAAATATATGTTGCGTTCAATTTAATTTTTGCTATCGTCTTAAATGTAGGATACCGTAATTTGATATTTGTTTTTCGCCGTTACCTCGTATTATCGTTAGTTTTATTAAAGAAGAAAAAAAGGCTCTCATGCCTCCTCTTTTATACTGAAGTGGAAATTTATCGAGAATTTTGAGCTTTCAATTTTACAAGATTGATGACAGTGACCTAAAAAAGTACGAAAGTAAAAAGTATTGGCATTATTGAGTAATGTTGCGAGGAAAGTACGAAACATACAAATATCTGAAGGAGTTTGAGAGATTATATCAATAAAATGTTTTATGGTCATTTGACTTAGCTGGAATCTCTTTAACAGCTAGAAGGTAGAAGTGTGGAATATAGAAGTTATGTGTCGGATAGAAAATTAAGCAGACCAGTTCCAACAGCAAGGGAGGGTAAAACTAGAAACTGGAAAATATGCACGTTTAAAATAGCCTATTTAGTTATAAAATGTAACTGGTAAGATTATGAGTAACTTGAGCTAATATCAAATTATATTATGTATTTATATACAAAACACTTAGTTGCCTGGGTTATGTATGGGCTCCCATAATACTGAATTGTGTAGGGTATTAAGCTGTTACTGTCATATTTTACCCTCAGTCAGTCGAAGGATTTTTACTAAGGGATCTTACAAATCGCACTCCTGGTGGGTTTTATATCTTCATTTAATTTGAACGTTGTTTGGGGAATTTTACAATATTACTACTAACATTCTTGTGATTGTAAGTGTTCTTATGTTGCTCCTCCATAATACCAATTTAGAAATATTCCTTTGTTACTGAATAGCAGAGTGTGGCGCAACAAAGGACAATGATCTCCTTCTTCTACCTCCACCAAAAGAGTTGGAAAAATTGTGTTTATACCCATGTCAGTCTGTGGGTGAGAAATAGCAGGGAGTCTCAAGAATGGGCGAACGGATCTCAATAAATGGTGGTGAAAACATTCATTTGGTGGTCTCTTGGAACTGAATTACTTTTGGAGGGACAAGGATAAAGAATTGAAGATTGATATTCTTGAAACCATCTCGCTGGTAATTCATTCAAACATTTACTACCTTTTAAGATTGAAAATCGGGTTACTAAAGAAGACATGACAGAAGCTTAAATGGGACATGTAAATTAACAATAATTGACTAGCGTTGAATGG
>NC_089787.1:39682406-39717406 GCF_040412425.1 Macrobrachium rosenbergii
GAGGAGGATTAGATTTGCGTGACCGAAGATTCTGGTATTTTTAAGCAACATCATTCATTTATTATAAGAATTTTTATTTATTTATTTATTTTTTTTTTGGAAGCTCAGGATGCCTCGTTCTTTCATTTTTACATTTTCCTTTAAGCGCATCATTGGCAAAATTAATGTTCTTATTACCGTACTTCACTATGGAAACTCAGAACATTTTTCTGTATCTTTAAATATATCAAGTTATTGTTTTTATTCGGATTTTTTTTAACATTTCATGTTATTTTTAGTTATACTTATTTTCTCTAGATAGATCTGTATAGAAATGTAGTAATGACATGCTCAAGAATAAAATGTTCGTTAACAATACCACAACAATGAAAAAAATAAAAATGAAATTTTTCAAGAATGAAGAAGAAATAAATTTAAAAGGTCAATTGTGTCTTAACCAAAAACATATATTCGTATATACGATTATACATTCACCAAGATCACCAGGTCGGATTGGTGATTGAATATTAGTTGTATTACAAAGTAGAAGAATCATTTGTATTATTTTGTTTTATCACATTTTTTGTGTAATGGAACTGCTCCATTTCGAGGCAATTTCAGAGTGATTTGTCAGTTGTTTCATTGTAACTCAGGTCACCTGCCGATAACCTCAGACAATCACGTCGGTTTGACCCGATGCACCTGTCACGTCGTCTTTCCCATATTTAACACATACTTTGTTATATCTTTTCCAGTGTCTTTTTGCCCGTTCTTTTCCCTCTTTTAAAGCTTTTTCTTACCTTTGCCCTTTTTGCACATGTGCTCATCTCTCGTATTTTTCCCACACTTAACACGGCGCCATTTCTCGCCGAAAACTCTGGTGAAATCGAGAGAGTTTGAACTTGTTTTTGTTTTCTTTGGCATTCTATACTTTGTATTTTTTCTGGTATTTTTATGGTATTCGCAGGCTCAGGGGGATGACAAGATAACAAACTAAGTGGGCGGAAAAGAGCGACGGAACCCGTTGTTATGATAATGATGGGGATTATGATGCTGGCGATGATATGCCTTTTGCAGGTAATATATGATATTATTTCATGGGATTACTTGATTCAGTCAAAGTTTTAGCTGCGAGTATGTGTGTGGGTTTTTTTTTTTTTTTTTTTTTTTTACCTTCTTCAAATTGAGTGGAAAATCATCTTCGTCTGTCCGTGCTCTTAGTGAATATAACATTTAATTCTGAGGTAACTGGAGACTCACAGTCCACTTTATCATCACAGTATCATCGTAAATTAAAATGACATTTATATGCGTGTTTATGCCTTTGGAGGTTCAGCTGATGCGATATTACAACTATAATCCACAAATACCACCACATCGGTACTAAGACTTTGCACGTAGTATTTTAAACGAAACTATTTTTATTGTTTTATAGAACTTGGTATTGCAGGTAGTAGAAAATTTCCAGAAATAAATTAACTTTCCAAAGGAGTTGAAGGGAATGTTTTCCATTTTAAATGATGTGTTGACTTGAAGATGCAAAAGATTTTACTTGATATTTGAGATGCACTGGGGCGCTTTCGGCCATTCAGGGCTCAAGATTGTGCAAAGAGGGAGTTGTAAAGTGAGATTGTAAAGCATGATAAAGAGATTCAGAAAATAAAGGAAACGAAGAATAAGAATCTAAATGTGTGAACGAGGAGAAACCCCCATAGTTGCACTAAGAAGTAACAGTCCGAGAGACTGGACAGCAAGACTGAGGAAGAGGAGCGGAAGTGGAGGTGAAGTATAAAAAGTGTGTTGTGCAGCCTAGGGGGAGAAGGTACGCTGCAGGCATCCCTTTGTAATGCCTACAGTGCACCACGTGAGGTACACTGACAGCACCGCCCCTGCACGGGTGCCATGGTATTTCAGAATTTGAATTTCAGGGAGGTGTTGTGTCCGTGCTTATCCTCAGTGGCGTCGCTATGGGGGCCCCGGGGCGGGGGTCATATGCTTGGCCCCTAAGTTGAAATTCCCTTTGTTGCTAAACTATATTTGCATATAGTAAGAGCTGAAATTTTATTGAAAACTGAGCTCTATAATTTCAGATACGGGTTTACTAATTACTAATATTAACTGTTATTTTCCTTCATTCACATGGATTTATACATTCGAGAATAGTATATTTTACTAATTACAGAATTGGTATATTAGTTTTGTGTAATTTTCTTTGGCCCCCCAAAAATTATCTTGGTCCCACCTAGGCCCCCCAACTGATGGAATGCCAGCTACGCCACTGCTTATCTTTCATAGGACCCCTACACGATTGCGGACTTCTTGTGCATTTTGCAAATACAGTTGTCGTTTTCTTATCGTTTCCAGTTTCTTATCTGTTTATCCCGTATATATACAGTACTTAAACTGTCATACTCGATTTTTCTTTGGTCATATTCTTAATGATTTCTGTTGTTAAATTTTCTTCCAGTATCATACGCCTCCATTTTTCGTTTTCTGTGATAGCACAGAAGATACTGATTACAGTAGTAGTAGTTGGCTAGTTGGCTCGAAACAGTTCGTTACTCTCTCTCTCTCCTCTGCTCCCGAAACAGTTTGTTACTCTCTCTCTCTCTCTCTCTCCGCAAGGAATATTCCTGTATCCAACTCCAGACGTTGTGTTTTTCAATGCCTGAGCTCAGTTTTAAGACAGACATTCCAGGGCTTATGGAAAGCGTAAAACAATTAATGAAATCATTTCGGCGACACTGGAATAAGTGCCTCTTTCCTTTGGGTATTTATCTCACCCTCCCTCTTCCTTAGTGTTAATTTTGATATATACTTTATATATTCTTCGATCTGGGTTTTAACCAGTCTTTTTGTTTATGAATTGACCCTATTACCGCATAAGTATTCAATCATTTTTAAGAGGTTCTATTTTATCAGCATCGACGACCGTTGATGCTTTTATAGAAGTTTAATGCTGGAAAAGTCAATCCCCCATTCTCTTGTTTTCGCAGTTACTGATCTTCAACCCCCGTCCCCACACCCGCCCAAAACCGTCCGGCGCCAACAGCCTTCGTTCAGTATAGTTTGTCTATTTAAATCGGGTGATAAGATCAGACAGGGATTGTTGAAAAGTTATATTTATTTGGACGCGTGTTAGCGTTTTTTTTTTTTTTGTTATTAGGGTATAAAGGTTAAATCTTGCTTTTGTTTCTAGATGTTTTAAATAGGATAATGTGTGTATATATATATATATATATATATATATATATATATATATATATATATATATATATATATATATATATATATATATATATAAGACATTAAGCCGCTTCTCAAGAAAGCAGAGATTATAAGCATTATTTGCAGAGACTATCTTTTTATCTAGACTTTAAATCTGTCTATACTTCTTTTTCTCTTCGGGTAAATCTCTCAGGAGTAGAGAAAGATTATTAACGTTTCCTGGCCTGTCGGCGTCGTAGGCGAGGAAACGGTGTGTCGACTATAAGAATTAAATGGAAGCAAGCGAGAATAATCTTTCTTTATTCCCTGGAAGCTTACCTAAAGTGAAAAAGAAGAAGTATAGACAGATTCAAAGTCTGAATGAAAAGATATAAATATCTACATATATATATGTGTGTGTATATATTTACATATATATATATATATTATATATATATATATATATATATATATATATATATATATATATATATGTATATATGTAATATATATATGCATATGTATATATATATATATATATATATATATATATATATATATATATATATATATATATATATATTTATATATATATATATATATATATATATATATATATATGTGTGTATATATATACTTGTATATACAGTATATATACACACACACTTTTGGTCCGTCCTGTACTTGGATGGATAGCCGTCAAGATATGCAAGATTCCTTCGGTACACGGCACTTTTGGAGGTTTTTCCGAGTAGCGAAAGGGTAGCGGGAAAGGCGTATAAAGGATTTTTATATACAGAAAATCGTTATTCATCGTGATATAACATCGTTTCTGATTTGCTTTCGTTCTTATTATTTTATGCGTTCACCTTCGGCTTCTCAGAGCAGGGCTCCTGGTTTATATATAAGCATGTGGACGAACGGCGTTCCGACGGAGTCAGCCCAGCAGCGCGCCCCGTTTCGAAACGGGAGAGGAAAATAAAACGAGCAAAGGTGAATCAAAGGTCGAAAGTTGATTTGGAGGCGGTCGGTGGGCGACTACTCTCCCACGGTACTTGAAAGTTATATTGTCAGATGAAGGAGGGGAGATTAGGAGGAGAAGCGAGTGCTAAGGCTCGAAAACTCCAGAAAAAGAAATATTGAAGTTTTCAGAAATATTGAGGCCTTTGTATTTATTTACGTGGGTGGTGCGCTGTTCTTTTGCGAGAAGGAAGATGATGTTATCAGTTCAAGAATGAGGACGGTGGAAAATTAAAGTAATGAGGGAAAGGTTTAAGATAATAATGCATTTGTTCTTTTACATATATTAATTATCTGCTTTAAAGGGGAAAGAATAGATTAGCGCCAGATTGGTAATTAGTAACAATCACTTATATTTATTCATCGGACGAACTGCTGGAAATTATATTTTATAAAAACCATTTCCTCTTAATCTTGGGAAAAATACAGTCATTAAAATCTTGGAATACAGAAGCAAGAAGAAAATTTCATGTGTTCTCTGTGATTATATAATTTAGCCCTGAACATGTGAACTTGGAATAGCTGCAATTAGGAAATATCTAAAACTCTTTCTATCAACTAGAGAAAATAAAAAAATATATATATATATATATATATATATATATATATATATATATATATATATATATATATATATATGTGTGTGTGTGTGTGTGTTTATATATGCATACATATATATGTGTGTGTATGTATATGTATTTGTGTATACGTATGATTATATATGATTGTTTCATATTCCATTACTCTGTTACATTATTTTTATAGTATAGCTTTCTTCTCTTTCTTCTCTTAACGAGTTCCTGAATTAAAAGGTTATCTGTTTGGCATTTCATTGAACATAATCTCACTAGGTAGCAATAACGTGGGGCACATTTTTTATTTATTTATTTATTTATTTATTTATTTTTTTTTTTGCTTATTGTCATGTTATGAAATCCCGTCGTGTAATGTATTAGTATTCAGTGATAGGTGAGGTTGCCTGAAATTGCAGTTAAAACGAAACAAAACGTAATGGATTACATTGTATTGAAGTAGTAAATGTCCTTAGAGTACTATTAATCTTGCAAATAAATGGAATTTTAACGACGGTTATCGTAAACGGGGGGGAATTTTAACTGTATATAGTGTTTAGTAAACATGTGTAGGTTTAGTAGTATATATCTCGTGAATAACTGGAAATATGACGGTAAATCTCGTAAATAAGTGATACTTGAACAGTATATCTTGTATAGTAAAGAAGTGAAATTTCAGAATCTCTTTTCGAAAGTGGAATTTTAACTTTAAATCTCGTAAATAATTTCTATAACATTTGCATTTGGTGCACTCTCAACCGGACATTTGACTTTGACATGTATGATATGGTAAGAATTCGATTTGCATATTCTTGCTATTTTAAATGCTAAAGATGGTTAGGACGCCTAATTTTGTGGTATACATCCTGCTGTGCAGGCTAAGTCATCAGGTAGGTGAAACTCGTGTTGTGTGGCTTTGCTTTGGCCGTTTATGGTGTTTGCTTGGTGCTGAGTTCTCCCAGGTATAAATAAAACTGGGAATAGTTTCGGTGTTGCTCTTGTAGTTTTGTATTCATGTACATGTACTTGTTTTTGTAGATGTTCATTAAGGACTCTGCCTTTGTTTATATTACCCTTTTAAGTGTTTACTTTATTAAAGACTGGCATGTCAATTCGAATCTCTAGGATTAATGTTAGTATTTATAGTGAATATTTCGGTGGCAGTCACTTAGATGAGGTGATGGCAGTTAATTATCCTAGGATTTTAATTTTTATTTACTTTTTTGTTAGACAGCTGATATAGCGGAAACCCCTATTTTGATTCAGTATTTCATTAACCTTTGAATTTTTACTCAGACTGAAAGTGCTGTCAGAAAGTCCTTTTCTAATTTTGCACCATTATTTGTTTTCTTGATACATATTTTTTCTGTGACGAAAAACAATTTCCAGTCTCTCTTTCCATGCAGTGGAAGAAGTGGCTCACTCGCTGTGAGAGCGCAGGCCAAACCCTAAATACGGGAAGGTGTGCGAGAAAGAGCAGTGTCGGAGGTGTGGAATATTAGCGGAATCGCCACTTGTGGCTAGATTAAGTGGTTAAGTGGTCTTTACTCTGCCCTCCCCCTTGACACGCAAGTCACCCTGCAGTGTTATTATTCATACATAATGCAAAAAACGTGTTTTTTTTTCTATTGTGAAGTTTTACTTTCGACTGCGTGGGGCGTTAATGTAGCAAGAGGATCGTGGCCATTAATGAAAAAAAAGATACACACGCTTGACATTTTCGAGATTTTGAGGGTAACTTGTGACTCGCCTGGTGTCAAAAATTAATGATGTAATGTTGACCACCGTTGCAGAATCTAAAGCTTGATATTTTTCGAGATTTTTCATATTGGAAATGTTTTACATGCAAGCATGAAATGTTAATATTACGACGCAATAATGGCCATTGATTGCGGTGTTCACCAACGTCGTGTTTGTGTTAATCTTACTGCATTGTCAAATTACTCTGATCGTTAGGTCCGCTTTGTAGCTGGTAAACAGGATGCATTTTTTACAAAGGAGAAACATTTTGTAAATTCGTTCAGAAATGTTTCGCTATCAATTTGTTTTTATCTTGAATGTACGGGAGCTCGGCATGTTTCCAAACGATAATGCTGATGAAAATGAATTGGGAATCAGTAGTAAACTTACCAGTTTTCCAGGTTGTAATGTTCGTAGAAAGCTTTGCAAGAAGACACGTCTTCTATAGAAGGGTACGTCTTGTACGGTTCAAGATTTGCATCAGACAGCATGGTCATTGCGTTTAATGATGAATTCAAGAGGAAGGTATATACTTCTTCAGTTTTGTTGTTGGTGATACTAGAAATAAATGTCCTATTTAAATATGTTTTCTTCCTCTTTCCAGCAAGTTTTTTTTTTTTTTTTTTTTTTTGTAGATAGCAGGTAACGGGCGCTGTAAGAATACATGTAATTTAGATAGCTATTGCTGAGGGAATTTTTATTATTTTTCCAAGTAAGCAGAAGCTTCTCGGGACATTCATACTGGTATTCTCAGATATTGCTAGAGTTTTCGCTTATTTTTACTTCATGGATTCGATTTTAACTGTTGTACATTGTGCGAGCGTCTGGCAACTTCGAGTCTGTTTTTGCCTCACGAGAATTGTTTACAATTTAAGGCATCTTTCTAGATAATATAAATGGCAAAACCATTAAGTAACAATAAAATGTAAAAATAATCTACATTTATAAATTTCTAGGTAACCGTCCCATGTACGTCTGTAATGTTGCGCTTCCAGTAATACCAAAATTACAGCAATATTACATATAATTGACAAAGTTAATTCTACATGTTTTTGGCATGGACCGTGCCGACATAACAACGAAAAGTTGTTGTAGAGTAGGATCGAGCAATATCTGCCAAATTAACCTACATTAAAAATTTTTGCTTGCGAGCACTAATTGCAAATTGAGGTTCCTGAAGTAATTTTTTCATAGGAATTTCGATTACAGTGTTTAGATATTTTGTGGTTTTTCCAGTTTGAGCGAAATTGGGACGAACAGAACCAGTCATCCAACTGAATGAGAGGAGGAGAGCAGTTTAGAGGTCAGAGAGGGTTAGAAAAAGGAACGGACCTAACTTTTATCTGAGACTATAACTTTTGTTTTGATCTTTTCCCAGTTCTTTAGCACTTAGAGTTATGCACATGAGTACCTGTGGGTACATGTGTCTGGGCACATTTATTTGTAGATACAGGAGGAGCCCAGAGAGAGAGAGAGAGAGAGAGAGAGAGAGAGAGAGAGAGAGAGAGAGAGAACTATAGAGAGAGAGAGCACTTGTTCAAAGAGAGAGAGAGAGAGAGAGAGAGAGAGAGAGAGAGAGAGAGAGAGAGAGAGAGAGAGGGAGACTTGTGTTGGATGTTCTGAAAGAAAGAAGGGGGAATTTTCACGATAATTGAAATGTCTGGGGAGGGCATTCACGCCTGTCAAAACGCAAGGCAGGACCCACGCAGCTATCAAGGGAAATGATTATGTGTGGGATATGATGGAACTATGTAGGAGGCCCCGTCATAACTGAACGTTTTGGGAAAGAGCCTTTCGCCATTTAAAGAGCGCGTACGTGTTTTATTCCTCTTGAGAACGATTACACGCTTGTTTTCTTTGATAATGGGAATATAGATAATGGTGAACAGTTCATACCTCAGTGCTTGCTAATATCCTGTGTCTGTATTTTAGAAATGTTTTGGTAATCCAGTTAATTATATTTTCTCTATTTTACCCATTCAGATAAATATTTTTGTTTTGATTTTTTGGTTTTCGAAGAAAGGTTAATTAACATTTTAACACGAATTTTCCGGTTGTATTCTAGTAAGGAAAAGCTATTTACACCCGTTACATTTAATATACTAAGTGGCCTTTCTTGAGCACTAAGTAGTAAATTGGGTGTTTGGTATTAGTCGACTGTGGTGAATTGCAGCCAGATTTATAGAGGACAAGGAACTAGCAACCTCAAACCAAATTACTCCATAAAAATCAGATGCCTAGCGTTTTCTGAAGCCACCTCCTCCAAATGGAGAGGTGATGAATAAAAAGGAAAATTATAAGGCATATGATTTGTGGGATATGTTCATTGTTATTATTTCCACACTTCGTGGCTGCACAATTAGTGATGCTTAGATGAACCAAGTTTTATTTCTTCTATTGATCCGTAATTACATAAACATTTACAGTTTGTTATCGAACTTTCTGTTTCAAAATTAAGAGTCGTTTAAATAGATGTTGCCATTAGCCGTCAATCAGCGTTAAATATTAACCATATCTATCTGTCAGTCAGTCTACCTGTATATATAAGCACAGATAGATATGTATATATATATATATATATATATATATATATATATATATATATATATATATATATATATATATATATATATATATATATATATATATATATATATATATATAGTGTGTATATATAAAACACGTAAAAGCTTTCCCTTATATTTGGCGAGGAAAACATTAACTTTCGTCGTAAGAAGTTAATAGGGCGGTTAGTATAAGAAGACGGAGAAGCTAGTGCTCTGCACGTACTCCGTGATAACCTTCCCAGGTAAATGTATAATTAGTACAGCCTCTCCTTTGGGCCTCTCCGCCTTCAAGCATAAGACCGTGGTGGTTTTTTTTTTTTTTCAACTTCTTTCCTGCTGAATTTTCACCAGTTTTTTCATGTTCTTTTCTTCAGAGGTCTTATCTTTTTTTTTTTTTTTTTTTTGTTCGTGGTCGTTAGTTTCTCCTTTAAGTATTCTAAACTTTTTTTTTTACTTCAAATATTTAAAGTGGTTTTAATTATTAATTTGCTAGTTTGCCACCGTTTTCATTGTCATGTCTATTTTATTTTTTGCTCATATAAAATTTTACAATTTTTTAAAATTTTTATTACTTTTTTTTTTTTTTTTTTTTTTTTTTTTAATGTTCATATTTGATGTTTTCATCTCCTGTCTTCAAATATTTTTTGGCAGAATCCCTAACTGTAGCGTACTTTAAGAAATCTTAGCCATTAAAACTACCTTCAACCCCCAGATTTTAATTTCAAGTTCACATTGTACGTGCGAGATGGTAGTAGTATTAATACCCCACAATGCCCTTTTTAGTCAAAGATATTTTATTATTTAGTTTAGGTTTTAAACGGATTTGAAGTCCTCAAAAAACATTAATCTTAAAATTCTTAACACCCTTTAATGATCAGGAAACATTCTTGAGGTAATACATATTTTTATTCATTTCTAAAAGTCATTAACTGTTAAAAAAATTTCTATAAGCAGTTAATTGTATAAATGTCATTAACTGATCGTCATTTAAACATTCTTGAGAGCCAATAATATTCCAATTTCCTTGTAATGCCCTGAAAACCTTAGAAAACACCAGCTTGAATCTTTAGAATCTTAAAAATTTTCAGTACTTGCTATATTTAGCACTTACTGCTGCAAATCATAATTAATGGGATAATTCGTAAAGGCCTTTGAAATAAAGTTTAACGGTGAATTTGATTTTCTGTAAATATAGTGTTGGTTCTTGAAATAGGCATTCAATCTGGACTAAACATTTTGATGTTAATCCGTCTCAAACGTTAATTTTGTGTTTCCGTTCTCGTTTCTTGGTATCTGGCTGTCACTTCTAGTACAACTTTTTTTTTCTATTCTGAAATGGTATGTTCATTATCCCTTTAAATTATTTTTATTCTAGTGTTTTTATGCCATTCCATGTGTTTTTTTTATCACTTCTGTTTTGTACTGGTATTATCCTGGTTCGTCTGTATTTTTCTTACGCTTTTAGCTAATGTGTGTAATTTCACATAATCTTTGCAAACATCTTTTTCAAATTATCGTCGTAGGTCGGTTTTCGTTTGCAATAATTTTACTCTATGACTTTGACTTAGAGAAGACTCGCAGTTAATGGCACTTAATGGAAAAAATAATTATTTTATATAGGTCCTTTCATGTAGTGCCGATGTGAATATTGGTAGGACCTTCCTGACATATCCTGTCCACGTTAGAAGTTGTGACATTTACTTGGAAGGATATGAGGACGACTGCTATTGTGCAAAGAGGCTGTGGTAAAGGAGGAAAAGAGAGGGAAAGAAAAGAGAGAGAGAGAGTGAACGCTTCGGTTTTTAGAGAATTAAAATCGGACCTGTCTACTAGTTCTTTATAAGGGTCATGGCAGAGGTCGTGATTCTGCAGCCGCCCGTGAGAGGGTTATGCTGGCCTGCCAACATTCATGTGATGTTAATGCCAGAGTCGTGCCCAAGCTATGTGTCATGTGATTAGAAGGCACAGCTTCACATACGCAACAGGTCTTCCTCCTTATTTCTTCCAGGCCACCGGAATTTCGTTTATGCGCTGGGAATTGAAATCCGCTCGGGGGAAATCTGTGTTCCTCAAGGTTGTCGATTGCTGGGCTGATTAGTTTACCAGCACGTTCGCGTTGGTGTAGTGAGGGATTTTGCTATGAGGATTTTTGCATATTATCTTGGCCATTAGGATCAGCAAGACTTGCAGTGGATATTTTAGGAGACTGGCTTCATTGATAACTAGAATGAACATATTGTATTGCTTTACTCCTTAAGGAGTTTTAGTCAAGCTTTTGCTACAAAGGACACAATCGTAATATCTGCCATGACGTTTTTAAAACGTTCATGTGTTCGGAACCTTCCTTTGCTTATTTCAGAAATTTAACAGGATTTCCGTAGGTTGTCCACATCTCTTTCTAAATTTTCGGATCACTAAAATTTGCTTTGAGGTTTTTCAAAAATTTAACTGATCATAAGGTTTCTAAATTTTACATGGAGATTTCTGTATTGCCATATGATTTCCTAAATTTTACCGTGATGCTTTTTAAGTTGAAGGTTTTCAAACCTTAACTGCGAGGATTTGCAAACTAATGGGTTCCCTGACTTATACTTAAATGTTTTGTAAAGTTTACTCGGAGGCGTTGAAAAGTTGGTTGAAGGTGCTTTCTCAAGTTTATGAAGAGTAACTTTGACGGAGGTTTTGTAAATTTTGTTTTAACTCTAAAGTGATATTTTTTTCTTTTTACCTCAGATAGTGAATAATTTTTCATAATTTCACTGCACAGTTATATTTTTACCTTCGGAAGCTATAGTAGCTCTAATTCTTATAGCAGTTGATTACTGAAGTCTTATCTGGATTGTACTTAAAATCCTATTTAAGGATTTGAGATGAAACTGAGATTACAATGTAGATTTAGTGCTGACTTATGTAATTTTTAGTTTTATGCATGTCTATTAACTGAGTTTATTGGGTATCTGATGTTATCATTTTGTAAATTTCTAGATACTTCAACGAAAGCAGCTAGGTAAAGAAATTAATTATTTCCCAGATAATTTTTCAAAAAAAAATTATTGTTTTTGTGGTGACTTTTAATTCCTGTCATATGCTATCTCCTCACGCCGTGTTTCCTTTCCATAACATAACACGAATTACCTTCGGCCGTTCCCCAGCGCGGAATGAGTAATGGCATACAAGAAAAGCGTCATGATATACGACAGCGCCGGGGAATTGACATTACCTAAGTGATGTATGGAAATGAAATACGGACACTCGAATCGTGTGAAAATCGTTAACCGACCTCATGTCTGCCATAAATGTTACACGGCGGCGTTCCTCTCGGGTATTTAACTGGCACGCGAAGCGAGGAGCCTGGAGAACGCTCTCGATTTCCAGAGCGCTTTGTCATACTCGAAAAAGAGAGCTGCTTGCTGCGAGGCCCACCACCTCATTACTGGAGGACCAGAGGGCATTTTGTTGTGCCGTGCCATTACGGAGTAATACACTCGGGTTTTTTCTCTCTCTTTTAATAGTCGCGGGCAAAGAAAAAATATCCCGAGTAAATGTTCTGTAAATGTTTTGTACATCACTTTGCTTGCAAAGTGTTTGCGGGAGAGGATTTTCTCGTTTGGCTGGGTCTGGGTTTTATTTTTGTTCTGGAACTCGTTATTTTCTTTGCCTTCGCGGACGCTGTTCATCATGGGTGACCCACATTGTTTAAAATGAAACTTCCAAAACCATTAATCATTGAAGGAATTGTTGCTTTGGATTAAACTTTTTTCTTTTACAGTTTAATCATCGAGCATCCCACATATATGTGTGGATGCATCAACCGCCTCCTTTGTGTACTTTTTACAATCCTTAAACCCCCCACCCCCCCGATCTATTTTACGATCGCCCCTCATCCATCACATCCATATGTCCGGGCCAAGCCTTTTGTTCTTTATACACAATGTCATCCACCCTCTTTCTGTATTAAGGCCACGCCTTAAGATCTCTATATCTTCCATCGATTAAAATACACCTTATAAAAAAGGCCTTTCATCATCGCCCCACGCATTCCAGTATATTAACTTGTCGGGCATTGGTCAGGATTTTCTTTAAAACTAGTGTAGCTTGCATATAAAGAGATCAGAAATTGTGCGTGGTTTTTAATGAGAAAATGTTTTCAGTGGAAAAGGTTTCTTTTTTTAGGGAAAACAGTTCATTGAAAACTAAAGTATATGAGTAAAGATTCAGTCAGCATTTAATTTCCTCGGACAACATTAATTATGTGGTGTTGAATGCAAGACTGTCACTTCTCTAGTGGTTGCTAGATGCCCACCGATGTCCTTTTGGTAGTTTCTAGATTCTCATCGATCAGTTCCCAGGTATTTACTGCATTATCAACAATCAGTTCCTAATTAGTTACTAAATTAAAGCCATTTAATCATATGCAATTGCTGGTGCTCAGCAATCAGTTGCCAAGTAGTTGCAGGATACAAGCGAAAAGTTCCCCAGTATTGCTAAATAATTAATGACTGCTTTCGTTAGTTGTTCGATGATTAGTGAGTAATATCCTAATAAGAATCATTACCATTATTTCTCGAATATTCCTGGATGAAAAATTATCGGTTCGTAATGATTTCCTTAATGGAGACATATATTCCGTGAAGCAATCACTAGATAAACAACTGTTAGTTCTTTAGTAATTGCTGCTGCAGAGCTAGCAATTACTGAAGCTCCCGTTTCCCACTAATTGATAGATGCATTACCATGTCCTGAGTAATTGGTGGACTCTGAACAGTAATTTCTAGAGGAATAATTGCACTACCATTTTACGTGTAATTGCAGAATGCAAAGAGCATTTTCACAAGTTTTTGCTTCGTGCATTACGATATTTCTGAGTCTTTGCAGGATACATTGCTATGATTTCCCGATCATTTTACGAGCGATTTCAGAATGCGAGATGATCTTTTCAGAAGTAATTGCTAGATGTGTTATGATATAATGGATAGCTCGGAACTATCAGTCCCGAGCAACTGTAGAGCGTAGACGGATAATGTAGCGGGCAATTGTTAGATGCAGCACGAATTCATGAGCAATTATTAAATGCATAAAAGTCAGTTCCATAATAACTGTGAAATGGAGCGACGCCAGAGGGAATGTTGACCAGTCTATCAATCAGCTAACGACCGTTTCACTAGTACTCGCAGATCGCAGAACTATCGCGTTGGGTCCATTGCGATTTCGTGGTAATTATTAGACGCAGAATTATCAATTCCTGATTGATTGCCAGATACAGTACGATCGTTCCCCCGAGTAATTGGTACATGCAGTGCGATTTTGTGAGCAATTATTAGAAGCAGAACCGTTATTTCCCCGAGTAATTGCTAGGTACCGAGCCATCAATCTTTAGGCAGTTGTTTGATAACACATTGCTGTATCTCCGAGTAACTGAAAGATGCACGCAGATCAGTAAGTACAAAACTAATGCAAAGCTTCTCTGGCTGTGATTTACTCCCAGGTCATGACTCGCCTAGAATAGAATAAATGCTTTCTCGTTTTTCATGCGGTCCTCCGCTGCTTTCTTTCTAGGGGCGAAATGCAATACCCTGGGACTATCAGGTGCTTTCTCATGCCATTCGTCAAACAAATGGGGGAGATTTGTTTTGCAAAGATTCGTCTTCGAAGATTCTTTTAAAAGGTCAGAACACTCCCGTGAGAACCGCTCTTGCATTTCTTTTGTTTTCGCATTGGAATTGTTCGCTTGGTTGCATGCTTTGACATTTTTCATTCTCTTCTGTTTGCGATGTTCTAAAAGAGGTAATGCAGTTGTAACCATGCATAAGGTGTTTCTTCTTTCCATTATTATTATTATTATTATTATTATTATTATTATTATTATTATTATTATTATTATTATTATTATTATAGGCTAGCCACCGCATCACAAAAATCAAGTCGTAAAATTTTCAAAACTTGCAACATATCATGGACTCTTGTGTGAATTGCAATGGACAACAATGAGTACAGATTATTATTATTATTATTATTATTATTATTATTATTATTATTATTATTATTATTATTATTATTGTTGTTGTTGATGTTGTTGTTGTTGGATTTTTAGTTACTGGAACTGGGGTGTGAACGCAAGTTTTAAGGAGCTGACGGCGACAGCTGCCCTGGTTAAAAAAAAAATGGAAAAAGATTAATAATGTAGTGCATCATTGTCCTTATTATTATTCATTAGTGTACCCCTGCTGTCAAAAATGGCGGCAACATCAGAAAGCGTTGGAGGTGGCGTATTCTGACCCAAATGGACCTTACGTACCGTCGGGATGCCGGGGCAAGAATGTCTTCATTCTATCAACAAACTGACAGGCCAGTGATGAGAAAGGCTGACCCTGAGCTGGACGACGACAAGTGTAGACGTGGAGTTTATTACCCGTAGACTACCCTTGTTTCAGACACGAAAATATTCCCATTTATGAACGTATCTCTTTATTCATTCATTTACCTCTCGATCGTTTGTAGGACACTGCCCCGCGTGCCCCAACATGTTAATTGTGCAAATTATTTATGCATGAAAGTCTATCGCGTTTCTTATTAGAATGATACTGATATTATTTGTATAATAATGTTGTTATCTTTGGGTTTTCCGAACGGGAGATAAGACTGACTTAAAACTAGTCTTTCTTCTCTCGTGTCTCACTTTTCATTCTCGACAATCAGAAGTCGCAGGAATTATTGCGATTTAGGATTCATTTATTCAGATTAACTTTTGCAATTTCGCGAGTTAATTCATCCGGTTGTCGCTCTTTCCTTTGATTTACATACTTTAAATGCACGACAGTGAGGCACTATCTAATATATGTCTGCATTATATTGTTGTTTATCTTGGGGATTACTGACCTGTTGTGCATTAAGCGAGAGAGACGATGATGATGACCTAAGGACACGCGTAAGAGCTGACGGTGAACCACATTTCTGTTTCTTTTGCTGGTGACTCAGAGGTGTCTAGATCAAGATTCCCTTAGTTACCTGTCGTTAACAACATTCTTCTGTTGTTTTCCTGGTCTTTTGTGGTGTGGATTTCAAAGCGTGCCTACTCAAAGGGCGAAATTAAAGTTTCGTATCATATAAATGTCTTATTGTGTGGAAGTCGCTTTTAGCTAGCTGTCTTTTAAGACTTTTCAATATGAGTGTTTGCACGATTTTATTTTAATTATAATACTGATTAGGTCTTGATGTGACACTGCATCGAAAATTTTAGAGCAAACTTTTCCCATTTCTCCATTATGGTTATTATTATCCTTATGTATTTTATTTATATACTATTTTTAGACGTTTTAAGAATTTTTTCCCTCCTCTCTCTTGGTGAATACCATTCTGTCTCAGCTGGAACCTCTCTCATTATACTTCTTATAACGAAAAATATTCTTCAGTATTCTTAACATTCCTTATTTCACAACGCCGAAATGTCTTTTAGTAGAAAGTTAGCAACGACATTGATAAAATCATGTACTATAAGAAATTACATTTCCTCATAAGAGAAACTGAAGGTATTTTCATCCCTTCTAAATAAGGAGCGGCGCTGCGTAATGGTCATCTTATTTTTCATGACAATTGTGTTATCTTATTTTTATTCGTAAGTTTAGAAGAAGCTGAGGTCATATTTTCAGATTTCATGCACCGTTGCCTTATAGCTTCTCTGGCGTGGCATTGAGGTTTATATATTCATATATTTGATTTTTTTTTTATTCATCTTTATTTGTAGTGCTCGTTTTGTCTCTCAGTTTTTCTTTGTAAAGGACCTTGATGCTGCAGAGGTTTGCTTTGGAAACCAACGGGCTTTTTAGTTTTTACCATATGGCTAGTTTATTAAAGATGATAATGATAATATTATTAATAATAATAATATTAATCTCATTTCTCTTTCTAGAAGTAAATTAATGTCGTCAGCATTAAAAGAAAAGGGGGTGAAGGGGGAGACTTCAAGTTATGTAACATAAATTGTCTCCCTGGCAGAGGGGGGAATTTACAGGAAGCTGAAGGTGAAAGTACGGGCGGCATTAATAGTTCTCTTTTACTGTTCTGTGACCGCTAATGCGTCTCCTAATGTCGATATATTTACCATGGCCAGGGGGACGGATTATACAGGTAGTAGCTATTTCGAAAGTTTTTTTTTTTTTTTTTTTTTTTTTTTTCTAAAGTCAGTCCTTTTTTTTTTTTTAGGTAAGATCATGTATGAAGCTGCTTGAATCCTTTTTAAAAGACGCAGTTTGAGTTTGCTTTGGATTGTGACAAAATTGTAATTAAGATCTGCTTCGTTACTTCCTTGCGCGGCAAAGAATCACAGTTATGACAGATTCGTACCTTCAGCAGTTGTGGTTGCTTACAAAATGTTTAGGGTTTAATTTTATTTTATGGTTGTTTCTCAGTCGAATTTTTCTCCGTACGAAAATTTTGTCATTATCTTTTTTAGTTTTATATTTAAATGCAGTGGCATAAACACGTTTAATTTCATTATTAGTTACAGTGATAGCATGTTTGGAATTTCTTTGATTTTATTTGGCTTGTTCTTTTACTGAATGATTGTCATAAATATTTACATTTCTGTACAGTATTTAATAAGGATTATTTCACACGTATTTCTTTAGGAACTGTCACAATAAGTATGTAGCATGTTTGGATTTTTGACGTTTATTCACTAGATATACTTAGATACAGACGTTGCGTCCGAGAGAAATTGTATTTTAAATTACAATACCAATGTATGGGAGGTTCTGCATAGGTTCATTTCTCTCTCCTTTTTAAATATTAATAGTCATATGATATCCTTGAAATAGAATAATGTCAATTGTGTGCGTGAAACCCCTAGCGTTTATTTCAGCTTTTTAAAGATTTCACAGTCAATCCTGCGTATTATTTTCCTTCTTCCTACAACAATAATTATTTATCGAAGTCGAGTCAGGAGAGATTTTCGAATAAAATGCGAAAACTTTACTGGTGTTGTTTATGTTATTTTATCTCATGACTTGCTGGCGAGTATCATAAACGGATTCGTTTGGTATCCTGAAATACATTCGCTGTTATATGGGAGCTTTTTATCAAGAAAACGACCAATTGAGAGGAAATTGTTACGGTCGGCCTGAGGGGTATCTTCGTAGTTTTTGGATTTTAGATATCGGCAAAAAAGGCTTTCTCATTTTGTCATTGCTGTTTTTTTTTCTTTTTTTCTTATAAGATATCCAGTTTGTCAGGTTCTGATCTGTCCTTTGAAATCTGGTTGCCGACGCTTTGCGGCAGAAATTGTCAATTCAAGTTGGCAATCGTCTAAAATTAAGGTACATGTTGCTCTCGCAGCTGTAAAAAACCTATCCCACTGCTTAGGTCAAGAGAAGCGGATACATAGAGCTATCTGACCCAGTTAAATATCTAAAAGCACAAACAGAGAGAGAGAGAGAGAGGGGAGGGGGGACAAAATCTTGTGCTTTTACGTGTATGTAGATATTATGCAGACAAGAAATGTATGATACTTGATTTGAATAAATGCTGGATATTTTGCCAATATGGCCATTTTTGCATTGGTTGCAACATTGCTGTCTTGCAAGCAGATTGCAATATATTGCAATTTCTCATTCATGATAATGATTAGCGATCCATTGAATTTAATTTTATCCAATAAATAAAATGAATTTTATCCAGTTGATATGTAACATTATTTAAAATACCGTGAAATGAGGACTCGTTTCCCATATCGGGAAATAGGAAACGGAAGAGTAACAGCGTGCGTAGCCATTCAGCATTATATTCCAGACTCCTTGTTCAAGGAAATTGTCAGTATTTTCGTATCCTTGATTTAGGCTCGTCACCTTTGATAAATTTATTCATGTATTTATACTTTCGATCTGTGCATGTACATATATGCAGTAAGTTTAATCTGTGCATGTATATATATGTAGTAAGTTTATATATGAGTACTGCTATCGCCTGAATAAAATACTAGTTGAAATTAGAAATTTAGGAAGAGGTTTAAAACCTTCAGAGAATTAATCTAGATCAAGGCCAAAGTAGTTCAAATGTTGTTCTGCTACTCATTTGACTGACAGAATGGAATAAAATATTATTGTCTTTAGCATTATATATTAGACTAGATCTACTAATATTTTTAAATAAACGTCTGCATGGCCATATATGGACGAGGATACGTTCCTTGTTACAATCAGTGGTTCAGGAAGCTTTTGCGACGGAGCCATTATTCAGATATTTATTCGGACAGTCAAACTTGATCCCTATCAGGGAACCGGAGCCGTACTTTTACGCTTCTGTCGTATTCATTATGAAGCTGAGAAAGAACAAATACAGCTTTTCTGAATTGTTGTAGATATTGGATGCTGCAGGTGTGTGTGGGAAGGTGGGAGGTGGGGAATCTTTTCTGAATCGGCCATTTACTCAGGTATTTAAGATTAATAACCCCTTGTCTCTGGCGCAGTCACAAAACCTGGTATGGGTTTTCGAGTGGCTCCTTCGGCATTCGCGTTTTTGTTTCCCATTTTCGAAAGATTCATTATGACTGTCACCGGAATTGATGCGCGGTTCGGTTGAGATACTTCGGAATACTGTTTTTGGCTCCCTGTCGTAATGACTCTCGGCGGCCTTGTTTTCCTCTCCGTTTTGATATTGCGCTCTTCCTTGTGTGTGTCATTAGCATCCAAAAGCTCATGCAAATCCTTCTCTTCTGTTTGCATGACAACGACACTACAGAACCTGTCATGTGATGCCCTATCACTTTCAGGTCTGTTATGGAACGCCGGGTGAACTTTCATGAAAGTTCTCAAGAGGGTGAGCTATTATTTTTTTTTAGTTACATGAATAATTTTAATTGATAAGAGCAACGAGCGTTCAGTCACGTAGTGTTGCTACACTTGTAGAATGAAGTTATTAGGATGATGAGACACGAGGTTTGAGAGAAATATTGTAAGACTGATGTTCAAATTTCCACATAAAGTACTGTACTCGCATTCTTAACATTGGTTACTTGTCATTAAAATGATGCATGAGGAAAATTTTACACCAAAAAGAATAGTAAAACCTGCAAGAGCTATATTTATCCAGAGTAATTTGCCGTCAGAAATATAAGTTGCATAACATTTGCGTATGTGTAGATGTGCTTGTGGTCATCAAAAATATGTAAAATAAAGTGTTTTAATCTTTTTTTTTTTTATCCACATTCTAATAGTGACTGACATTTTTCGAGATACCACAAATGCTACTCACGGCAAGATTTCTCTCTCTCTCTCTCTCTCTCTCTCTCTCTCTCTCTCTCTCTCTCTCTCTCTCTCTCTCATTATCCAGTGGATATGGTTCAAGTCCTATGAAAACTAGATTGTTTGTGAGAGTCGGTTGCAAGGTGCTCATACCTACGTCCATAAACTTACGACTATGTATGCGGTTGCTTGTGGGTGTAATATTCGAAGTGTATATGTGTATATATATATATATATACATGTATAATGACGTTAGGTGTCATGAGCGTCATTGAGGCCTTTACGTATTTCTCCAGACATATTTTAAGGCTTTTTCTCTAATCCTTTCATTAAGTGGAACGGAAATGATGGTTAGAAAATTCGCTCCTTGGCGGCTTAGGAAATATACATTGACGACTTACATATTTTTGACGTCTTCAGTGTGTTTTTTTTCAATAGCAACATTTCTCGTTTAGTGATGTCGTGCGTCAGAGACTTGAATTTCAAGTTTAGAGCATTATTTATGCTCCAGATGAGGTGATAATGTTTTAATATGTCGTTGAATGAAGTATTAGTCCTGTTTTTAAGGAAGTTAACAAAGCTCTGGGTTAATTTTTATACATTTAAGATTGAACGAAGAATTTTACCTTTATTTTTAAACCTGCAGTGAATAGGTGATAAGTTTTATGAGGTTTACAAAGATTTTGACCACCCTTTTCCAGCTTTCGGCTTATTGATCTAATCTATAAATCAAGCATTTGTATTCAGTTATGGGGTCTAATACCTTTCCATTTCTCGTAATTAAAATATAAAATGACGCTGCTAATTTTCTCTATCTAATCTATATTAAACGTGTACACCTATTGTTAAAGATCAAGACAGTTAGAGAGAGAGAGAGAGAGAGAGAGAGAGAGAGAATGATGCGGAACCATCTTAAAAGAGATGTCAGCCATAGTTCCCTTAGTATAACATGACTCTGGTATCTTGAATAGTTGGGTGTGAGATATTAACATCACGACGATTTCCCCCCTTAATTGTCGGCCAATTAGGGTAGTTAAGGAGCATCTACGGTAATTTGCCACTTGTTTGCTCGGAGGTGGAATGTGGTTGCAAAGCAGCGTGGGGGCTGAAGTGAATGGGGAGGTTGATGGGGAGAGGTTGGGGCGGGGGGATTCCTGAGAAGGTGAAGAGGTGGTGGTAGCAGGGGGGGTCAGTGATTCTCTTAATAAACGTCATCAAGGAGCTGTCTCTCTCTCCCTACCTATCTCCCCGTCTCTTTCTATAGTTTTATTTTCATAACAGTAATAGTAGACTAAGTCTCCCACATTCTCACTTCCTGACGCCTTATTTTTAGATCCATCGGTTTGTCGGGGTTAATTCTCTCTCTCTTCTCTCTCTCTCTCTCTCTCTCTCTCTCTCTCTCTCTCTCTCTCTCTCTCTCTCAAGCCTCATGATCCAGCAATTTGTTTGTAAGAGTAATACTTAGTTGAGGTTCTTCCTTATTAACGCTGTCTCCTCGTGTTTCGTCACTGTAAACTTACTCGGCTCGATGTCGGGAGGTAGGATTTCTCTAGTTGCTTGCATTTATTTCGCCTCTACTTCCTGTTTATAACTGTTTTTATTTTTAAAAACTCCATTACAAATACAGCTTCACTTCATTTATGTCATTGTTCCCTGAAATATTTGTTTGAACGCGTCTTATCGAGGAAGGTTTTATTTCTTGGATTTTTATAGAAAGAACGAGACGTTTGCAGCCTTAGATTTATCAAAAAGAATCCAAATATTTCCATCTAAAGGTTTTTGGGAGAGTATTTCTAAATATTGAGTATATCAGGTATAACTAAAAAATCTTCAGTCTTTAGCTTTGAATGTGTAAGCAAGGGTAACTCCAAGTTTTCTCTTATTGTCATTAATTACTAGAAATCGTAATGTTAACCTTGTATGAAATAACTTAATTTTTGGTCTTAGCTTTGTCAAGTGTGAGTCCATATGTTCAGTATTAACTTTATCAAGAATAACTCTATTTTGTCAGCCTTAAAGTTGTCAAGAATAAGGCGGAATTTTTCGTCATGATTGTCTGATCTGGAGCAACTACAAATTTTGGCATCAGTTTTGGGACAAAAAACTTGGATTTTTCAGTCTTGGTAGCGTAAATGTTCATTCTTACATTCCATGATTGACTCGAAATTTTGCCATACCTTTTCGGAAATAACTCAAAGCTTTAGACTTTATATTTATCAGGTTCAATGAAAAATTTCAATTTTACAGATGTTTTTCTACATGGCGTATCACAGCAACGTAAACTGTGCTGTGTGAAACAAGATTGAATAATTCCGTAGATTTCACGAAATCATTTTTTAGTACATTGTAGTAGATTATTTATTGAATATGGTAGAGTTGAGAGTTTTATTATTATGTTTATCTGTTTGTATGAGAAAAGTTATATTTAGATTTCTCTTCCGTATGTAACTGATGCCTTTGCATTAGGTTAAAAAGGTGTGTTTCCAATATTGATTTTACATTAATATTTTCATACATATACATATCTATAATTGTATATATACTGTATATGTATATATATATATACTGTATATATATATATATATATATATATATATATATATATATATATATATATATATATATATATATATATATGCATACATTTATATATATATATATACACATATATATTTCCACAGTTAGTACACAGCTATCATTATCATTATTCTGTTATATCCTTGAAAAGTATATTATTTCAGTGATTTTCCGTCATCCGTTATTTTTATTTGATTTCATGCTCTTCCTCTGTATGTACGTTATTTATCAGTTATTTGGTGATTCTCTCTCTCTCTCTCTCTCTCTCTCTCTCTCTCTCTCTCTCTCTCTCTCTCTATCCTGTTTAGCACACGCGCATGTGTGCGTGTCTTTTATTAGCTTCTGTGATTTATTTGATAAGCCTCTCTCTCTCTCTCTCTCTCTCTCTCTCTCTCTCTCTCTCTCTCTCTCTCTCTCTTCGCGTGTGTATATGACTTTTATCATCCATTATAGAATAATTTATTCGGCAAGACGTGTGTGTGTGTGTGTGTGTGTGTGTGAAGGCTTATTACAAACTTCGGAGGCGCAAAATTGCATTTTATGTTTATTTGTTTGTTTGAGTACCTCCATCTTTCGCAATCACCTAATCACCATGATCATCATAATCCCCCTGGGAAGCCCCTCGTTCCAACAGTCCTTCATCACCATCCCCCCATTAACAGTGATGAACAAAACGACGGCCAGAAATTGAGAGCAAGTAGCGTGTTTTTAATGAGCGCGTGTACCCTATGGCTGTCGTAAATCACCGGTGGTTAGAGTGAAGATTAGTCACCGACCGCACATCTCCTTTCCCCCCTCCCCCTCCTCCTCCAGGATCCCTCCACGGGCGCTGGCAAGCGAACGCTGACGGAGAAGATCCATCCATCCAGCCGGAGAACTCTCCCCAAAGGCCGTTGGCTACATCCAGGACCCGCTGAGACTGACTGGAAGCGTTCTCTATGCAAACGCGTCTCTTCAATGCAAATGTGCGAAGGCTTCGGCGCGAGGTGTGTACGCGTCCCCGCCGCTGCAGAGCTGCTGTCTGTGTTTTCTCTGCCATTTTTCTCGATTGTTCATGGCTGTTGTAGATGGCATTGTTGTGGGAGAGTCGCACGTCATGAAATATGTTCTAGGATATATTATTTGCCGTTGCTTTATCGTATCATAGCTCAGTGTTGACGTAAGTAATATTAGCTCGTCCAAATAAGTGGGGTTCATTAGTCGTCGTCGAGAGCTCTCGAGGTCCTGATGGAATTCCACTTTTGAATAATAATGATAATATTAATAAACAATAATAATACATCATGTCAGGTCAGTGTCAGATGCAAACAGAAAATGCATATGAATTGGAGTAATAAACAGCGACAAGATAATAGCAGAGGTCATGATAATAATAGCAGTAATGCCGTTGATATCTCCTGTTAATCAAGACAGTCATTTCTAATGTCGGTCTGATCTCATAATGATGTCCTAACTTTTATAACTTCCAGAGGCTTGTTAGTCCCTCGAGGTAAAACTATAAGGTTGTTCATTAAAAGTCTTTTCTCCCAGAGCTCCGAAAATCATCTCATGAGTCGACGTCCTAAATGGTTAAACTGGTTTTTGTGCTTCAGTTAGCATACAAGAACTCGTTACAGACGCTTCGAAATTACTTGGATATCTTCACTTAATGCGGTGTACTTAAGATCTTAATCGCGTAGAAAGCGCAGATAAAGTAGCATTGCCAAAGTAATAAGGCAAAAAATAATAAGATATGCTTTTATTAAAAAACCAAAAATGAACTCTCGCACGGTTGTTGCAATTAACACGCGCGCACACATACACATACAATATATATATATATATATATATATATATATATATATATATATATATATATATATATATATATATATATATATATATATATATATATATATATATATATATATGGTGATGGTGTATATATACATGTGTGTATATATATATATATATATATATGTGTGTGTGTGTTGTTTATATATTCATATACTCGTGTGTATATATATATACATATATATATATATATATATATATATATATATATATATATATATATATACATGACCATCTGCATTACCCACACATTATATGCCCGAAGAAGCTTTTTGTATGGAAGGAATCCTACGGCTTAATAACAGGTCATTTTACTTAGGTATCCATTACAGCGTAAGTTGTATTTTATCTCCGTAACACCAAGAATGCCTTGGTGTGCTGGGAATACATAATACCCGTTATGGTTTACGTATTAACAGTTAATTATATTAGTTTAGTAGGAAAATAATAGCCGAATGTTTTTAAAGTTCGTGTTGATTACGCATGTTTATCACACTTGTGCTTTTGCCAAACACGAAATTGAAAATACACATGAGTGTCTCCTCTGAAAGATAGCGGAAATGAAAAATTTAAAAATAAGCAAAACTCAGTAGCCCCACAGCGCAAATGACAGCCCGCGTTATCCAGTAGCCGTATGCCCTACGCGACTTAAAAAATGAAGTACGGCGAGAAGCCGAGCTCATTTATTAAGCAGACACACGCACATACTTTAAATCATGTAAATTAATATCTTTCATTTTGGTAAGCATCCAGGTACGCAGTGTCTAGTAGCATTCTGCAATGCGATGCCCAGCCAGAGGGTGACAGGAATAAAAGAGGCAGACGAGGCCTCTTTCAAAGCCCTTAGTTAGTGTTGCGTCTCTTCCAAGGCCTTATCACTTAGCGCCAGGAATGTCGAGTAGATTTTGAAACCCGATGTTTTTCTATCATTCTCTCCATCTCTCCCATTCTTCTGTTTTGACACTTGTTAACTGGTGTGCGTTGACATCTGTTCTGATTCGCAGGTGTTCATACCATACTGACGATCTCTGCTGGCGAATTTTATATACCTGTGTATATCCTCATTTCAAACGGTATTTACAAGTTGCTGTTGATCTGTTTAGTGCCTGTCTTGTACCTACATACCATTAGGTGTTCCTTCCTCTCCGGCTTGATTATTTATATGTTTATTTGCGATTCTCAAGTTACATTTAAACTTGCTGAACGCCAGTTGCATATTTGTATGCTATGCCAAGCCTCAAGTTACTTGAGGTTGCAAATTTATGCAGACTGTTTTATTACCTATCATTTTTTATTGTTATTGCGTTTATTTATTTATTGAAGTGTTTCTCAACAACGAAACCCCCGTCTGTTCCTCGCCAGCATTTAGAAGCGAATCCGAACACCTAAGTATCTCGTAATGTGTCATTACCATAAGAAGCGCCGTTAGAAGGGGGTGAGGTTAGTCTGAGGCCAAATGCAAGAGGTTTTGGGAGGGTCTCTTTTAATGAATGAGAAGGACGCCCTTGCAAGACTACAAATCACGTCATTGAATTTCTGGAGAGGCAGGTGTTGGCTCGGCGATACTCAGTGATTGACAAGGCGTGAGTGATTCATGATAGGTTATTACACTTCCAGCGGGCCCTCTTCTCCATTCTTCATTCCTTTCTATTTATTTTTGTTTTTATGTATATTCCATCATTCTTCCTCCTCCTCCTCCTCCTCCTCACCAGGAATTCTTCCGAGGCCAGTTCTTTGGAAGGCGTCCTTTTAAAGGAGTCAATAACGTTGAGGCTTGTTAGGACTTCCTCCCTCCCCCCTCCTCCTCCTCCCCTCCTCAGAGCTCCTCCTTTCTCTATTTTTTGGTCGTCATTGCTGGTAATGGTAGGTTGCTTCTCCAAGCCGTACCCTTTGCTGCCTTTAATTCGGCAGCCCGGCCAACAAGAGGCGGAAACTCCCTGACGATAGAGGTTTGGCCTCTTGAGATGTCTTCTACCTGCAAAATATTTTAATTTTTTGTCGGCCGCTGAGACTAAATTGCCTGTTAATTCTATGTTCTGCGAACGCTGTCATTTTTTGGTTTTCATTCTGCGGCAAATATATATTTGAGTGTGATACCCAAACAACGAGTCATTCTTGACTAAAAAAAAAAAAAAAAAAAAAAAAACAGCTTCCAACGTCACATGCTTCATATAGTCTTTGAAGATAATTTTCAGTTTTGCTTTCATGTTGTCCAGACTCGCGTCCCTGGGCTGTTTTCTTAAATTCGCTCTGATGATACAACTTTTGCCTAACATATTCTAATCTCACTTAAAAATTTCTTGTTACAGACTTGTGACTTCATGTTTCCTTTCCAAAAGATTCTCCAATCATCTCTCCTTCCCCACCCCCTTTCTCTTCCTCCTACACCCCCACCCCCACCCTCCAAACACAAGTCAAATATTTTACACTTATTTCTTTCTCTTGATTGAATCCAGCCTGCTAAACAACATGCAAATAAAAATCCCTTACGAAAAAGGTTTGGTTGCAAAGTCGTCTTATGGGTACAGGCTTGCAACATTGAACTTCCTCTTCCAGTACCCCCTCCGTTCATCCCCCCTTTCTAATATTTTGGAGGTTGATATTCGAAGAGTGAAATTTATAACCTATCTGTCTCTGTACTTCTCTCGGCGGATGAAAAAAGTCGCGTTGGCGGCGCTAGAAATAGCCATGATCCTGTAATCAGAATTATGCCTCCGCCGCTTTTGCTGCTCCTATGAAGGTATTTGGATTCAATGGACGCCCTTCGGTGTGTCTCAGGTCGGTCATTAAGCTATTAGCATCATGCCCCAAACGGATAATGGTGTACATAGATGTTATATATAGCGCCTGGTACGTCTCGCCAGTAATCGTAACTCCTCTTTAATTTTAACGGAATGGCGTAGCCGGAGCGATACTTTTGCATGGGGGCAAAATATAAGAAAAATAAAAATAGAAGCAGAACTTATACTTTACACTCCGTTCGAACTGGGGTATATTTCCTCCCAGCAGAATCATACCGCATTTGAGCTGATTTATTTTTCAGTCGAGAAGAATTATATACCACATTCGAGGTGGCTTTTAATTTATTGAGCTGAACTGTATCTCATTCGAGCAGAATTAAACGTCTTTTAGCAGAATTTTGCAGCTCTCCATTTGAATTTTGCTTCATTTGAACAGAATTAGATGTCATTGTAGCAGAATTTTGCATCTTTACACCTGAATCTTTCTTCATTCGAGCAACTGGCTGTTTTTGTCTTACCTCGGTACACTTTATTAACTGAAGAAGAAAAATAAACTAATGTATTAGGTCCACTATACATTACAACATACTAATTTTTCCCCGTTTTTCCGCTTCTTGGGCTTTCTGTTTTATTTAATTTTTCATGCAGGTATGTCTGTAAAGCCGGAGGTTTAGCGAGATTTGAATGAATATATAAGTCCGGTCTAAGCACGGGTATTATATAATGGAAATAAGCTTTGATTCGGAAAAAGATGGCCGGTGAAAATGAAGGATTCATTTCTTGAACGATTCTAAAATGCTTCTTAAACTTGTGAAGTTTAGTAGTCAGGGGAAACAAAGTCCTGTATATGAAGTTCAGTCGTCTTCATTAGATAATATTTCTTAAATTAGAATACTTAACGTTATTTTATGTTATAGCCATGCCCAGCGAGTCTGAGTTTCCGTACCTTGGCCCTGCCAGCTGCCGCCAAGAAATCGGACACACTGTTGACCAGTAGGCTGCCGGTGTTGATGAATAAATGTTCTCTTTTTTTCGTGCTTCATTCATTTTAAGTATTTGATTTCTGTTCATTTCTTGTGAAAAAAAATGGCAGAAACTTGAGGAGCTGTCGTAGCCCTCTGGGGATATGGTATGAGCATGCGTCTAATAACCTCATACCAAGAATCACTGCTTAGAAACTTGCAACAAACCTTAGGAGTCTAATGTGGGTAGCCGTGAGTCACATTGACTCCCGGGAAACCAAGCGTGTGGGTGCCATTTGTTTTGAATATATGCCATCAGTGTTATACAGATATTCATCTCTTACGGTAAAATCACAAGGGTGTCTTATAATGCAATTTGCAGACTTTTTTATAATTAGGACAGAACCTCATCAGACCTGCAATATAGATAACTATATATTACCCTTTTTCGCAGAAAGGAAAGTCCTTTATTCCGAACCAATTCAAACCACCATTATCCGATTAGAAACGGGTTGCCAGATATTAAGCACCAGATATTTCCGATGATACAGATATCGGGAGTGTGCCTTATTATCCGGAATCATAGCAATTGGCCCAGAAATATACGAACAGCGTAGCACCAGTCCCGGGTATTAATCCAGATGAAGTGATAGCAATTAACTCAGTTTAATGATAGTTGCCCTCATTGTGAAATTGGTCTTTCATTACTTCCTTATAGCCAGAAGTCGTTCAAATCATGATTCACTGTAATAATCGTCCGTGTTTGGAACGCCGTAAAGAAAAAGAAATAGATAGGATCGGGACTAACTGTATACCGAATAGTAGCCAAGAGGTAGCTTAGAGATTTTAATAGTATCCGCTAATCGATACAGATCTCTCGCTCCCTCTGAAAAGAAAACGGGATTCAGAGGGTTATCTGTGTGAGTGTGTGCGTGTACTTGTTTGCTGGCCTATCAAGGCGGTTAGATTACATTCGTAACAATAAAAGGAGAGTTATCCAGGAAAACTAATTTAAGATAGTAAATGCAGTATTCGTAAAGAGCCTAAGTGTGGAGAATTGAATATTGCTCCTTGTCTTAGGATAAATAAGAAAATGAGTAAAGTTTGCTATGCGTTGTGTCGAATTAAAGATTGGTGTTAGTAGCTATGATTGGTGTTAGTGGCTGTGAACAAATGAGAACAAGGAGGATAATAATAGTTCTTCTTTGAGCACCCGCTCAGACCAGAACAAAAACTGAACAAGGTATTTTTTTCCAGGCAACTTTTACTGTGGATTATGGCTCGACTCACTTGACTGATGATTTATGGTTCATTAAGGTGTAAATGAATACAAATTCTAATTGGTTTTTGTTGATGTTCTGACATATTTTTTGTTACGAATTCATGAACGAGATTAATAGGGGAAAATAACTTGAAAGTGACTGGAGAACCTTCTCCTCTAACGGCTATTAGGATCGACCGTTCTACAGATCTTAATGTTTTATAATTGCTTGCTATGTAGCGGTTTATTGCAGGCTGCTTGTCCTTACAGTTCTCCAGGTGAAAGGAAAGTACTTCGCTTTTTATGGTTTTAATTTGTTTCTATATTTGTTCATTGTTCTTGCTCAATATTCCTTTGGCTACGATCTGTTGCTGCATTTATTTAGTATCTTTGCAACAGGCGGTTGGGATGAAAGGTATTTCCAATTAGGATGTTAATATTTGCTTATGGTAGAATATTTTTCATTTTTTTGTTTGTAAGCGAAGATGTTGACGTATCCCGGACGATGTTACTAGAATATTTTCGTTACATACGCACAAGCATAAATAAAAAAAATATATATATATATATATATATATATATATATATATATATATATATATATATATATATATATATATATATATATAACATGTATATGTATATATGTGTGTATGTATATATATATATATATATATATATATATATATATATATATATATATATATATATATATATATATATATATATCAAAACTGTGTCCTGGCAAGCGTTTGCGTAAATGAACCACAAACTTCATAAATAGCAAAAATTATACGCTTAAACTTTAAAACAGATGGAGTGAGAGACAGATACATATGGTTAAGATGACAAGAGGAGTGATAGTCCGACACGAATTGATAGACAGCGAGATAAAAGGTAGCTGGTGGACGTAGACACACACACACACACCCACACACACACCAGAGAGAGAGAGAAGGTATTTTTGTAATAAAAGGGAAATTAGAGTTAGCAGGGCAAGTCACACTAAAAGAAATTAACAAAGGCTGACAATTATACATCTGATTGAAAAACATCAGTTTTGAAGGTGCATTAAGGCTAGAAATTTTTTATTATAAAAAATATGTTCCCCAGTAATTGAATTAAAAAAAGAAAAGTCTTGTCTGTAATCTCAAAAAAAAAAAAAAGTAAATGCTTATGATGAAATGTTTGAAAAAAAATTCTCTACAGAAAAGAAAAATGCCTTGAAGACTTGAGAGTAGATGCTACCTCAGCCATCCTTCCCCAAATGACACTCACCAAAAAAAAAAAAAAAAAAAAAAAAAACTTTTCCACAGATGATAGCATCTGGTACAACGAGTAGTTCAGTGTCTTTTGAAATATTCATAAAACGCCGTTCTTCTTTACGATCAGGTTAACTGTTAGTGTGTCTCTGATATGAATATCTTAAAATTAGATTCCTTGATTTGTATGTTAACATAATGAGTATTTGGAAGGGCAGCTAGAAATTGAAGATCGTGATTCCAGGAAAACAGGAGACCATAGAGACATACAGAGAGAGAGAGAGAGAGAGAGAGAGAGAGAGAGAGAGAGAGAGAGAGAGAGAGAGAGAGAGATAAAATTTGTTTTTTCATAGGGACATCTTCTAAAGGCATTTCATTTGAGACCTACCACGTTTTTCCCCACCCACCGAAGAGTGCCATTATTTCAGTTTACAGAAAACTGCACGATGATTGGGAGATAGCAAGGCTGACAAGGTGGGCGTTTTCCTCTTTCTTTTCTAAGCTGTCTCACGGGCTTCCTTTCCAACCCCCCCCCTTCCCCATCACCTAAAAAAAAGAGAAAGAGAGAGAGGGGGGTTAGAGAGAGTCAGTCAGCATGCGGCACCATCACAACACTTCTTAATGATTGATATGAACCATTGATGGAAGAAATAGCTGGTTGTTTTCAATATTGCTCACTATAAAAAAAATAATAAGGTACTAATACGAAATTTAAATGTGTTACTTCCCATAATATCTTTTTCTTTTATTTTTATCTATGGCTAAAAAATTTGTTGAGGGTGGCGTCCGAGTGTCTACTTTATCTCAGATAAGAAAAAAATCACTTATACTCTTCGCGAGGTAAAATCTAGGCATTTTATTCTACCTTACGTCAACTTTGCGTCTGACCAGGCTTCTGATTCAGTGGCATTTGCCACATGCGCTGCTAATATATAGATTTCTCTCTTATATTTTTATCTACTTTAAAGTAGCGAATCACGTGACTGCATTCCCAGAGACAAATATTTGAAGTATAAGTTTAACCAGCTGGGTTTCCCTAATTTAAAGTAACCTGACGTTGCGGTTTTGCACTGGACACTGTGAAGTTTTTACGAGAATTCTCCGTTCGAATAATTGCAATGTAAAATGTAGACTTGTAATGACTCTTGATTATTGTCATGACTTGATGTTTTTATAGTATTGGATGTAGTACCGTAACTGAACTATGCCAAGCATGTTGAGAAACTCGAAAGGCATTCACTCCGTCTCCATTATGAGTGATTCTTATCATCATCGATAATTTCGTTATTTGTTACTTGGTTTTATTAGTCCTGAAGGAAATGTATCATTAAAAATGGTCGTTTTGATGATAATTGATACTAATTTCATGCCTGAAGGTGATGAGTCTTACCTCTCCTCGCAATTAATCCGGACATGATTCAACTTAGTGTTTAAGTATCCAGGAACTGATAGGCGTCACAGAAAAAAAAAGCGCCGTTCTGCATTTTATAGTCCGCTGTGGATTATAAGAAAGTGGTCATATTCTGTTGCTGTTTTGGTCTAGTTGTGACTCATTGCCAGTTGCACTTTGTCAGTAAGGTTAAGTACGAGTTTGAATAAGTTTTTTTTTTCTTTTTAACTTAGGCACGGGCGTAAATTTTGCGTTTAACCCTCCTCTTTTATCCAGACTTTGGACAAGTGTAGAAACTCATGGTAGCTCACATGGTCTTAAATACTTATAAATGGGGTTGTCCCTGTACTTTTTTGTCGTACTGTACTTCATTTTATGTTTATCCATTGATGTACTTCATTTTGTCTTTTCCTCTCTCGCTCAATAACGTTCCCAGCCTTCTCTCTCTCTCTCTCTCTCTCTCTCTCTCTCTCTCTCTCTCTCTCTCTCTCTCTACCAATTGGCTCTACTCTAAGTAGGTTAAAAGGCAAAATATGCTATTGTTGAAAATGCTGATGTTACTACCGAATTTACTGACTCTGCTGCTGTTGTAGTACTGATTTTACTGCTATGGGCTTTGGTGTCCTTGCTTCTGCTGCTTCTTCTACTACTCATACTTCTACTGAGGTTGCTCTTACTACTGCTGATTTACTTCTGCTGGTTTACTTCTGCCAAGGCTGCTTTTACTGTTACCATTGCCGCAGCTCTTATTCCCGTTGCTGCTACAATTGCTGTCTCTACTGATGTTGTTTTTGCTTTTGGTGGGGCTGCTGTGACTCAATTTGCTGCTTTTCTTATTGCCAGCATTGCACTTTCTTCTCTTAGAACTTCTCTCGCTGCCCCCTCGGCTACTGCTCTCACTCACGCCACCGCTGCTTTTATTGGAGCTACCGCTGCTGTTGATGGTGGTGATGATGATGGCGATGGCGGGGATGTCCCTGTCATACCGTTTATCACATCTGAGAGGGAAATTAATGATCCCCTCGCGCAGATCGATCGCACTGAAGGAGGATTAACGAACCATACAACGCTGCCCTCAGCCTTATCGAGGCGTCGTCTGCGTCGCCGTCGTCAGCCAAAATAAAACTCAGTGCCGAGGATGAATTGCAACGTCCTCCTGAATCGACTCCTTGATGCATCACGATGTTTTGGGATCTGGGCGCGCGGACTCGACACACGCCGAATCGCTGTTTCATTGATGATCTATTTATCACTGGGAGGTATCACTCGCATTAGGACCACTGGCGATTTCAACCAGAGGAATATCAATAGGGGATGTACTTTTTTGCATATCTCGTCTATATTTGTATTTTTCATGCCTCTGTTATTATCTGTTATTTCAGCAGTACTCCCCTTCCCGGTTTTTTATTTTTGGGGGGGTGGGGGGGGATGGGGTCCAGATGTTATTCTTCTCTTTCTCAGCAGCTTTTTTGGCATGAGGTTTCTGGTTCCATTCCTTTCGCCACTGTGGTTGTGGTGAGTAAGTCACTGATTAGGTCAGAAGTCGTCTTTCAGGACACGGGCCTATGTTGTCTTCCTCTTGCCCAGGGTCGATCTCAGGACTGTCGCTAGTGGGGCGTGGCTGGTGTCCATTAAATCGCGAGTATAGTATTATCGTCACTTCTACAAAGTTAATAATAGTAGTAGCAATAATAATAGTTTACATCTTGCCATTTTTTAACAAAGATTGGTTTTAAAAAATCAGCTTGAATTATTACTACTGCCTTTTAATTAAAGTTCAAATTTCTTTTGTGTCGACTTTTATATGATTGTTACTTTAATGTTCAGAAATGTGGATAGAATTATGAAAAATTGTAAGAACGGAGGCCATTAAAGGGTAAATTCTACAGTACATAGTAATGAAATCCAAGATGACTTGCTGGCAATCATTTAATCATGAAGTGATAAATTGAGACATAATGCCGAACTTGTCATATGTCAGTGCACCCAGTATTTATGCGTAAAGCAGTAACAGCCACGGATAAAACCCTGGGGGGATAAGGTTTCTGAAATGTAACGCTAACGCTTGTATACGCAATTTACCCTTACCACTTTCGTCATTATTGCTACTTCCGGCACAGTACACGATTACACGCTCAAATGATTTTTTCTTGTTCCCTCCTTTTCAAGGTAATTTGATACTTATAAAATGCACGAGTGAAATCATGATGTAAAGCGATTTATTACGCTTGATGGCTACCAGCTGTTCAGCTGTTTCGTTGGTCTGGGACCTCTAAATTCTTGGGGGGCTTTGACAGTGTGTCTCAGCCTAGCTGCCATAATTTCTGCCTTCAACCTAGTATCCATTCCACTTTGGTCCATTCCTACTTAGCTGTCCAACTCCTTTCTCCATAAGAAGAGTTAATAGAGGTGGTACCTTATAATAGTTAACAAAGGGGGGGCCTTAATTAAAGGTGGTACCTTTTGATAGTTAACAAAGGGGCACCTTAATTAGTGAGTTGCTTTATTAAAAATAAATGTTTAACTTATGAAATCTTTCTCAACCTTAACTTGTATCGTAGAAAAGGAGAGTTTGTAAACTTTTAACGTCTTGAATGGACAAACTGAAAATATTTTCAGCCCAAAATCTGTTGGAGCCTCATATGATACAATTAG
>NC_089787.1:39722406-39807406 GCF_040412425.1 Macrobrachium rosenbergii
TCTCTCTTATATCTTTGTGTGCGGGGAAAGCTAATATCAGTTTATCTCATCTTGAATAATATAAAAGATATTGCTAATAATTAAGAAACAAAAGAAAACAGAGAAGCAGATTCCCACCAAGAAAACAATAAAAAAAAAAAAAAAAATAGAAATAAAAGCAAGCAAACTTTGCCGGCTTCTGAAAGCCCGTCCGGAATATTACGATGTACTTTATCGTTGTGGAGCGCAGCGGACCTTGTTCTATTTGTTGAGGCTTTTGTCTTCAATGCATATAACACTCGCAGAATTGCAATAATCGTGATGAAGATTGCAAGAAGATGCGAGAACTGGGTTAGGAATATCAAACGAGTTTTGTTGCAGCGTGACGGGCGTTCGAAGCCGCAGCGTAACGGGTGTTCGAAACTCCGAGGGAGTTGCAATGGACAAGACTTACAATTAAGAAGAATAATTTGGTCGAATTTTGATTGCTTTATGCTCTCCAGCTACTAATGTCTACTCCGAAACTGAGTTTGCTTTTTTGCAATTCGTTGCTTTTTCGTTTTATTTTGCATAGATTACCTCAAAATAAAAGAAGTAATTTGCAATTAACTGATATGCTTTGATAATTTTATCACAGGTCAGACTGACGAAAATCATTTGTATGCAGTGAACTAACGGAACTTTATTCACCAACAATACAAAGTAATTTGAAATGGCCTAATAAGCAAATATAATTAGTGTAATTTGCAATGAATTACCGAAACGATACTTTTATGATTATGTAGTAATTTTATGAAGAGATGAATTATTGTTGAACGAATGAAAGTCTTCGTTAATTGCGGTGAGTTGATATGCTGAGTGGCGTGCTTAGATATATTAAAAAAAACTGGTATACTGCACTTAAAACAAGGACGACGAACACATAGCCTTGTTCCATTCATATTATGAATATTGTTATGATGCCGATTAAGATTATATTCATGACACAAGATTGGTTAAGCACTTGTTCACATTTAATAATAATAATAATAATAATAATAATAATAATAATAATAATAATAATAATAGCAGCAAATTGTGGAAGACGTCCTTCTTTGAGACATAATTGAAAGAATGGCAGTTCTATTATTATTATTATTATTATTATTATTATTATTATTATTATTATTATTATTATTATTATTATTATTATAGTATATGTTGATTAAGCCCTTTGATATGTTTATTATTATTATTATTATTATTATTATTATTATAGTATAGCTGATTAAGCCCTTTGATATGTTTATTATTATTATTATTATTATTATTATTATTATTATTATTATTATTATTCAAAATACCCAGTTCTGATTCCGAAATACAGTGCAAGGCGTGAGAAGGCCACTTGCAACTACTGGTCACTTTGTAGCTCATATTATCCACGAAGCCCTTTAATCACGTAGACCCACTACAAAATAAAGAGTCTGCCATAAATCCCCTAATAAAAGAGAGTTCTCCTTGACTTCGCAACTTCGGAAGAAATAAATCCCGCGCTATATGATTAACGCGCGGGTCCTAATCGCCCGGTTTATTCGTCGTAGATAACGTTTTGGGTTTAATCACATGCTTTATTCGTCGTAGATCAGGACTTTTATGAATACATTCGCATGAAGCGCACTGTATTTACCATCGCTGCGAGACTTTATTGTGAAGGGAATTACAGCTGCAATACATTAGAGCATATGACTGGGGGCAATTAGAATTAGTGCCGCTTACTTTGGAGTTATTGCCGGGAAACGCGAGTGGGTGGCCGATGGACGCGTCTCGTTCCGGAATAATATGCTGAATGCGGTTCTTTTAATTCGTACTTCTTCTTAATTCACTTTGGAAATAATTTTCATATTCTTTTATTTGCGCTCTCGTTAGGTCTTACACCTGTTCCGAGTTTTGAAAGGACTGTTCCTTCATTTATTTTTACTTTCTTTGGGGAAGATTATCCTAGCATAGAATTTTTTTTTTTCTCTCGTTCGCCTGTGATGTCTTATTTCTTTTTAAAAGGTCACTCCATTATTTGTTTTATTCCGTCTGAAAAGAGTATTGTTACGCTTTGTAAACCCTCGAGAGAGGAACAAATTATTTAAGAGATTTTTTTTTTTTTTTTTTTTTTTTGGAATAAATACATTTCAACGAGAGTTCGCATGGGAGAACCAAGTTCTCCAAAGCGTTCTGGTCCCTGCACCCAGGTGGGCTGTTCAGTGTACAGGAGTAGCGTTGTACGTGCGGTTTGGGTACGTAATATCGCTCTCTAATTGGCAGTATAAATCCAGTGGCGTCTGTTCTATTTACATGGGAGTTATAGAGGCAAGGTCGGTAGCATGTTTTCTCGAACGGCATCTCCCCGTGGGATCGGGCTTTCCAGTGACGGTCCTTTAATTTTTATTCTTTTTAAACGGTTTTGTTTTTGGTTTGTGTTGTTTATTTGTTTGTTTTGTCTGGTTGTTGTTTTATTAGTAAGCAGAATTATTCGAAAAGGCAAAGAGAATTAGTCCATAAGGTATGCCCATCTCGTGGGGGGTTAGTAACGTCAGTGCACCTGATGCGGTGCACTGTATGCATTATTTCAGGTTCTTTGCAGCGTGCCTTCGGCCCCTAGCTGCAACCCCTTTCATTCCTTTTACAGTATTTCCATTTATATTCTCTTTCTTCCATCTTACTCTCCACCCTCTCCTAACAATTGATTCATAGTGCAACTGCGAGATTTTCCTCCTGTTGCACCTTTGTTACCTTTCTACTGCCAATTTCCCTTTCAGCGTTAAATGACCTCATAGGTCCCAGTGCTTGGCCTATAGAATAAATTCTATTTACTATTCTATATACTATAAGGTATGACTCGATTTTTACGAAAATATAATCAAATGTAGACCTTGTGATTGGCCACAGTTGCTTTGATCATTTTGGGAGAGATCCGATTCTAGATAAAGGACTTTCTGTGGGGGGGTGGGGTGGGGCGGGGTGGGTTACTGGGATGCTTCCTCACTGTGATATTCTCATCTTGTAGTTTTCCCTCTTCCTGTGTAATTTGACGATATTCATGAGTTTGTGCATTCACCTCATTATCATAATCTTGCTGTCGGTTCTCTGGTTATTGCAGTACATTTTATTTCCTTTCCCCTCTTCTGTCTCCACCTTTTTGTTTCTTCTTCCTCCTCCTCTTCCTCTTTACCTTTCCTCTTCTCCTTCTGTCTCCTTCCTGTTTTATTACCCCTTCTGTCCGTGCTTTATTTTTCCCTTTTCCTCTGCTAATTTCTTTCTCTTCTCTGATCCTTCTTACCCCTCCTTTCCCTTCCTCTTCCGTTCCTTGCCTATCTTCTTCACTTCTACTTATCTCCTGTTCCCCTGCTGCCCCTCCCTCCCCATCGTACTCCTTCCCCCGCCCCATTCCCCCAGCCCTCACTTCCTCTTTTCTCCGCCACCCCACGAGCAAAGCAGCTTTAGACCACAAAGCGCATCATACCAGCCACTGAATATATATGTGCCTCGAGTTCCAAGCTCACAGTTAACACCTTCTTTTGCTCGCTTTGTTTGTGCCCGTGTTTGCCGTTGTTATGGTTTCTTTGTGGCGCTCTTCGTTGATAACTGGAGCGCTTTGCCACCTCGTTGATTAAATGAGGATTGTTTGTTTCTCCATTTTTTAAACTCGGTTTTTTTTTTTTAAAGCTTTTTGAAAGCGACCTATTTTCTTTTAGTGGAATGTGTCTCTCCCACCGCTCGATCTGGGTGGTAGATTCGGCCAGAATTAATGGGATGGCTTGCAATGGGTTAATGGATTTGCCGGGTATGCCTGATAGCGTGCTAGGTGGCGAGGGAGTATACCCTCATGTAATGTTTGGCGTGCATGTAGCTATAGTACAGTGGTAATATAATTTAATGGGGGTAAAATCTACGCGATTATACAGCCTGTAAACTAAAGCATTCCTTGGGCCCGCAAGATACTTTAAATGGCGTTTCAAGCACTTATTTGCAATTGTTATTCGGCCATTACCTCGGGTATTTAAAGCTAATGTTGGGCTAAGCACCCATGTTTAATGAAGTATTTGAAAGTTATGTATGAGCCGAATGCGGTCTGCCTTAAATTCTTACTTGGCTCTTGAACTGTGCCTCAGTTATTACGTTTTAATTATTAAGTAGTTAAGATTAGATTGCGAGCATTTGAATGCAAATGTCCCATGAAATTGTAGGTAACGTTGCGAAACTAAAAGCAGAATGGAGATGCGTTGCCTTCCAGTAGGTACTGAAGACTAATGTTCCCTTCATTGTTATCCTGTGTATTTCCTCTCAAAGAAGGTCTTGGGCTGCCTGGCCACCTGGGTGCCGCTGCTGGCAACAGCGGTTTCATGACTGAAGTTTAACAGCTTTCGCAGCCATTATGCAGCCAAAACAGAAACAGAAAAAATAAGCTAAAGTAGTCCTGAATCTAGTGAGAAGCACTCTAGTAAAAGACAGTCATTTCTAACTTTCCGAGGTGAATCGTTATGATTCTAGTGGATGCTCAGTTAAGAAGAAAGATAGAGATACTTTAACGTTAGAAAAGGCAAAGGTTATTTTTCTTTTTAAGAATGAATTACGACTGATGTTTAGATAAGATCCACATTTATGAAAGATATTTTGCGAAGACATCTTTCCTTCTTTCATAGAGTGTCTGTATTCTTAATAATATATTATCACAATCATAGTTAACTTTTAAGGATGGCTGGACACCAGTTGTGTACTAAATTTAAAAAGAATTTGCATTTTTGGCAATCTAATGAGCAGATTTTTTTTAGGTTGCAAGAGAAGTTTGTATGTAAAGTAGTTCTCCTACTGCTGCTTTTGGTCTAATTGTCTTAAATTTGTTCATCTACATAAAATTATTCTTGTATTTAATGTGTCCAACATTGGTGTTATATATAATCCAGTATACATACATACATACATACATACACACACATACGCACACACACACACACACACACACACACACATATATATATATATATATATATATATATATATATATATATATATATATATATATTTATATATATATATTGCTTCTTTGACATTATTGAGACCAATTGCCTGCCACATCAGATTCGAAAAACTTGTTGAAAGTTTCCAGTCATCGATTTTCTTGGGATGGGGTTGTTAGCCCCTTGTTTTTGGCAACTACAGTATCATCATATAAAATTAACTTTTTATTTTTCTGTAAAAGAAAACTATTGTGCCGCCTTTGTATGTCCGTCCGCCCTCATATCTTAAAAACTACTGAGGCTTGAGGGCTGCAAATTGGTATGTTGATCATCCACCCTCCAATCATTAAACATACCAAATTGTAGCCCTCCACCCTCAGTAGTTTTTATTTTATTTAAGGTTAAAGTGAGACATAATCGTGCATCTGGCAACGATATAGGACAGGCCACCACCGACCCGTGGTTAAAGTTTCATGGGCCGCGACTCGCACAGCATTATACCGAGACTACCGAAATATGGATCTATTTTCGGTGGCCTTGATTATACGATGTACAGAAAACTCGATTACGCCGGAGAAACTTCGGCGCATTTTTTACTTGCTCTTCATAAATACTACACTCCGTTTGAGGGATGGAACATTATTTTGTTAGCTCGAATTTCACAGCAGACCACTGAAGGTGCCATGAAAATCAAATAAAAATCTATTCCTTCCTAGCTTGAGGATCTTGTCGGTAACATTGCATGATTTATACTCTTAAAATATACACATGCAAAAGGTACATCATATATATTATTCGTTGCACAGTTTGAAGCCTGTTGTTGGCTTCCCTACCGCCGCCCCCAACCCCCTTCCAGATTTTGGGTATGTGGTTATTGGTTTCTAACTGCATGCTGAATGTTTGATTTTATATATATATATATATTATATTTATATATATATATATATATATATATATATATATATTATGTATTATATATATATATATATATATATATATATATATATATATATATATATACATGTATATATACATGTATATATATATATATATATATATATATATATATATTATATATATATATATATATATATATATATATATATATATATATATATATATACACACACACACACACACAGCACACACAAGTGTGTGCGTGTGGCGTTCTTAATACTTTCCGTTAATGGCATCATGATTGCGTGTGTGCGTGTTTGTGAATATTGTTTTCGTTCTCTCTCTCCCTTTGCAGAATTCCTGACACCCCTCCTCGTCTCTCTCTCTCTCTCTCTCTCTCTCTCTCTCTCTCTCTCTCTCTCTCGCCTTCTCATCCCGGATCGTTTTTTGCCCCTCTTCGCTTTGAAAGCCTTCCTTACAGGCGGTGCGAATAAACACGATCGTAGTTCATTCTTCAGTGAGAGAGTCCGTGTTTGCTTCGAAGCTCTCGAGAGCCGGATGGGTATACCTCTTCCTGGTTTGCTTTCCTTTTACCTTCCCTCCCAAATAAGGTCTGGATTCACTGCCGTGGCTTCAGTGTTCTTCGCCTCTTCCCAGTCAGGATATTCGAAAATGAAGTATGTGGGTATTTTCGCCATTCAGTCGATTTTTATTTATTAGCCTGCGTATGGCTTCCTATGTACTCGTGGGTGCTTGGAAATAAAGTGTGCGTTTTTTGGTTTTGTCATTTATTTTTTTTTTTTGTATGTTCAGTGTTTCTCTTTATACAATTGGAGAAATATTAAATAGAGTGTGTTTATATTTTTCTGTTTTTTTTCTTTTTTGTGCGTGTGTTTGTATTATTGGCTTCCGTATTTTTCTTTATCCAGTTGCAGAGATTTTAAAATTGTGTTTTCTTTTTTTTTTCAGTTTTATTACATTTTTTACCGAGTTTGAATTTACGCTTTTTCCGGCGTTTTTATGAGACTTCGAATTTATGTTTTTTTCCGCTGTATTTTTATTTTTACTATAGTTATAGGCTGTATTTCTGTAACCTGTTATTTGATCAATGTTACCTGAAGATAAAATTTGTTTTTTCCATCTTTGTTAAGGGAACGGGTGGGGGCTTCAATTTACCATACCTAATTTGAAACCTGAATGTAAATGCATGTTTTTACCCTCAGCTTTCTGTGATTCTAGTTTGGATTGAATGACTTCATTGATATTTTCTATCTAAACATGAATTTGAAGATGACACATTATTTTCATAGCTTCATTTTGTATATCCTGATAGGAAGTTTTTGTGTCATGTAAAAAAAAAATATATATGTAGATTGATATTTTAAACTACTAAAGCTACAGTTATAAAGTGTGTGTAAAGCCTCATTTATAAAGTATATATTTTTTGCATTTCAACTTCAACATTTTTATTTGTTTTAACGAAGCTTTGTGTACCACGTAATCCAAAATGTGACGTCGTCCCTGCAATATACCTGAAACTGTTAAGGGTACATTTTCCAGAGTAAACATTTTCTCCATTGAGCCTCTTGTGTGCTTTTTCCTTTCTCCTTGACTTTTCAAGAAGCGTTGTGCTTCGTCCGAGCCCAGCGTGATGTAGCTGCTAATATTGGAAACGATACAAGCGATATTTGCTAAATGGACACTAATCACAGGATGCGTCCTCTGTAATTACTGAGCGGTGTACTCAGCGTAGGGATAATCTAATCCTCTGGGGCCGCCGAGGTCACGCCAGTGTCTCCTCCCAAGAGCTTTTATTGCCGGGTATTGACAGACAGGCTGTAAAATGCACCGTGGCCGACCCCCTTCACATCCTAATAGCCGCGGAAGTTGGAAGGTTGCAGGCGCTTAAGCCCTTTTTTTCTCTCTCTCTCTTTCTTCGAGGGGTTTTTGCTAGGTAGATTTCCGTTAGTTGTATTTCTGGCCATTTTTTTTTCTTATCACTTTTTTTTAAGTTTTCCGTTATGTTTATTATTAGTTGTCCTCGTATTCTGTTTATAAGTCCTTTACTGGCAATCTCGGGGAGGATTTATTTGCTTTTCGTTGGCCATTCGGTCTGTGTTCGTCAGTCTTTCTGTCACCTTAACCTTTTCATTGCAACTTCCTGACGATTAGAGAGACTTCAGTCAATCATCGTGCATCGACTTACATAGAAGATCATCCGTCTGTCTTTTTGCATACACCTTTAACCTCGCCCATAACTTTTGAACTAGAAAAGACAGATTTATTTATCATGCAATTCTCCACTAATGTAGCCCTGCCAGATGACAGAAGGCTACCGCTCTTGTGGCCTGAAGCATGACCTTCATGTTAAAAATAACTGAGATCGGAGGTACCCTTATTTCGCAAAAACTATTCGTTGAGAGAATGTCTTGGTTATCTGTTCACGCAAGAACCATTAAATGTTTTCTTCATTCCATCCATCTTAATGCTCTTAAAGAGAAGTAGCGCCCGGTGTCCCTATTGTTTTTGTGTTCCGTTGCGTTATTTTGTTTATATATTTTTGCTACTCATTTGGGTACTTTGGTGTGACATTGGTCTAAAACCCATCCATCCCATCATAACCCAACATAAAAACTCAAAAGAACAAAACTTATCATAAAGGGAGAATTCTAGTTTAATTTTATTTTACTAAAGGGTAGTTTGCTCTTGTTTACTAGATTTTCATGAAGTAAAATTTCTACTTTCCCTCGTTTTCCATTAGTTGTTGATCAGACGTAAAGTTAACCTATCCTGCCAAAATTATCCAAGAAATAAGGTGCGGTAACATTAGGCTAATTGTTATTATGCAAGGAAGAAAAAGTTTATCGAATGTATTTAAGGAAATTTTATTGGTGTTTGTTGGTCACGGGTTACTTTGCTTATACAGATATTTTTAGATTTATTAAACCTTGACATCCCGTACGCAGAAGGGTACAAGGACGTACTTATTCCATTGGCTTTGGGTCCCTTTATGGACTGCCGGCTGTGCAAGACTGCTAAAGTTTGTTGCCAGTTTCATATTTTGCTTGATATTTTACAAGGCAGGGACGTCGGCTTTACTATCACCCTTCCTCACTTACCCAGGATTATGACTGGCATGAGTGCATAAATTGATGCTGGAGGTTTTATGTTACAATATTTATGTTTTTCTCAAGATAGTCTCTGAATATTTCACTTCATAAAGAAACGAACACTAAACATGCATTTGTAGTAGACGACTTCCCTATCTGTTGCAACCTGATCAGTCTGCTCTTAGGGGCGTGAGACGGTGCTGGCATAAAGCCAGCTTAATCCAACAACAACAGCAACAACTACAGAACAACCCCCCACCCTGTTGTCGTGCGCGCGCACGCACGGACGCCCAGATAAGCGCTATCGCGTCGTGTCAAAAAACAGGTTCTAATAGTAGGCGGTATAGAAAGTTGAGGAGTATAAGTACCGGGCGATGTTGCACGCCGGTCGTTTAATAAATTGCATGATAAAGAACTCCGGAGATCTCCGGGACGCTCTTACAAAGCGACGAAAATTAGGAATCCCACAAAAAGCGAGGCGAAGGCAGAGCAAAAAATGTCTTCATCGTTTTTCTTTTTTTGAAAACTCATGACTGCTGCTGAAAGTGTCTGTTTACTTGAGGTTTAAATGGTTATACAATTTCAGCACATGAAGCGAAATTTTGCTACGTGGTTGTAATCAGTATACCGTGTTTTGATCAGAAACCCAATTTTTCCTAATGGTTTTCAGTTCATTGTGTATTTTAAAGCGTGGTTGATTTTCTTTTTGGCGCAACTTCAATGCTGTTGTTGCGCGGTGATGGCATGCAAGGATTTAACATTTTGTCTAACATAGACATCTTTTTATACTCTTACACCAATAGTGGTCAGAAGATGAGAGGATAAAAAGAAATACATTTTCTTGCTAGTTGGACATTCTTGACTATTTTGTTGCTGAATTATTATTCAGGTGTAAAACTAATACTTTACAACCGCAAAACATTCTTCGGCAAGTATTTTGGGATAAGGTTGCCTCTCTACTCTTGTTATAACTAATCACAGTCGACTAGCTACCGGGTACGCAATTCAATGCTTAAGCAACAGAGGCACATGGTTTAAATGGAACCTACCCGGATCGTTCTGCCTTGCCTACGAATCGAACCCGTGCTCTTGATGGTGAGATAAGCGTCCCAAACACCAACGTCAAGGTCATGCACACACGCGCATTCACGATCATATTTTTTACCTGGTGATTCAAGATTTAAGACCATTTTTGCACGCAAGTCGCTACGGCATTATTTTGAATCTCCCTCCTCCTTCGTTACATGTGCAGAACCGTCTATATTACCTTTGGTTTCGACACCGTTGTGACGCCTAATAAGTACCCAGTTTGGGTGCAAACAATCGTACGCACACGTGCACATATATATACTGTATATAACTATATCTATCTGCTATCTATCTATTTATTTATATATATGTGTGTGTGTCTGTGTTCGAGTGCGTTTGTGCCTGTGTGCACACGAATGGTTGCACTCAAATTGAGTACTTTGCAGAAGCCACAACGTCGAAGTTTATATATATATAGATATATATATATATATATATATATATATATATATATGTGTGTGTGTGTGTGTGTGTGTGTGTTTGTATTGTTTGCGTGCGCGTACTCATGCGCGGGCTTATAACTCCTCTTGACAATTAGGGAAAACATTTTTTTCGGCATTGCATGAATTGCCAACAATTTTTGTTCAAATCCACTTACTGCAGTTTTCCATAGAGTTTTAGGCAAAATTCGATATTTCCGAAGAATAACTTACCTTTGTATTTATACATCCCATCCATAAATATAAATAGAGATAATTGTTAATAACGAATTTTCGTTTCGTTAGTATCTTACCCCACGCACACATTTGTTAACAGACATACGTACGCATACACACACGCACACAGTATATATATAATATATATATATATATATATATATATATATATATATATATATATATATATATATATATATATTGTGTGTGTGTATGTATGAATCAAGTGTATGAGCCAATGTTTATCATTCCTTATCATTGTTTTGAAAATTTCATGAAAAATATAATTGGAAAATTTCAAAACTGTCGCACTATTGTTAGGAGAATTTCTTGATTTGTTATGATGCTTATATTAGTATAAAAGTGAAAATTAAATAATTGATTATATATTTCACTTCGATCTTAAAACTGAAAGATTAGAGGATAAGTAATAAATGAAAAACTTTATTCCCCGGTCATAAATTTCAGACAGTAAAAATACATATGATAAATGCTTTAGTCATTCTTTATCTTCACTTGAACGTAACTAATCTTACAAATTTTGTGGCTCTCACATCATATAGTTCCAGATGTCACACTGAAAACATTAATTTCTCTTGGCACAGTCATTCATACTTCTCTCTCTCTCTCTCTCTCTCTCTCTCTCTCTCTCTCTCTCTCTCTCTCTCTCTCTCTCTCTCTCTCTCGTCGACTCTGAAGACCGGAGTAATTTGACATGGCCTTTTATTGCATATCGACAGTGTGTTGTTCCAAGATAAATTCTTAATAAATAAAGTATAAATAAAGTATATAGTTGCTGAGCTAATGCACAGTTTTCATGAGTTAATCTCCACAACATCTGTTGGCGGACACCTTCATCCTCTGTACTAAAGTCCATGGTATGAGAAAAAAATTAACCCATGAATAATGTCTCTCTCTCTCTCTCTCTCTCTCTCTCTCTCTCTCTCTCTCTCTCTCTCTCTCTCTCTCTCTCTCTCTCCAAGTGAATGTGTAGGTCATCTGCCCCCAGTTAACCCTGACTCTTCTTTCTCCTTCTCCCCCGTCCCCTCCTCTTCCTTTTGCTTCTCCCTTCCTCCCTTCTTCTTCCTTCTGCTTCTTTCATCCTCCCCTCCGCCTTCTCTTTCTCTCCTCCTCCCCTCCTCTCCCTTGTCCTTCTCGCATCGTTCCTTCTTCTTCCTTCTGCTTCTCTCCTTTTCCCTTCTTCCTTCTGCTTCTCTCCTCCTCCTTTCTTCTTCTTCCTTCTGCTTCTCTCCTCCTCCCTTCTTCTTCTTCCTTCTGCTTCTCCAATCCTCCCCTCCCCTTCCTTATGTTTCTCTCCTCCTTCTTCCGTTTAGTTCAGTACTCAGACTCCAATATTTCTTCTTCTCTTCTTTCCTTCCTCCTTGTCTTCCATTTATGACTATAATCGTTTTGTCTCCTCCCTCCCTAACAATTACCAACTGTTTACTCTCTCTCTCTCTCTCTCTCTCTCTCTCTCTCTCTCTCTCTCTCTCTCTCTCCCCACCACTTAGTCTATTAGTAATTTCATCCAGCTTAAGGAGTGAAACTTGATGCCCAACTACGACAGTTGAAGAGTATAAAGGTACGCCGGGAATTCCGCTTGTACCCCGGGCAAGGGACTAATGTATACTATGTATGCGATATGCATCATCTCCTGCTAACAAAAGGGACGTGGCTGTTCCTATACACGCTTTCTTCTCCTTCCTTTTTTTCCTTTGGCTTTTGCGCAGAAATATTTCCGACTTGCCTTGCGTGCGACTTGCTTGCGTCCGGGTCCCATTTAAAGCTGCATGCGGCTTTACGCCCCTCGCAGTGTTGTTGTACCTTATTTTGTATCGAGTATCGTAATATTTCCTGTACCCTCGGAAGGCGTTGCTGGAGGAAGAGGATATGTCTTGTCTCCGATAATGACAGGGTGCTCCTTCTGTTTTTGGAACGGCTGCTACCTGGTTTGATTGTAAGGTTTTGATTATATTGCTTACTAGATTTTCCTTTAACGAGGCTCAAGCTAATATTCATAACTCGTTCTGAAATCTTGTTAGATTCATATGGCTATAATATTCTCCTTGGGGTCATAGTAAGGTCTTTAGTTAAATTCTTTCTTACGAGAGTCATGCTAATATTCGTAGTTTTATGATTCTAAAATAATGGTACGGCCTTATTATTACTGTGCTTCTGTGCTTATCCAACATGGAGCACGCTTTGAAGGAAACCTTCCCGTAACGCTCAGAGGAATTCAAGGGAAGGAAATGAATATTTCACAATTATAAACAGATGTTTATTCCAGTTCCTAAGGCTGACCGGACATTTGTTACTTAGAAAGTAGGGCTTGATGTGCACATTGAGTTTCTACTCTGTCAGCCATTACATGTAGATGTAATTAACTTATGTGTGTATTGCATGCATAGTTCGAAGACGAAGGTAACTAGCGAGAGAATGCTTAATGACAGACCTTTTCATTTTTTGCCGAAAGGTAGCGGCGTTGATATTCGGAACAGAGCTACTTTACTGAGAAGATGAAGGAAAGGCCCATTCTGCCTTACTCTTGCTAAAACCTTTAGTACAGAATTTTATGTTACGTAATACTGCTACTTGTAAACACGCGTATACGAAAGAGGGAATGGATTTGGCTGCTTAAGTATTGCTTGGATATGTGCCCTTTTTATTTATCTAGGTACTATAAGTCTTTTTTATTTTAAATGAAAGTGATGGATAATTATCCAGGTTCAGGCACAAAATATGTGCCTTTTTTTCCTACACCGAGAAATAACTGTTACTGGTCATCCTTTTCCTTGTCTGCGGTGAGAAGTACTAAAATTTCATGGTGATCTTGTTTGAATCTAATTATAGGTACTAAAGCAATACAGTAGTTTCAACCAGAAAAAAGGAACGGTGCTCTTGGCCAAACTGACAATGAATGTAAATTACCTGCGGAGATAAAATTTCATTTAACTGAAAGCTCCTGAAGTGGATGACCGCTATTTGGCACTTAAAGAATTGGGGTCTGGTAGCGGAACGTTTCCAAAAATGGGATGTAAGTGGGTTTCGGGTAATTAGGAAGTTGTTGGTAATTGACACAAGAAGTTGTACATAGACAAGGCGGCCACCCAGAAATCATTTCGTCGCGGCCTGTAATATCAATCCCTTTCAGTGCAGCGTGCCTTCGCCAAATAATTTTGTGATCATTTTGGAAACTCGACACATTATACTTATTCTTGTTACCTGATAAACTGTTGTGTTTTTGTGGCCGAAGATGAACTGTCGTGTTAAAGCGTAATCTAGTTACTGGTAGGGATAAGCAATAGCTAAGCTTTTGGAAAGGTTGAGGACACAGTCCACAGTCATTTTGAACAATCTCCGTAGGTAACTGTCTTGTTCCATTTTTAGTAAGAATGTCCTCATTGATGAAATGTATAATAAATATAAATTGCTTAAATGTCTGGACAAGGTACATTGCAAATAAAAAAAAATTCACTTTATTAAGTATACGAATTGATATTTGGTCTTTATACGATAATAAGCGGCACGAAAGATAAAGCAAAACTGATTACATACATAAAGATTTTTTCAAATTTAAACCTTCAATTACAAGATTAACAAGGTTTCTAGATCTCTGAAGATGTGAAGCACCGTTTAAAAATTACAAGTAGCTTCAAGTAAACGTACAACCAAGTACATCTTATGAAATAGATGGTTCTCATGACAAACCAGATGTCTTGCGTTACTCTTGTGATTACCTTGAGTTACGACGTCATTTAAGCGAATTAAGCTCGCTCGGAACAGTGAGCTATGGTTATGATGTATACATATTTATGAACATGTACATTTAGAAAAGCGCACATGTGTGTTTGTTTAGAGAGAGAGCGAGGTTTGCTCGGAGAGAGAGAGAGAGAGAGAGAGAGAGAGAGAGAGAGAGAGAGAGAGAGAGAGAGAAAATAATTTTCTGCACTGAAGTCTTCTGACAACAGTCGTCAACGGTATAGACATTCTGGAAATAGAATAAAATTTGAGAAATGATCCGCGTCTTCGATGTATTTTTATTTGGCCTCTCTTATTTACTTGCAGAGCCACTAGGTAAATAGATGAACTTAGAATTCAGAAGAAATGTTTTTCTTGGAAGTACGTGGCGCTGATGTTTTAACCTACATAACGCACGCACACAAATACTCACATGTATACATAAACTCGCGCACACAACACACATATATAAATGTGTGTATATATATATATGTGTATATATATACATATATATATATATATATATATATATATATATATATATATATATGTATGTATATATATATATATATATATATATATATATATATATATATATATATATATATACATATACACACACACACATTTTAAAGATAAATACCAACGCAGCAATCACTGTCTATTCACATATTCACATACGTTAATTACTGAGTGATAACTGAACCTTCCGTGCAGAAAAATTCCACATCATCAAGATTTTATATGTATATATATATATATATATATATATATATATTTATATATATATATATTTATATATATATATATATATATATATATATATATATATATATATATATATAGAGAGAGAGAGAGAGAGAGAGAGAGAGAGAGAGAGAGAGAGAGAGAGAGATTTTTCTCTTTTACCTGGAAATTTAAAATTACATTATGAAGAAAGTCCGTTGACTATATCAGTTTGATTTTATATGGAAAAGGACCACCTCATAAATTATCTGTAATTAAGAATTGATGTCGACGTCAGTCACTTTTTTATTCTTTTTTATGAATTATGAAGACATGTATATTTTTTTGGGGGGAGGGGGCGTTGGTAATGTTTATGTAGAACCTTTTGAGGTGTTTTCGAAATGATTTTTTCAAAATCAGGAAACCACAAATATTTTACTAGTGTAATGATTTTGAAAGTACATTATTTCGAAACTGTATACCTCAAACATTTCGTGAACCTTCCTGCTACTTCAGTGAACAACTTTTACACCGCTAACAAAAGTTGAATGTGTCTGTCATTTTATTCCAACCTTCTATGTAAATCAAAATATGATTGCCGAGAAGCAAGATTTAGCGTGCGAGCGCGCGCGCTAGAACGAGAGGTTAGACCAAACGGTCGTGGGCGGCTCGTTCCATTATTTCAACTTTTCGTTGTGCAACCCTCCAGAAGTCATAAGTAAGCGCTTTTGGCGACGGAATGGTAGCGGCAGTGGCAATGACGGATGGTGTCCCCATGGTGGGGGAATTGTGGAAAGGGGTTTGGGAGGGCTGGGGCTTAAATGGGAAGTGAGGGCTGTGGAATGGAGAGTTGAATGGGAGGGGTTTGTTGGAGGGGGTTGGGGAAGGGGGCTGTTGATGAAGACGATACAGGAGGTGAAAGTGGAAGGGAGAGATAAATATGATCGTATTCAAGTGTGTGAAGTTTGGTGGCAGTGTGTCGAGAGGGCCTGGAATGAGTTTTGGGGGATGAGGGCTGTTAGTGGAAGGACCGAGGGATGGTCTGAGTAATGAAGTAAACAGGTTACGACATTTATGAATTGTAGCATAAAAAAAAAAAACAGTAACCTCTTGGCTGTATACTTTTACTCTTTGCATATCATTCATGTTTTTATTGTCTTACCAAATGTATAGAAAGGTTCGGATCAAGGTCTAGAGAGTCTCTAGACCTTGGTTCGGATCGCACGTTGAGGATTATATTCTTCTTGGGGCTACGACTGGAGAGAGGGTCATATTCGGGTAAATTTGGTAAAATCTTTTGCATTTTGATGTTAGAACTCTTCACCAGGAGTAACAGTTTTAATCTCTCTCTCTCTCTCTCTCTCTCTCTCTCTCTCTCTCTCTCTCTCTCTCTCTCTCTCTCTCTCTCTCTCTATATATATATATATATATATATATATATATATATATATATATATATATATATATATATATATATATATATATGTGTGTGTGTGTGTGTGTGTGTGTGTGTGTGTGTATACAGTATATATCACCAATAAGCAATTTCTTAGATTAGTGGGTGGCTCCAGAGAAGATCAAGGCAACACTCTCTATGCTATGACATCAGCCGCCCCATGTACGTATATAGAAAGGAAATTAATCACTGTATTGATTAGACATGTCACTGTTTGTGGGTAATTACGTTTTATAAGTTCGCGATATTTGCGCGTTTGTTAGAGATGAGAAAAAATCAGCTTTCAGTAAGCGGCTCTTTGCTTGATAACGATATTCAAGTTCGTACAAATAAAGGCATGTTGTAATGCACATAACTATTTGAAGCGAATGTTTTTGCGGTGAAGTGCGAAAGATTCCATATTTAGTAACTTTCTCTCCGCTCAGTGTGATGTTGAGCCATTTCCTTCTGTATCAGTAACCATTTAGGTGTGACTGTAAAAGAGAGAGAGAGAGAAAAACAGACGAGTGTTACCCAATAATTGCATTCATAATGATAAGCACATATGTATGTGTGCGAGTAAACTGCTGTTGATACCATATGCAAAGCGCAGGAATTAGTCCAGATCCCGTTCCTTCCATCATGACCAAAGAAGGATTCAGGCAGATGAAGCCAATTGGCTCCCCAAGAAGCTAGTGAGCTGTTAGGCGAGGTGGGGAAAAATTATATCCCATGTAACCATCTTCTCTTTATATCTTAAATGGACTTTACGTATCGTAAATAATGCGGTCGACAACACCTTTTTAATGTAAATGCAGGACCCCGTTTAGCACGGGAGTGGGAGGAACTGAAGAAGGGGGTGGGGTGTTGGGGAGGGTAGCTCTTCGTTAAACAGGTAAAAAAGAAAGAAAAAAAAAAGAGGCTTCACGATGGCGTTGATGGGAGAACAGGTTACCAATTAAAGGTGGGGCTTCATGTGATATATCGTGCAGTAATTTAGGCGTGACCCAGATTTAATTATAGTCATTCGCCGAGAGGAGGCATTGATCGGGGAGGCATACGGCCGTCGTAATGGAGTCGATAATTGCAGATAAGAGATCGATCGACGGATAGGTAGCATGAGAGCTGCTATTGTGCTCGCCAGGCTGCCCGTGTCCCCCGATGAGTTCCAAGGCAGATGCATTTTTCAGGGTTAGTTACAGAACAGCTATAGCTGCCTCAGTAGACATGCTAACGGTGTAATGATTACGATTTGTTATGTTTATTAGTTACCGGCACAGGTGCGATAGCGATGAACTTTTTATTTGCTTTATATTGCGAAGTCCATATATCTGCATACGGCATCGTCTGCCAGTCTGGCGTGAAGAGTTATGGGCCGCGGTAAATACAGCATAGTATTCCGTTTAATATCTAAGGCGAGGATCTCTTACTGCCTGTATATTTGTATAAGAGATTGTTCGCTCTATATATTTGCATATAGGATTGTTCGCTCGTCTGGCATATGGGCGAGAGGAGTTATGGGCTATATAATAAACGTGCTCTGTTTAATATTTAAAACGAGTTACACAAAAGACTACCTTGTCGAGAAAGCAATAAGCGAGAAGATTGAAAGTTACCGTAGGATGAGAGGAGAGGAGAAAAGTTCAATTAACACCATCATCATCTTCGTATTTTTTATTTTTTTTTTATTTTTTACAGGGCACAAGGATTGCAAGTTAACCCAAGGAGGGGTCAATGTACTGGGTAAAATAAAAACAGGAGTATTATTTTGTTACAGTTTCATGGCAAGGCACACCACACCTGTTATGCTCTTCTCTCGTTCTTGTTATTAAGGAGGGTTATGCTTCTCTTTGCAAGTCGTCTTCCTCTGTCGGTGTCGTTTTATCTTAATTGTCATGTGTCTGCCATGTATCTCTAATTCTGGAAAGTTATTCAAAAAAGCTTTCTTTCACAAGCGACTCTCTTCACAAGGTCGGTAAAAGTGCGTAGAACAAACTATGCAGTTCTCTCTCTCTCTCTCTCTCTCTCTCTCTCTCTCTCTCTCTCTCTCTCTCTCTCTCTCTCTCATAAGATGTCAGTTACTTGTGAAGAAACTCAGTTACTTAAAGTACAGGCATATTCCATTTTTGTAACAGCGCAGTAAATTTCCAGTCATCTGCTCAGTAAAGTGTCCTTTTTTATCTCCTTTTATTTGATTTATTAATTAATTTTTGTATTTTATGTGACACAACATCCATACGCACGCAGACTGTATGGCCAGTTCTCCCCATATTCTTATAAGTTCAGATTCAGTGAATGTTTGTCCAGACAAGGACTGCCATGGGAATTTCTGCCTTCCCTTAATTTTCCCGAGGAAGGACTTTAATAGGGACTTTCTACTCTGCGAATGCGCTCGTCATTCCCATACTCCGATAAGATGTGATCCTTGAGTGCCGAGAGGTATTTAGCATAATCCCCCTGACAGCTGCCTGGAGTATTTCCTCCGAAATGTAATAAAGAGTGTGAGATAAGAGACAATGAAGCTAGCAGCCAGCAGTAGTAGCAGAAGCGGGTTACTTGAGTGACTGCAGCGAATAGTAATGAGTGGAGGAGGAGGAGAGCCAGGGGTGAGAGAGAGAGAGAGAGAGAGAGAGAGAGAGAGAGAGAGGGAGAGAGAGAGAGAGGGAGAGATAGAGAGAGAGGGGGAGGGAGAGAGAGAGAGGGAGGGAGAAGAGAGAGAGAGAGAGATAGAGAAAGAGAGACGAGGAGGGAGAGGGGAGAGAGGGAGGGGAGGAGGAGAGAGAGAGAGAGAGAGGTAGGGGGAGGGAGAGAGAGAGAGAGAAAAGGGAGGATGAATGGAAGAGGCGGAGGAGAAGGAAGGTGGAAAGAAGGGAAGTAGGATACCGGTCCTAGCCGCCCTCCTTTGTGGAATCCTACTCCCTTCTAGATATAGATATGTAGATCAGGGCGATTGCGGCCGTAACAACATGTACACCTCGCAGTTTATTCGTGTCGCATCTTATAGATCTCGCCGGACGCAGTCGTCCGCTCTGTTGCACTAACAGCTTCAGACGTTTTACGACTGCTCGAATTTAACAGCTATTTGTCGCTTATTAGAGTAAACGGCTGTTTGCCGAGTGGTAAGGTATCTCTAATATCGGAGGACAGGTATCTAAAGAAGTTGCCGTGTCCGGGAGAGGAAATCGCCCGACACCTGAAGAGGGAATACCTATTAAGTCTACTACGATCTGCGTTTTTTAATTTTTTTTTCAGGCTTTAGTGTCCTGCTAAGGACTCCTGAACCATCCTAAAGAGCTTAGGACACATCGGGGAGGAGGCAGCTAACGGGATGCACGCATCCCAGAGCCTCTTGTGCGCCCTTCACCTTGTGAAAAGGAACAACGTTTTTGCCACACCTTTATCGCCCGGGATTTCATATTCCTTCGTGAAATGGGACCGGGATTTCATTTTCCTTCGTGAAATGGGAAACTGTTGTCTTATCTTGTAAGCTCATTCTCATTCCAGTACCTGCATCACGGAGGCCCTTTACTTTAGAAGGTAGATTAGGGATGTGCCGATTTTCGCCCTCCTAAATGATGTCACATAGGATGAACGTTGATGTGTATATATATATATATATATATATATATATATATATATATATATATATATATATATATATATATATATATATATTGTATGTGTGTGTGTGTGAGAGAGAGAGAGAGTAGGTATAAATAAGCAAAGTTACGGAATCTCTGCAAAACGTTCAGATTGAAGAGAAAATTTGAATACATTAAATGATTAAAAGATTGTTAAACCAAGTTTTCTCCAAGGATAAGAGAGACAAAGAGATAGGTAGAGGCTATTGAGATCAACTTGGTAGCATACACTACGTAAGGAGGGTGTATATTTAAGGAAATATAGAGATATGAAAATAAGATATGATGAAATTGTTAGTAATGGTAACTAGAGGGTTTAAAGAGTTATGAGATGGTTTGAACATGTGGAGAAAATGGAGGAATTTAGGTTTGTGGAAAATATATAAAATTCGGAAGGTTTGGGGGAGGAGACCGAGATATTGTTGACCGGTTGGGTTAAAGAAATATTGTAAGTGAAAAGCCGTGGTATTCAGGAAACGAGAGTAATTGCAGAATAAAGGTCATCGTCGCAGTATGGAGGAGGTTGAACGTGCTGCTGATTTGCATGACTGGACTGAATTTACAAAGATTTTCTCCGCGTAGAGAATTGAATCCTTATTCAGCAGATAAAAAAAATGTGACTACAACTGTTAATTGTCTTTTTTAGAGGAATCTTATGCATAGCATGGAGAACGGTTATCGATAAAATATATATGTCCACATATATATGTAAGTGTAATGACCACAATGCCCTTAGTCACTACAAGGCCTGAGATCCAATTGCATGAATATGAAGCAATTCTGATTGTCGTATATATATATATATATATATATATATATATATATATATATATATATATATATATATATATATATATACACATATATATCCTCTTGGATAGTGTGACTTCAGAGGATGGCGACCTTCCAGTTCTCGGCAGTTATATTAGACTGAGGTTTCAAGCTTCATGGTTCGTGCTCATTTACTGCCATCACAGTAGACTAACTACTGGAAAGGGAGTGTAATTCCTTAGTATTCTGTTTATATATATATATATATATATATATATATATATATATATATATATATATATATATATATATATATATATATATATATATATACATATATATATATATATATATATATATATATATATATATATATATATATATATATATATATATATATATATATATATGTTTGTGTGTGGAGAGAGAGAGAGAGAGAGAGAGAGAGAGAGAGAGAGAGAGAGAGAGAGAGAGAGTGAGTGAAGGAATTCGGCTATGCTCCAGCTACTTAATTCGTACTCCAGTAGTTTACTTTGGCCTCATGAGTTCATTAAACCGTAAAATCGCCACTCCGAAAAATATCCCCTTAGCATCATAATCACCAAGTAAGTTAGCAGGAGATATCTTCATCTACTTCATCTCCCCGGTCTATTCTTCGGGATGCTGCTATAGCAGACGTTCTTTAAAAAGTGCTTTGAATGCCTAATGAGTTTGAGTAGATCTTGCAAGCGCTTTTTATGTGCGCGTTTTTTTTTTTTCTCTCTCTCTATCTTCCAGATGGTAGCGATCTCATTCCGAGCAACTGCAAATGATACGTAGAAAGTTGTTTTATTGGCTGTCGGGAACGATATGTTTGGGTCTAGAGACCCCCTAAGGCTTCGACAAGATTTAGACAGCAAGGACTCTGAATTGACGCGATTCTTACTTGGTAACTGGTATTCACATTGACTATCAAATTCTGCCTGAATGTGATTTTTATTTTCATTCACCATCTTCATCAGTTTTATAAGTATATTTCTTTATTGAAATTTTTATCATTACTTTTTAATGTTATATTCATAATGATATTCTTATCAGACTCCCTTGTTAATATGACTTCAAAAAGTTAGTATGCGCCCATGTTATCAAAAGGAGATTTCGATCGTAAGATAACGATGCCGATAACCTCGTGACCTAACATCAGAAGTTTGTTAGCGCTGTAGTGGTGAGATGTAAGTGACTGTTGTCCTTCCACTAACATAGGAGGTAATATTACTTCGTTAATTTATTAAGTTTATTTGCTATTAGCTTTTTGTTTACTGTCTCGCTCTTTCTTAATGCTCATTGTAACTACAATGGTATGAATCCCAAGTGGCCATATTAGATCTCGAAGTCCCCTCTCTCAGAAGATGTTTGGCTATTTAAATATCCCCGACATGTACTTAGTTGTGATAGTTGATGTGAAATTGATGCTAATGCTCAACTGCTGGGTTTGATTTAAGAGGCAGCAAACTCACTCAGGGACCAGATTGTACCGCTAGGCGCTGCTGTTGCTGCTTTTGTCCACCGTCTTTCCCAGGTGCTTGCTTCTAAAGTAAAAGTAGAAGCATTGTGAAATTGGAGAGAAATGTTGGTTTTTCCCCCCCTTTCTTGCTTATTTTGCGTGAATGTATTTTGCTTGTTTATATTATGTGAATGTATTTGGTTATTTGTTATCGGTTGCAGTACTCTGGGCATAAGACTGAAAATATGCTGACAAGTCTTAAACTTGGCGAGGTCAATTTAATGTATATCTGTTCTAGAGAACTTGAATGTTCTTTTTTCTTACACCGGAAAATATTTTTGAGAGAAATTAACGACAAAACATTTACCTCTTCGTAATGCAATCTTGTCACTGGAGATCGCCATTAAATCCGCTAATAATTGTTTAAAAGATAACCTGAGGAAATATGCCTTTTCTTCTACTATCTTTTCTCTCTTCGCATTATTCAAGGCCTGTAGAGAGAGTACAATGCCTCGTGTTTGGGTCGAGTCCAGAGGTCCACACACCTTAGCCCAGTGCTGGCATAAGGTTGGTTTAGTTTAACGACCCAGACAACCAACCAGCCTTTTTGGGGGTACCGACTAGGCTAGTGCCTTCCTCGGCGCACTGCCAAGCTATACTAAAGACTCAATGAAGCGTCCCTTCGGCCCAACTGCATTTGTCTCTCCCTTATACTTTGCTTCCCTTTCCCTAGGCCTCGTTCAGCTTAGCTCTCCAACTTCTTTATTTTTTGCTTTACTCCCCTTTAAGCAACCTCTTTGTGGTCTCTAACTGTCTTATAATAATAATAATAATAATAATAATAATAATAATAATAATAATAATAATAATAATAATAATAAATAATAATAATAATAATTCACTTGATCCCATTCCTTATTTCCAAGTTAATCACCGTCTCGAAAATTGGCTGTATATACGATTGATGCCATCGGGGTTAGTTCCCCTTTTTTCCAGCTTCACTTTGGATAGTGACAGAAAGATGCCCGTCCCTGTAAATTTTCTCGTGATAGATAATACTTAAGAGCCTAAATAGAAAATATAACCATTTCACGGCATCTTCCTTTCGACTGTTGCCAGTAGTGAACAAAGCAAATGTCTATTACACCTGAATAAGAGCTACACTTCCTTGAGCATTAGAAACACGGACGCATGTATAAGGAAACGGGAGATTTTGAAGACGTGTCAATACAAAATGTCGAAGTTAAGCATAGCTTAGTTTAACCAGACCACTGAGCTGATTAACAGATTCCTAGGGCTGGCCAGAAGGATTAGACTTGTTTTACGTGGCTAAGAACAAACTGGTTACCTAGCAACGGGACCTACAGCTTATTGTGGAATCCGAACCACATTATACCGAGAAATGAATTTCTGTCACCAGAAATAAATTCCTCTAATTCTTCATTGGCCGGCGGGAGATTCGAACTCGGGCCCTACAGTGTGCTAGCGAGAACGGTACCGACCAGTCCAACGAGGAACACAAAATTTCGAGATTCGTGGCTGAAGTACATCGGGGAGATCATATGACAAACAAGGACGCTGGTGCTGAAAGATGAGGTGCACGCAGAGGATGTGATGAGGGGGGAAGAGGAGCAGTGTGATAGAAGAGCAGATACGAGAACTGCAGAACAAAAAAAAAAAAAAAAAACTCACAAAAAAACAACTAGAGCAACCGCGCCCAACGAGAACAAAGGTATCATTATCATTCCCTGGCAACCTGTCCGTCAAAAGCGCGTCCGATTTCTTGGGGGTAAATACCTTCAGACTCACTTGCTACAGCTACAGTGAGAAGACCCAAAAGTCTTAGAGAAGGACATGGATAAAGACCGGGACCAGGACCAGGCGGAAAGTGCTCAAGACAGGAGAGGGCGGAAGAAGGAACTTAGCAGACGAAGGCAGCACCCGACGTAAAAACTGTTATGATGGATGATGGCGATTACCTTCTTTCTCGAAGTCTTTTCCGTCAAGTAATTGACTATTCGGAACAACACTTGACCGCGAAGCGTCAGTTCTCATTAACACTGCCTGATGTGAAAATGATTGATACATTGTTTCACCTAAGGGGGTCCGGGTATTACAGCTCGTGCCTGGCCTAATTTATCCAGTGTTTGTTTTCGATGAGAACGATTGTTAGCTGACTGGATTATTAACACCTGGATGATCTACATTTTGCGCTGAATATTGAATACCCCTTACTTTCTCTCTCTCTCTCTCTCTCTCTCATGAATAATTACTATTACATTTTTTGTGAAATAGGCTCTCTCTCTCTCTCTCTCTCTCTCTCTCTCTCTCTCTCTCTCTCTCTCTCTCTCTCTCTCTCTCTCTCTCCATGCTGCATGAATAAATTACTATTACATTTTTTGTGAAATAGGCTCTCTCTCTCTCTCTCTCTCTCTCTCTCTCTCTCTCTCTCTCTCCATGCTGCATGAATAAATTACTATTACATTTTTTGTGAAATAGTCTCTCTCTCTCTCTCTCTCTCTCTCTCTCTCTCTCTCTCTCTCTCTCTCTCTCTCTCTCTCTCTCTCTGCCGCTGCGTAAATGATTACAATTATACTTCGTGTGAAAAAAGGCATATACTGTATAACCTTTGAATTACTAAGGGTATACGTGATACATGTCCGGAAAGTATGTATTTAGAACCCCCAACGATGCGCTGTTGTTTATTGTTAGTAGTATCAATAACGAGAGAAATACTGTCAAAACACGTTCTTGGACGCTAAGTCGATAAACATCTTAACGATGTGTTTTGTTACGGGTTGTCTTAAATCTTGCTGATAACCGTGTCATGGGTGTCTTCCCATTAAGGCTGAAGAATCCAAGAATCCTCTGGTTGTTCGTATATATTTTGTTTATTTATTGGTACTTGTAGATGATGTTACTATAATAATGATTGTATAAATAATAATGGTAATCATTCTGTGATTTATTTTTTAGCGTTTTGGCCTTGACATGATTTTTCCTTTTTAACTTTCCTGGGTGGTTCTTATTGATCATATCTATTCTAATTAGAAAGTTCCGCTGTGCTCCATTCCTATTTTGTATCGCTTATTATCTATTATCAAAACTGTAATTTCTCAGATTGTTTGTGCTTTGGTGTTTGTTTGTTTAATAACTGTGTGTATCTGAAGAAATCGTGAACGACATGATAATGTATACACGTCACCGATACTCGTGAATGGTTTTGCATAGAGCTATAACTACAGTAAACGCTACTGAGAATATATTTTTCTTATTTTTTTGCTTTAATTTTATATAAATCTACGGGCTATATTTATATTTACGTTTACGTTTTATTATTATCATTATTTTTATTATTATTATTATTATTATTTTTATTATTATTATTATTATTATTATTATTTGCTGATGCTGCTCTTTTTGCTTTGTTTCATCTCTCTCTCTCTCTCTCTCTCTCTCTCTCTCTCTCTCTCTCTCTCTCTCTCTCTTCATGCGCGAGAAAGAAAATATTGCCTGATGTTTTAACCGTTGTTTAGCCGATAATGGAAATCATTCCGATAACTCCGATTGTTTGCTTTGAGAAAAAAAAAAACAGCTTGATATAACATTTGTAGAGATAGTTCGAAAAAAGACATCTTTTGTGAAAGTTGAGATATATATATACAGTACATATTTTATATATATATATATATATATATATATATATATATATATATTATATATATTATATTATATGTATATTATATATATATATGTATGTATATATATATATATATATATATATATATATTTATCAACTTTCACAAAAGATGTCCTTTTTCAAACTATCTCTAGAAATGTTATATCAAGCTGTTTTTTTTTTTAGCAATCTATAAAGTAGTAAAGTTTATTCTAGCTTATTCCTTTGTTTTTTTAGCCTATTTATCTCCTGATAAACAGAAAAAATTAATTGATATTAAAGATATATTAATCTTCATGATATCGATGATTATGACGACAGATTTTGAATGTCAACAGATATAGCAAAGGAAATGGAGTGTTTCCATTCTAATCATGTCCATCCCATAAAACTTAGCTAACGTTTGTTTACTTTCAATACATCTACATTTAGAACATGTTATCTCCAATTCTCACGTAGCCTGCCCTAACAATCGATGCTTTCAGTATAGAGCTCCTTGCAAATGAAGGAACAACTTTATAGCTTTAGTTTTATAGTTATGTGTGTAAGACATGCAAATTGTTTATTTTAGTTTGCAGTTGAAATAAATATTTATTTGGGTAAATCTGAAAAAAAGGAGGGTGGGTGAGAGACCGTTTAAGATCTCTAAACAAAGTTCTGTATAACTAAACAAAGTTTTAGATCCCTAAACAGTGTCTTAGACCTGTAAACAAAGTTAATTTGCTGGCGTAAATTTTAGAACCTAAAAGTTATGTTATTTCGACTGCGTAGCTCCTCTGTTATTTTATAGGTGCTTTTGCTCCTAGGCATATATAACAACTCTACACTTAAACAAATATTTCTTTAGCATGCACGCCCCCTGACGTCTGACATTTGCATTCAAATCGAACTGGAATTTTATTTCCGTACAGATTTTAGTAGTATACATACAGTTGAGTCTTGCTGGTGAGCGAAAAGGTCACTTTCGTTAATGTGTTGTAAAAGTTTTTATGGTCATTACTAGCTCATGTAAATTTACAAGGTATGATGAGCTAAACCTAATTTCATGTCTAGGTTTTATTTATTTATTTATTTATTTGTTTGTTTATTTATTTAAGTATTTTTTGCTGCAAGATTTAAGGTTTCGTGGACTATTTAGGTTGCTTTTAACTAGAAAAGTTCTTAATCGTTCACTATTATTTGTCGATATAGTATTGTGTTATGTTATTTTCATATAGATCATTATTTTACTTTTTACATTTCATTCATAATTGGCAATAGAGTATTGTATTATCTGTTACTTCTATAGAGATATTTTTCTCCTTTTTGTAGTTACTGATTTAATTAGACCTTCCTTTCTGGATTCGTAACCCGTCCAGGTCAAGGAGAGATGAAATAAAGAACAAAGCCTCCCCATATAAGCTCCCCATTTTCCACCTGCGCACACCTCGGTACCTTTCCACGGCGTTGGCGGCGAGCGAAGATCAACAGCATTCCGTTAATAGGTGTCGGCGGCATGGGAAGCTTAGTTTCTAGCAATTGCCAAAACCTTTGCCTTATATGATACGAGGTGCTGAAGAAGGCCACCGGGTCAGCACACACCCAGCACTCGTGGAGTGGGATTGCACTCCCAAAGGGTAGTAGAGTGTTTGTGTTTGCATGTTTCTTCTCTAGAGAGAGAGAGAGAGAGAGAGAGAGAGAGAGAGAGAGAGAGAGATCTTCAGTTCATTGTATCATCTTGAATTTTAATTCTCCAGTTAGGGCTTCTTTTGTTTGCTGGTCTTGTAATTTTTAATCTCAGAGAGAGAGAGAGAGAGAAAGAGAATCTTTAGTTCATTGTATCATCTTGTGGTTTAATTCACCAGCAAGGGCTTGTTTTCTTTGCTAGTCTTTTGATTTTTAATAGCATCTCAGGGGAGAGAGAGAGAGAGAGAGAGAGAGAGAGAGAGAGAGAGAGAGAGAGAGAGAGAGAGAGAGAGAGAGAGAGAGAGAGAGAGAGAGAGAGAGGAATCCCTAGTTCACTGTATCTTCTTATGTCTTGATTCTCTAATAATAACTTGTTCTGTATGTAAGTCTTGTAATTTGTATTTGTAATCTTAGAGAGAGAGAGAGAGAGAGAGAGAGAGAGAGAGAGAGAGAGAGAGAGAGAGAGAGAGAGAGAGAGAGAAATTACAGTTCATTTTATCCTCTTTTATTTATATTCAAAGAAAAGCTTGCTTGTTTTGCTTGCAAATCTTGTTGAATTATCTCCGGGAGAGCGTGAGAGGGAGACAAGTAACTGTCAGTGCATTATATCATCCTATATTTGAACTTAGGAATAAAAGCCTGTTTTGTTCACAGATCATGGTAAAGCATCTCATGAGAAGAGAGAGGGGGAATTTATAGTCTCTTAGGTCGACATATATTTTACTTGTAAAATAAATTTACCTTTTTTTTCAAATCTTATATTCAGTTGAAGTTGCTTTGCACCATTTCAGTTAATTCTTGCTAGGTTATTAATACTCTTTATTTTATATATCATTAATTCTAACGTTTATAGCATTGTCATAGCGAACTAGGGTATCGATATTGGAATGCCGGAATAAAGAGCTTCATGGCAATACGTTAAAGTCATGATATTTTTCTCTTTAAATCTGGGCTGCTTCCTTTTGTAATCTAGCTTGAGGTCTTTGATATGTCGTCCTCCCACTGTTCCCCCACCCCCCGCACCAAAAGAAATAGTTAATGAAACTTGGAACAAACACAGGGAGTTTTATGCTGAACGCCAGCATAGTATTTTACAACCTTTGTCGTTAGGTACCTTTTTGCATTTTGTATTTATAAATTAATAAAAGTGGAGGCGAAGTAAAGGCCAATATAGCAACATTTAACAAACATTAGTAGTTTGTACGAGCAGCTCTTGGTAACAGCGTTGTCGAGAGCATGATTTACCCCCCCTCTTCCTCCAGAGTCAAAAAGGGAAAGAAAACACTGTTACATAACCGGTGTTCTAGATCTCCTGAGTCTTTTGCGAGTGGCGATAGGTTACAGAGGGGCCTCAAGAACCCAACCCTGAGCTGGCACGGGCTCTTGCTCGCCGAGCAGCCCGTAAATATTAGGGCACGTTACGTAATGCTTGCTGTAAAACTGCTGAGCTTTCAGCATGCTTCTAAAATCGACACAGTGTTTTACCAAGACAAAGCATTCACTATTAAATTCGACTCGAATGCAAAAGGGCTGAATTTTCAGCATAATTTATTCCGCAAGATCGAAATCCTCGAGTTTATCCAGCTCTAGAGCGTCTTCTGATAAATTCAGCGTATTGGTTAATACGAGAGGCGTGGCAAAGGTTGCTATTTTTGCCGACTGAAACCAGAAAGATCGCCGCATCGGTCAAGCAACGCCAAACCGTACGTCACCGACGTTATGAAGATTAGCAATCCCAAATTGCATGCCGTGTCTCTCTCTAATATTGGGTATCACTGGCGATCATTTCCTTTCGAGGAATCTGAATGCGGAGATTCTTCTTCAGTCCCTTTGTGCCTGCCTCGTTTCCATATTTTTCTTCTCTCTCTCTCTCTCTCTCTCTCTCTCTCTCTCTCTCTCTCTCTCTCTCTCTCTCTCTTTCAGCGTCTTGCTTGTGATCTTTTTTTTTATATCTTGCGTTTAAAGTCGTAAGCGGGTGTGTTAAGGATTTTTTTCCGTTTGCGATAATTTTGAAAGCATTTATTCTTGCAGCATTTTTGCATATGAACTTCAACGGAAAATATTTTATGATGGTGAAGTCGCGTGCGGTGCTGTGATCTGTTATTAATAATTTTTGTGATATTATCAGTGAAATATTAAGTGGAATCTCATATTTTTTCTTAAAGTTCTGATAGTCAGGCGGGAACATTTTATGCAAAATAATATTTGCGCAATATTTACAAAAAAGTTTCTAGATAACGTAAGTTGTAAGAGTGGGATTATTATATTAAAAAAGTGTTATTTGCATAATGCTTTGCAGATACCTCAAATGCAATTGGTAATAGACACATTCATGAGAGAATAATCGGCCGTATAACACAGTAGATACCCATCAATTGATGCATAATTTCCCCGGAATCTGACTGACCATCTTAACGAACAGCATGAATAATTGCATCCTTAAATACCGGATAAAGAATGGGGGGGGGTTGCATCTTCCATTAGCTAATCTATGTGGTCACTTAGCAGACATTTGGCGAACTTTTCCTCCTTGCTTTTTATCGTGGTTTCTTTGAACCTTAGGACTGTGGTTTCCTTTGACCTTTGTGCTGTGATGTCATCCTGCCGTCCTCGCTTGATTATCCCTTTTTCATCGTTTTGATTTGATTTTTTTTCTTTTGTCCGTTTTCTTGTGTTTATCGTGATTTCCTTTACTTTCTATTATTCTTTTCATGAAATCTTTACCTTTGGTTTGTTTATTTTTAGTATAAATTTTATTTTTACCTTTTCTAGTATTTCCATTACGATTTCCAGCAACGTTTTTATCCATTTTATCGCCATTTTCTTTTTATCATATCTTTCTATCGCTTCTTCATCCGTCACAAATTCAAGTGATGATTTTAGCTTGTCTGATGTCTCCTGAACCTCTTGGTTTCGTTCCACCCTTCCCTAATTTTTAATCGTGATTTTTCCCCCTGAATTTTTATTCTCATATTTTTAATCCCACGCAATATGCTATGCCGACCATTTAAGTGACTAAGTAAGTAGTGATCTGTTCGTTAAGTGCCGGCGCCATTCAAGGCAACTGCTAACACCTAAGATGAAGGTGTTGATGATGATGATGATGATGATGGTGATGATAATGATGCCATCAGCATCATTTTATTCTCCGAAGCAGTGATTATGCACTTGAGTGCTTTTTAGATGTTGCTAATGCTTGCGAGTGGTGGGGTGTTTGCAGTCGGTATATAAATATTCTTTTGGGTATTTAATGCATTGTTGTGCAATTTTCTCCCCGTCATGATTAAACGCGAGTTTATTAAGGCGACGGATGGTTTTATTCTTAATAAATAGCAGTTTAATAAGTATATTTTTTTTTATTTTATGATAAGAACTATATGAAGTTCATAGCAGTGTAACGGAGGATATTATTCTTAATGATAAAGTGCAAATTACTGGGAGGAATATTTCTTTTTAGGTGTCGATGGATGGATAGCATTGCCATTTTTTATTTTAAAAACTATTGTATTTGACGATGCATAGCCTGTTTAAGTTTTCTTAGAAATGTTTTAATATTGTCATTCGTAACATACAGACCAATAAGAATTCAGAATTTTATTTTTCAAGAGATTCGGTTAAACATTATTAGGTAGCTTTTCCCTCTTAGCTGTCTGTGCTTACACTGTCTTTATAAATCTTGCATATACTTTTTTTAAAAGTGTTTTTTTATTCGTAATTAGTTTTAAAAGAATTGTTTAAAAAATTCAGCCATATAGACATTTATTGAGAGTTTTATTAGTGTTAAATACATCTTTTTAGTTTTCTGTAAAATAAAACTATTGTCCCGGCTTTGCCTGTCCGTCGCACTTTATTCGTCCGCACTTTTTTTATCCGCACTTTTTCTGTCCGCCCTCAGATCTTAAAAACTACTGAGGTTAGAGGGCTGCAATATGTTGGTCATCCACCCTCCAATCATCAAACATACCAAATTGCAGCGCTCTAGGCTCAGTAGTTTTTATTTTATTTAAGGTTAAAGTTAGCCATAATCGTGCTTCTGGCAACGATATAGGATAGACCACCACCGGGCCGTGGTTAAAGATTCATGGGGCGCGGCTCGTACAGCATTATACCGAGACCACCGAAAGATAGATGTTTTCGGTGGCCTTGATTATACGCTGTAGCGGCTGTATAGAAAACTCGTACCATTTTTTACTTGTTTTTCTTAGTTATCTGTGCCTTCGTTACCATTTTAGAAGTGTTATGGATTTCTTCAAAAAATGCACTGAAATTTTTAAAAGTGCCCTTATTGGTCCTTAAGGAACGGTGATGATGTAGGTCATTAACTTTTGATGTAAACGGTCGTACCTGATAATCTGTATTTCAGCTTGTAGTCGTTCGGAAACATTGTGTATATCCGTGAACGAAAAACCAGAATATGTTTTCACCCTAACGCGATCAATCACTTCAATTTCTGATCGTAAGAAACCATCATCGTGGTTCGAAAAAGGAAAAGAAAAATCTCCCGTGGGAAAGTTTAGTTGCTTGTAGTAAGAAATTTCTTTTTTTCTGATTTTATATATATATATATATATATATATATATATATATATATATATATATATATATATATTTATATGTATTTATACATATATATATATTTATATATATTTATATATATATATATATATATATATATATATATATATATATGTATGTATATATAGATATACTGTATATACAGTATGTGTCTATATATGTATAGTGCATGTTTGTTTATTGAATAATTGAATATCTGATGTTTATATATATAAATATATGCTTACAGACCAATTAATTTGTATTATTCCACTTCACTAATAGTTTTAATTAGGTCCTTCACAAGGTCTCGTGTTTGAAACATTAATCGAGGGCAGGTGTAGTCTGTCCAATCTTGTTGTTTGATTTGTTCTGGAAATGGTTTTCCTTGCGTATTTAAGGATAATCTGGTCAAACAGTACTCCAAAATATTGCTTGCAATAATAGTGATTTGTGTAAGGAATGTGAGATTACTCTGTCATATCTTAAAGGCGACTGGATCCCGTAACCTCGTTTGTTTGGATTAGGATGGAGATATAGAAGTATGTACATAGTTTGATTATTTTTCCTTTTTAAAGTTATCTGATAATATTAGTTACTACCATACTTATAACCACACAAAAATAAGCACGCATATATATTTATATATATATATATATATATATATATATATATATATATATATATATATATATATATATATATATATATATGTGTGTGTGTGTGTGTGTGTGTGTGTGTGTGTGTGTATGTATGTATATATATAGTCTGTGTGTGTGTCTGTGTATATATTATATTATATTATATATTATATTATATTCTGCGTGTTTGGGTGTACAAAATTTAGCCGTTTTTTTCTCTAATAGTCGGTGCTCAAAGAGAAAACAGTGAATCAGTAGTCACCACCAAATTCCCTAGACAGTGAAGGCTTGTACAGCATAACTGTACAGACAATTTTTTTCATTTATTGTTAAATACTTCCTTACTGAGCGAGAAGGAAATCTGTTTGGAATATGAAATCTGAGATAGTCACGATCATTGTAAAAAGACGTACAGCGGGTGTGCAATATTTTAGGTGCATACGCATTAAGGAAAATTCATTTAACAGTACACCAAAAACGTGTAAGTTGAAAGTGAACGCTCTTGATATGTTTGAGCTTATTTTGGGAATTTTACCTCCTTCGGAAAGGTCACGGCAGGATCTGGGCCTGTCTAAGATCTTTTCACTTATTCTAACAATCAGGTGTTAAAATATTCCGGCCACTAATTTGTAACATTATAGGTGACTGACAGTAATACTGCCTTCTCTCTCTCTCTCTCTCTCTCTCTCTCTCTCTCTCTCTCTCTCTCTCTCTCTCTCTCTCTCTCTCTCTCTGTAGTATTGCCAACAGGGGGAGCAATAATAACTTCACAGTTTGCTCCTCAGTAAATTAATGTTTGAGAAATGGAATTCAAGTATTTTCGTGACAGAATAAATGTTACACTTGCCTTCATGAAACTATGAAATATTAGGTAAATTTTCTTATTGGACTGAATACCAATGGAAATATTACGCCATACCCTAGTACTGGCTATGACGTAACGCTAGTTTCCCCGTTGTTTCCGATTTGTCTCAGGTTATTAGACACTGAAATACTGCTCTACTCTCGCGTTATTATAGGGTTATCTGTTTAGCCTCTTCAGTGAAGAATTTCATTTTTCTCTACCCTAAGTGTTTTCTCAATTGTTCTAAAAGTTAACTATTATAATTCAGTACTGTCTCATTTTTTTATATATTACTGTATTCATATTTATTATAGGAAGGTATTTCGTCGTCATTGGCACACTCGCAGAATGATGTGATTTATCCAGCAGCCTTATTTAGAACTCTCTCTCTCTCTCTCTCTCTCTCTCTCTCTCTCTCTCTCTCTCTCTCTCTCTCCAGAATTCACTGATGTCAGCAAATGAAAATTTAAGAACCATTACCTGTATTCTTTGAGGAAAAATATCTGTATTTCAGTGTTAGTGAATTAATGCAGTTCACTGTCATCAGTTCTTATACGTAATATTCCAATTAGTTATCACTCTAAGGCTGGTTGAAGAGTAAATGAAAAAATAAGGCTTCAGTCAAATGGTGCAAGTTCACAAGAAGACGAGATGGCAAGGGATGAAGAGAGGTGTGGCGGAGATGGCCTTGACCTACGCGTAATAATGCTTTGACTTGAGCCAAGTCGTCATCAGAGCTAAATAATCTGTCATGTATTTTTTTATACTTTTAAAACTGATATAAATAAACTCTGAACTTTGCAAAGGACAACGAGAAGACCAAGAACGGAGAGGAGGAAAGGGAGGAAAATTCGATATATGTAGGGAGGAAGTACTTGAATATAATGGAGGTTGATATGGAACAAGGAGGAGAGTGAGGAAACTACGTTATGTAAAGGAAAGTGAGGAAGCTCTCGATATTTAGAAGAGATGGAGGAAAATGGAGTTTAGAGGAGAATTTATGTAAAGTAGATTGAATAAACTGCAACATTAAGGAGAGGAATAGCCCCTCAAATATAAAAGATGGCGAGAGGGAGTTCTCCTCTCTCTCTCTCTCTCTCTCTCTCTCTCTCTCTCTCTCTCTCTGTCTCTCTCTCTCTCTCTCTCTATATATATATATATATATATATATATATATGTGTGTGTGTGTGTGTGTGTGTGTGTGTGTGCATGTGTGTGTAGATAGATAGATATCACATGCCCCTCGTCACCACAAGATATAATTTTATCGTTGCCTAATTTTATCCTGTAATGATAGTATTCTTGGAATACAGAAAAGGAGAAAACCCGGAACATGGAGAGAGGAGACATGAAATACAGGTGATAGAGAGGAAGCTCCGAAACGCGTGAGAAAGGGAGGGGGTTGCCTGGAGTACAGAGAGGGGGAGAGCAAGAAAAACGTAGAAAACAGAAGAGATGAAGAAAGACATTATTGAGAATAGCTGATGAAAGGGAAGAAGAAGAAGATCTGGGAGGGAGGTAGGGAGGGAGGGAGAGAGGATAGGAAATCAGGTTTGAAAGAGGGATGAGCAGAGAGAGGGCCAACTGTAGTACAAAGGAGAAGAGAGTGACGTACAGAATTAAGAGAAAAATGTTGAAGAAAACTTGAATATCGGAGAAAGTTGGAATTGGTGTTTAACACTGATATCAGATAAGGAAAGGGACCTTAATATAGATGGATAAGCAGATCAGGAATAAAAAAAAAAAGTAGAAGGAAGTACTACACAGCTGACCGTGAAGCTTTGACAGATTTGATGGCTTTTTCTCTTTGCTGTGATCTCCAATTACACTCTCTTGATATCACGATTTCCCTCCAGTTTTAACATAAAATACCGTCGTCAAAATTTTTAAAATTTTTTTTACCTATCTGTAGCTCTTGAGAGGAGCGTTTACTCGCTTGACCATCTTTGTGTTCTCCCATGCCCATCTACCAGACACTCCCTCCTCCGCCTTTCCTCCCCACCTTTTCGCTGTCTGACGCTGCTCAACAGTGGAGATAACATCGTGGTCCGCGCGCACCCAGGGGACTGGTCACGCACGCCGACAGACCCCTCCGCCCACTGCTCCCCTCCCCAGGGGGAGCCCACGCCTATATTCAACGAAACAACCCACCCACCCAAGCTGGAAATCCTCTCCTTCCCCACCCTCGCCTGGACATTCCCATATACAGTATTATAAGGCCAAGTTATCTCCAAGATGGTCACTTGTGACTTACCCTACGCACCTGTTCAAAGCTGATCATTCGACTGATTGTGTACACGGTAGGTACAACTTACGTCCAAACCCGCACCAACGCCCATATAGTGTATTTTGTAGTAGCTACTGCCTCAGTTGCCGTTGTGGGTTTCGTATCAGTAGTTCGCGGATGCCCTGCTCTTATAAATACGGATGAAAAATACCAGTGGAAGTAAAGCTAAAAAGAAATGTGATTTAATATTTTCCTCTCGTATGAAATCTTGTACACGAGGCACTACATGCTAAATGCTCAGATTTGTTTGCCCTTCTGTATGCTTACCTCTGAAGGGTGTATGATAAAGATAGGCCCTTTAACTAATTTATAGCTAGTTAGAACGTCAGTAAAAATGATATGTGCATATCGTGCATATGTATGTACGATCTGCGCATATGTATATGAATGTGTATGCATGCGTTGCGCTGTCGTATCTCTGCGCAGGATCTTTAAAGCATCATATAAAGGGAGATACAAAAGAAGAACCGGCTTTCCACGAAGTAACACCTTTCGCCAGCAGAGCCTCGTTCCTCAAAGTTTCACAGAAATAAAGTCGGCCATCAGATAAAGCACGTTAAAATGCTCTACGATTTGCACATAAATATTTCCTCTCCCGCCTGACTTATAGTGGTGTTCTCTGCCTCGTGCGAACCTCCCTTCCTCCTTTCTCCTACAGTTTTTATTGTGTGTACACTCGTAAAATTGTACATAATTCTAAAGTGTGCACACTCGTAAAGCTTGAAATAATTTGTGAAGGATCGCTGCTGTTCGGTGTGAGGACTTTATTATTACAGCCAGCGGCGAGCGTCCGGGTAAGAAGGACGCGACGAATACAATTTAGACATCGCCAGAGATGACGAGCTGGGATGGGTGTTTTATCCAACGATTTCCTCCCATCTCTTAGTTTCATTATTCCCGTCTGTATACAATGTCGAGGTAACGAGAGCTTGTTTACATGATGTTTTTTCTTAAATTTCCTTCCAAATGTCAGCGGGTATGTTGATCCAGAGGACCACGTTTTGACTTAATGCCGTGCAAACCTGACTCCCTGAGGGCTCTGCAAATTTCAGGAAATCGCAGTTCTTTGTACGAGGCAGGGGCGTCAGCCCTACGCTTAATCATCTTCTTTTATTCGATGTCGAGGCCAGAAGGTATTATCGTTCCTTATGGGACGAGCTAGCTTGGCCCCTGGCCTGGAAGTATGCCCAGGCAACAATTAAAAAGAAACTACACATGAAAGGAGAGACCGCTTCTAAACTTAGGGAGAATAATAAGAAACATTTTCGTTAATGATTCAAAACGCTGCCTAAGCGCAAAAGAACAGAATTTTGTTTGTTAGAATAAGTTTTTCAAAGTATCATGCTAAATAAATCTAATCGCCATTAATACATTTTTTTTTTTATTAACCGTTCGTAGCATGTTATTCTTTCTTGAGAAAGAATCATTTTTCCTGAGAATGTGTGCGAGAGAGAAGAAATTATGTATATATATAAACACATATAATATATATATAAACACATATAATATATATATATATATATATATATATATATATATATATATATATATATATATATATATATATATATATACACACACACACACACACACACACACGGCAGATCTGCGAATAATAATTTCAAATTCCAGATTTTCTATGTTTGTTATAAGGTTTGTTTTTACCCTGGAGGAACTGAATCAAATTTGTGAAATCTAGACCTTGCACATAAAGGAAGAATGTGTTGATTCTCCATGGGACGTTATAAGGTACCAAGGTAAAAAAGAAATTATGGTTCTACGTGCGTTATTTCAGAAATAACGTTAGTAAATAACCAGTTAAATCAACAGGAATATGCTACAAGAAGAAATCTGGAATTTAGATAAAATTTCTAAGAAATGCGTAATCGCTTTGTAAAAAGAAAGGGCATATTACAAAAAGTTAATATATACAGTTCTGAGAAAGAGAGGGAGAGCTCGCTCGCAAATTTGGAACGCTCTATTCACGTGGTCGGTATTAGTCGATGGTATCTCGTTACTCGCAACATGAGGTCTTCGTAATCCTAAAGGAATCGCCATCCTCCCTCGTGATCGATGAAGACATCAGACAGACCTATTGAATTGTTATGCGTCACAATTCCAGTCGGCCGAGAGTGAGGGATATATCTGATGGAGAATAAATATCGCTGATACTTATCGCTGGAAGTTTTACGAGAATGTATGAGATTATTCATCAGTTTTAGACAAATGGTGCCGGAATAATTTGCTAAACACTTCGCATGTCCATTTGGCTCCTGTGGTAACAGTATGAAAAGTGTGTAGCACTGTACTGAATGGTATGCTGCATATGCAGAATTATGCTCAAGACTTTTTCACACATTACAGCCATATTTATTGTTGCATTTTTACATGAACCAGATGCCTTATTATTTTCAGACAAATTGTTCTAGAGTAATGTGCTAAGTACTTACAGTAGGTTATCCATTTGTCTTCCAGAAATGCAGTTAAAAGTAAACCATGTGCAGTATTGAATGACATGTTTTATATGGCCCAGTTACTCATAAGACTATATTTCACGTAGCGTTTCCCGTTCTATAGCCTTCAGATATTATGACATGTGGGCATATAAAACTGTTTATGTATTATGCCCCTTGCAAAGCTATTCATATATACTGTGGAAAGTAGTTTACAGCGAATGACACCGACCATGACCTAATTATGCCCAAGACTTATATTTTTTGCAGCATTGCTATTTCCAATGCTCTTTACATCTCTGCTGTAAAGATTTCTTTTACACGAACTTCGACGTTAATCAAAAATACGAAATTTCGGAATTGAATTTTAGTTCACCTCAGCTACAGTATATTAAAGATCGGTGAAAGCAGTTCAACCCAGAATTGCTGATTGATAAGTTTAATAGGAAAATTAAAAGAGAGAACATTTTAGAAAATAATATAAGTTGAGAATTTATTCACTAATATTTAATTTCTCACTTACGACGGCTCTATGTTGCTAATTAGCTCATCTCAACCATATATTTATTTAAAATGTGTTAGAGGCTGTATGCAACATTGCCACGAAGAAAAGACTTTTGTTTAACTGAACGTTATATCATAGAATGATTGCTTTTACCAGCATCCTTCCACCTGTGTTGATATTATCAGTAACCCTTTCAGATCTGGTGGTGTTATTAACCGCTCCTTCAGATCTGTAGTGATATAATTTCCGACGCTGTTATGAGAACCTATCTCAGATCTGTTAGAATTATCAATTCTGTTGGTGTTGCTGTCAAACGCTTTCAAGTTCGCTTTGTTAGTAACTGTATCACTGTTATCAAGATTCTCAGTCCGATGTGTTGCAGCCATCAAAAGCTCATTGAGGTCTCTTACTGTCCGTAATTATGATGCTAATATCAGAGCACCTTTCATCTGTTCTTGTTATCAGAGGCTCTGTCAAATCTCTGGCAAGGCCTGTTGCTGTTATCACCAACTTCCTCACACTTGCTACTGTTATTTAAAGCTTTTTCAGATCTTTTACAGTTATAAATAACTTCCTCAGATTTATGACGTTTTACAACAGTTCAGTCATATTTGTTAATCAGCTCAGTGGTCTGGTTAAACTAAGGTATACTTAACTTAGTCATATTCGTAACCGTTGTCAACATCTCCCTCAGATGTCTTACTGTTACCAACAACTTTGTCTGATCTGTTGCTGTTATACACCAAACGATCTTTGAAGTGATATTGGCCCACCTCTTAGTTTCCCGCGACACACTGAAGCAACGCCTCTTGTGTGTGTGTGTGTGTGTGTGTGTGTGTGTGTGTGTGTGTGTGTGAGTGTTTTTGTATGAAAAGATTACTAACTTTTTTTACATAGATTAACCTCCTCGAATTTTACTGGGTAAACGTCGAAATATGTTGAGCTTAGGTTTATGAATTATGGTTTTTCTTTTTATCTTTCATTCTTCCTCTCTTTTTATGCTATTCTGTCCAAAGGGGAATGAGAAAAGCTTGACAAGAGAGAGAGAGAGAGAGAGAGAGAGAGAGAGAGAGAGAGAGAGAAATCCTTCCTTCATGAAGGACAACGGAATAGTGCACAAATTGCCAATTGCTGAGAATTGCTCTAAAGTCTTGAAAGAGGGAGAGAGCGGCAAGTAATTCACGTGTGATCCTTAGTATGTACGCCTGTGAGTGTGCATTTTTATTGTGTGTAATTTTAAGATTGGGCTTTATAACATAATGCACCATATTGTTAGCCATCCCATATTTAGCAGAAGTTTTAAGATTATCTTATGTTATGGCCCAAGTCAACAGTCTGGGGCCAGGACCTTTTCAACCCAGACGCAATCTGCCTCCTTCCCCACCCATCCTTCCCCATTGTCTCCCCACGCCTCATCTTTCCCTTCATATCGCGTACCCATCCTCGCTGAATCCCCTACTACTCTTGTCTTGTCCCCGTCTCCCCACGGGTATCCCCCAAATCCCCCACCTTCCTCCAGAGACACGCAAGGCGACCTTCCTTCCTCTTGACCGCTGGCCACGACGCAGCAGCAGCAGCTAATACATACAAAATAACCATTTGTATTTATAAAGCCATTTCTATTATACTCGAAGAGGCAATCGTACGAACTACAAACCACCAATTGGCGATCTATACAAGGTGTAGATGAGTGGCCAAGGCTCCCAATTCGGATATTATCACCCGCTTTGCCTCGTGTGTTGGGACCGGCGTCTGTTTTGCTTTCGAATCTTTTCTTCCTAAATGGGTGTCCTTATGGCTCTGGAATAGGCTTAAATGCCCGACATTCGGCGCGACTTTGAATAATGCCGATGTTGGTTAGGATAACGGCATTTTTCAAGTGCAGTTACTTTGTCGTAAAGATCTCTCTTCTTTCGCTGTGTTTGTGATGTTTTACCTTTTTGTGGAGGTCTAAAAATAAGATTCTATTCGCTTTATGTATTTATTTATTTTGTTGGGGGACGACGCAGTGCTGTCTCGCTTTTTTAAAGAATCTGGTATCGAAACCTTTTTTCCTCAACTTTCTTGAAGTGACATTAATATTTTTTTTTTTTTGCGTTGGTTCTTTTAAATTAGCACATTTTTTTCTAAAAGTACATAAAATATAGTTTTAGATATTCCTTGATGTGGAAGTTGTTCAGTGAGAATTTTTTTGGAAATTATTGAAGTGAAATTATTGTCCATATATTTATTTTACTATTTCTCTTTTTCCCGCAGGTAAGAGCACCCAACCACACAGATGTCAAGACGGCGGGTGAGTATGATAAGACAATCATTCATTAAGGAACGGACAGACATTTGAAACGAAAAATTTTGCCGGGTAATATATGAGAAAGTTGCACTTCCTTTTTGGATGTGAAACTTTACTCCCTAGGTGGTCCCTGGAACCTTGGAGGTTCCAAAAGTAACGGCAGAGAACGCGGGACACCCGATCTCTCGACAGAACCGTTACTCCGGGAGATGGTGACCAACGCATTGCCGGGAAATATGAGAAAAGATTAATAAATAGAAAAAAAGGGGAAATCCGACGCTGGTGTTGTTTATCTCTAAGTACTGTATTAGGATGATTTACGGAACAGGTGCGTAGTCATTAAGAAATATAAAAATCGCTGTTAATGTTGAAGACACTCGAGTATGAGACACCGGGAGGCGTAGAAAAGAGAGATACAAAAAAGGGGTATTTCCTTATTTGACATTTAACGACATTTTGCACAGGTATTTGGACATCTTTTAAAGCGGATAATTCAAGAGGCTTATTCATTTCTGTAGTCGTGAGGATGAAGTTCACTGAGCAGCAATTTGGAAACTTTAACAGAAACATTGAGGCAAGAAAAAATAAGTTTTTGCTGAGCAAAGGCTGAATGAGTCGCGGGCTATTCAAGCGTTAGTTTTTATAGAGCCTTTTTTTATTGGTGTTTTATAATAACTGGATATGGTTTTATCTCTCCTTGTAAACATAAACAGGTGCAGTTTTCTCCCTTAATGACGAAAACGGATCTGCTTAATCCCCCCATTAAGATAGCAGAACATGTCTATCTCGCCTTCGAAGCTTGTCAATGCAATCTCCTTCGAGTGATTAGTCTTGTCAGAATTGCTTTATAGCGATGCCAGTGTTGTTCCGATTAATATCCCGGTCACGTCCCATCACCAATGATTTCGAGAGATGCTGACGGAGAAACTTATGTGTTTGGAAATGTTACCTTCAACATGTCAACGCTGCACCATTCTTCATTCCTCCTCCTCCTCCTCCTCCTCCTCCTCCTCCTTCCTCGTTTACAAAAGAGCATCTCAGTTACTTCTCCATATCCAGTCGTGGGTATCAGCTTTTATCTCGGCTCGGTTTTCCTCCCAAAGTTGACTGATCCCTGTCACTGCCTTCCCGATGTCCCCTTCCAAAACCCGGCCTAATAGGGCGTGCAAGCACGGCAGGCATTCAAACGCCCGGTCCAATTTGTGATCTTGGTCGAGCGGGATGACTTTCATATTCAAAAGCTGTAAGTAGAATTCCAGAAGCCGCTCGCTCCAGCTCTCCCTGCAATTTTCTGTCGTCGAGTCTTAGGCAACTGTCTCCTGAGATAAGGAGATTACCTTTGTTTGTCAGGTGTCTCGCTGGAAGAAGGACCTCTGCTGCCTCTGCATCTTATCGGGCATGTTTCGTATACCGTGCTGAATTTTGCACTAGCCAAGAATTCCCGTATTTCCTTGTGAGGCGAGTTTTATTTTTTAAAACACACATACACAGAAACACACATACGCACATGCATACATTCTTACATTTGCCATTCCTCAGACCGAAGATTTTGTATATTCTGGGTTTGGGTTTTCTTCAATTAAAACTACAATTTTGGAATAATTACTCTTAATACATTACTCTACAGATTTTGCAGGGTTTAGGTTATGTCTTATTTTTATTTGAAAAATATTATTCTTTGTAAAGGAGCATTCTCTCAGCAAATAATAAGCTCCACCAAATTCTCGAAATTGTTTGGTCCAATAATTTCGTTTTCATTGTGCCTCATGATAGCAACAAAAAATACAAATTGCACTATAAACTACATAGAATATATAGACGGACAGATTCAGTTTCACCACAATCAAGGTTGGCATCTTAAAAGTGGCGAAAAACGGAATTCTTTGAATATCGCGGAGGGTCAGCACAAAATAATCTTGCCTCTTCTTTAAGGCATTCTGTGCATATATAATATTGCTAGGGTCCGTCAGTCGCAGTTTGATAGAATGCAGTACAAGCTGTGTTACCTGTGAAGACATAAAAATACTATTTAAAGAAAATACTAATTAAAGAAAATTCTGTTATAAATGATTTAGAAAACATTCAGATTATTTATTCACCTGAAGGGTAACACGAAATGTCTCACTAGCTCATTTTTTTATGTGGTTAACCTCCGTCACAGCGCTGAAGGTCAGAGATTATAAAACTTTAAAACCTGTTGAGGTTTGGTATCTTTACAAGGCCTTTTTCAATATGAAAAAAGTTCTTACCTGTAAGCAGTGCTTCCAACCTCGTCCGTGGTAACAAAATATCTTCAATGATGAAACTTGGGAAACCCAACAAAATCACTAGGGGACATATACATTCTCTCTCTCTCTCTCTCTCTCTCTCTCTCTCTCTCTCTCTCTCTCTCTCTCTTCTCTTCCCCCTCCCCTGCAATCCCCGCAGCCAAAGCCCGTGATACCGTTGTGGTGAATAGATTTGTTGCTATGGAAACCATCAAGTGTTTTCTGGAAAATCAGTGTTTTACACAGCTTGCGTTCAACAGGTATTCTTTCTCTCGCTTCTAGTTTTCTTGTTAATTGTCATTTCCTATCTCCTGTTTCAAACTTTCATGATGATATGGTGGAGCACCTCTTACCATCAAGATTATTTGCAGTCTAAGGTTTATTGGACTCCAAATTGCCAAGCTGTGAAAAAGGTGTTTTAGTGGGATGAACTCTAGCAGTTGGAATTGTGCTGCTATGTCCAGGGAATCTATTTTAACAAAATTAGGGAGTTTGAATTACTAACTTAATCTGGATAAAGTGATGAACATATTTAGTAAATTTCATGTCGGTTTCGAATATTTTTTTTTATATATAAGTTTGAGGTAAAAGCTTGTGAATATTTATGATATGGAAGACTTACTTGTTTCTGTAGTTGAGACTTAAGTTCCGCAATGATTTAGGAAAATGAGATAAAATGTTCACTACCTTTGTCTTAATTTTCAGAGTAAATATTCTTTGATGCATACGTAAGCATTATATATATACATACATACATATATATATATATATATATATATATATATATATATACAGTATATATACTGATATATGATATATATATATATATATATATATATATATATATATATATATATATATATATATATATATATATATATATATATATATATATATATATATATATATATATCTCATACGCATTTTTCCTCGTAGTTGGGTGGTGCCAGAAGGTGTTACCCTTCCGGTTGTCGGCAAGCAATTATTGGGGGTGAGGTTGCTAGCCCCATGCATCATCCTATAGATGTTCAAGAAACTTGTGTGCTGATGGTATCCGGCTTTTCTTGGTGGTCACCCATGTAAGCACTGTCCACATCCAGTGTTGTTTAATTTTAGGAATAATGCTATTGTTTCATGCATGTTTTTATTTTATCAGATGGCACTTTCTAGTTACTATTGTTTTTTTCATTATCACACCACCCTAATAACAAGGAGGAATACCGTGCTGACTGAACAAAGAAATATTAAACATTTCTTAAATTGATATTTTAAGCCTCCATTTCACGCGCTGTATGTGTTACCGGCAATTAAGTGAGAAAAATAAATCTGTCTTTCTTGAGTGTGCGTGTGTGTATGTGTCTGTAACTCGGTGCATCCTTAAACTGAGAGCTCAGTCCTGTCCGAGAGCTGAAGATTGACTCTCATTTAATTGCCGGTTATATTAACATTGCCAACATCGTTTTTCTTCCCTAATTAAATGATATGATGTTGTATTTCACCGCTATATTATTATAATCAGCATGATAATTTATGATGTTGTTAGAACCACTCACTGCTTTGTTTTCCAGAAAACCTAAAATATTAAAAGTGAGCCGAAGGTCAAGGGTCAATTAAAAGTCTCACCAGAAGGTGTAATCTGTCAGACAGAGATCTCTCGGATCTTGTGTTTGTTATTATAATGATATATACATTTTGAAGGAATGCTTACCACCTAAGTTATGATTTTTTTCCTTTACCTTTCTGTGTACCCAGTTATACACACGATAGTCAGCTAACATAATTCAGTGGTTAGGTCATCAGAGGTATACTGGGCTTACAAGTAGACGCACCCGTACTGTTGTTTTCCCTCCCCCGCCCCGGGGATCGAAAGCGGGTTTCTCGTTCATGAATAGAGAGAGAAACTTAGATGTTGTGGTAACATTTTTATTATACAGATTTTGCCCTTTTTTCAGTAGACCAACTAACGGCATGTTTGTGTTCTTTTTATCCCGTCTGCGTAAATTGCATTATTTGTATTTGTTATTCAGTGCTGTCTTTCTTCTACTTGTTTATTTATTACTTTATTCTCTCTCTTTTTTTTTTTTTTATGTCGCAGAGATTTTTCGCAAAAGAATTCTTACATTACCTTTCGGTTGCGTACCTTAGTGTACAGATGAAAATTTATTGCAGAAATTCTCACAAAATATTGGGAATTATTTTTATGAAGCTAGAAAATCTTTCAATATATGTAAGTCATACTATTTTCGCCTGTTTGGATTTCGGAAGAATCAGCCCTTAGAAACTGAAACAAACAATCAGAATACAAAGAAACTATTGAAGTGAAACTAAAAAAAAAAATATTTAAGAGCCACATTTCATAATTTTTTCACCTGTTCAGCCGAATCGAAGTTCGGAAGAATTAGCCTGAGTCCTCCAGTGGAAATGTGATTGCTATGATAAATAGTTATTAGCAGAACGGGTTCCCCGCCGTCTGATTGGAGTGCGATAAGGGTGCCACCTTCTTCTGGGTATGTGTCCGTCAAGGAAGTGCTTGCTTGCACTCGCAAAACTTCTCAGCTTACATTCGATTAATTCCTATTCGAACAAATTAGCTCTCTCTCTCTCTCTCTCTCTCTCTCTCTCTCTCTCTCTCTCTCTCTCTCTCTCTCTCTCTCTCTCTCTCTCTCTCTCTCTCTCTTTCGATCTGGTAAATATAATCTCCGACGGAATGCTGGAATATTAACTGAAGCTTGCCTTGCATCGAAGATTCGCCGTGATTATTTTTATTTTATAGAGTTGAGACAGGGAAAACTACGGCTCATGATACACAGAAGTTGGTAAATCCCTGCATGGAGATGGTATATATGTATGACTGATAAATACGGGAGTTTTGACAGCTTTTAAGAAACAGCAGTGCATTCTCAAACTCTATATTATCTTGACAATCCCATTTGATGAGATCCAGCACAGCTGCAATTATTTCCAAATATGCCCAGAACTTGAGTTTGAATGATAGAGTGCAGTGTTATCGTCAAATGTTCATCTCTTTTGGCAATTCCCGGTTTCTGTTGAGCCATTGTTTATGTCTGGAAGTTGATTATAATCGACAGTCAGTCTACCCAGCCTTTTCTTTTATGTTGACTCGGTATGCAGGTCATGATTATACACCTGTCCGGGAACTCCAGTCTTTAGCTCGCTTTTGTTATTGGCTCTTTCCATTTTGTCTTTGATTCTCGGCGATTTTATTCTCGTATCATGAAGGCATGCGAAGATGGGTTCGTTTCATAAGCACCGTCCGCGAGTTATGAAATGCTTATCAATTTAGTCATTTAAACCGTCGCATTATCTGTCTACCTATCTATCTATCTGTCTATCTATATAACTGTCTGATCGCCAATTTTATGCACGAGATCTTTTCACGTATCAGTATCAGTCAGTAACACTATTCAAAAGTTCGTCGATTTGTAGTACTTTGATGTTTATGTATTTATTTATAAATGTTTTCATGATGTGTACGCTAATATATGCACCCGACAGTAATTGTTAAGTAGAAGCATCTTTGCACGTTCGGCTACGTCCATTTGATATTATGGCTGTCGATGGTTAAATATGATTGCAAACGTGTAACTGTGTCATTTGATATTTTACTACTTGTGCGATAATGCATATGTTGAGCTGGACAAAATGCAAAAAAGACAAAAAAAAAAAACCTATGCGTCATGACTGTGATAAATTTATGGAAGAAACTATTCGCTACATTGCTTTTCCATTCATGTTCAAGACTGAAGGACAGGGTATAATTATTGCCTGGGTTGTCAATTATTCTTTTTAGGCTTTGGTCCACGAGTTTTTATTTGTTCCCTCAGACCAAGGCAGCCAAACCTATTGGATTCTTGCAATGCACCTTCTGTTCCCTCGTCAGTTCCTTTTTTCTTTCTTGTCAGCGGCGTTTTTTGCTCTCCCTGACCAAGGTAGGCTAGTCAGATCTATCCAACTCTTGTCCAACATCCTCTGGTCTTTGGTCAGGTGGATGGGATGGGTCACATCAAGGATTTACCCTTCTAAGGCGAAAGAGTACCTTCCACAAAGGAATGCTGGTTTTATGTGTGAAGGGTAGGATTCCTAACGTCGTTTGTGGTTACTGTAGACAAAGCTGACCTGAAGTAATCAGTTTGTGTGCACTGAAAAAGGGTGAGCATATGATTACGGAAAGTTTGTCGTGACTTATATAAAACATATTAGAAAAAAAGCTAATTTCGAAACTAACATTCAAAATCTTTGGTTATGCATAAGTAATTATGACGTATACGGAGTGGCCGCGGTGCTTTTGACATTCCGTAAGTTTCATTATTTTGTTCTTCATCCATACAGTGGAAAATACATTGTTGAAAATGATTCTCGAACCAAAAATTATTTATTTTTGTATAGGAACGATATCAGTGTATTATACTAGGTAATCGGAGATTTTGCGTGTGTCGTATGTGTGTGTGTGTGTGTGTGTATGTATATATATATATATATATATATATATATATATATATATATATATATATATATATATATATATATATATATATATATATACACACACATATATATATTGCCTCTTCTTGCATGTCGTCTCCATGGGATATTTAACAAGCGATGTATCGAGTGAGCCACCTCTTCCTAATCAGTTGGTGTTGGCAAAATATCTCTTCCAGGTGAATGGTGTTCCGCCTGATTAGCGCTATCTGCCCACCACGAGAAGACGTCTGTTGTGTTGATATTAGGAGTGCCGAGAACATTTTTCTTCATCTTAAGATTTTTCATATAAATTTGGTGACCTCGGAGTAAAACTAGATAGCAGTCACATCTAATTTCATCTTTGCGTCTTTACACTTTATTATCGCCAGTAGCTACATAAAAATATTGTAGGGTAATGATACATATCTGCGATTGCATTCTGTAAATTATCTGGGTTGTTGCTTGATTAACCCACTAAGACCCTCAAAAATAGCTTTTCATTTTTCGCCATACTGAAGACTTGAAAACTTTCATTTTTTAGCAGTAAAGTCTGGATTTCATTTCAAACCCCACGCAGTGAATTCGGCAATTAGCTGTCTGTCCCCGACCGTCCTCATAGACAAATTTCCTCGCTAACTACCTCCACTCTGAACGTTATATCATTACCTGTCAGTGGTCCTCGGGAGAATCCAGTGGCTGACTAACATCATCAGTTTTGGTCGGCCGAGCATGGCAGGAAGAGAACAAGTACGTCCTCTAATATACCTATTTTTTTTTATTTGCTTAAATTCCCTTGGACGTCGTTTTATATGCTGTTACTCAACTCGCTCTAATTCAATTTGATCAAGTCGTGGTCAGGAGGATTCCGTGAACGATTTTAAGAATGTTCGAGCCTTGTTTTGGACGTGAGTTCATGTGGATTGCATGTAGTATGCGTCTTCACCCTAGTACGGTAACCCAAACCCCAAGCAGTATAAGATTCTCTCTCTCTCTCTCTCTGTCTCTCTCTCTCTCTCTCTCTCTCTCTCTCTCTCTCTCTCTCTCTCTCTCTCTCTAGCCTCCATTAGCTGACTGAGGACATGTATCTGAAAATAAGATTACTATTAAATGCAAATAATTTTATCTGCTTGAACAGGTTCATGTTCTAAGATACTTTAGATTTATGTCTGTCTATAATGTCTTCGAATTCGTGTTCCGGTCTGTAACATTGTTTTGGAATGGTCTTATTGACAATGATCTCGCCAGAAGAACGAGTCACATTACTAGATTCATAAGACTCGCGCTAAAGATTTATTCTTAAACAAAAGGTGAAAATAAAGAGTAAGTTAAAGAAGCTGGGCATTTATTGTAGACAGTCAGACGGAACAGATGGCGAATAAAAGTCGGAGAGGAAGTACATCTTGGAAATGGACATCTTCTACAGAGTTCCATGCAAGGGCCACTATGTGCAGTAGTCCCCTGTTGTGCAGAAATCGTCTATTGACGTTTCTGTCTTCCCTAACAGCATGTAAAGCAGATTCTTCATTAAGAAAACCACCGCGATGACAGCCAAGCCTGGAGTGTCCGGCAGGGATGTGGATATCCTTGTGGACCTTATGTTAATAGCTTTCGAACAGTGTAAACATCATCTTGGCAGTTTTAAGGTCCTCGTCTCTGAACAGCGAGAACTGTCTTTACTCGTTTCAGTTCTGAATTTTTAATGAGAACTTTTACTGTGAAGAAACTTTTCTCCGAAGTCAGTATAGGCGCCACATCATTCACTGAAGCTTTCGCATATCCTTGTAGAACACTTTCAGAGAAGTACTGTAAGAGATGAAATTAAGAGGACGTTTGGAAGCAACTTTCGGATACACCAGGGTTATTTAATATTTTTGTATTATTATTATTATTTTGAGTTTCCAGCTGCAGAGAGCTCTCCAAATATAGCATTGAAAGTAAGGATTCCAAGCCCTGTGCATTTTGCTACATATTATTTTGTTAACGAAGAACTAAAATTTTATTGTCTTTTATACAGTTTATATAGAATGTATGGATACGAACGTATTTCAAACACATATTTAAACCCGTCTGCACTTAACATCTCTCTCTCTCTCTCTCTCTCTCTCTCTCTCTCTCTCTCTCTCTCTCTCTCTCTCCTACAAATACGTACTGGCTCCAATAAACAGACTCTCTCTCTCTCTCTCTCTCTCTCTCTCTCTTTCATCTTTCATGGATGGCCAGATAATCATTAAAAAAGCGTTAAAGAAAAAGAGGAGATTATACGTAAGACCAAATAGGGTTCCTTCCTGCGCTTTAATGATAGATCAACTCCTCCCTTCCTGGATGTCTGAAGTATTAATGGAAGGGTTCGTTCGCATTGTTTGGTTTGTACTTAAACGCTGATTTTTGTTCCGCGACGTCCGACTCCATCGATTGGCCGAGATGAAAAAAAAAAAAAGGACGTGTCTGGAAATTTTAAAAGGAGCGATTCAACGCTCGTGTCATAAAAATGTCAATCGCCTGACAAGGGGTATTTCCCTTCGACCAAAAGCTAATCATATTTATTGGTTTATTGATTTACGTAGATTGGCGGCGCAATAATTATGGTCATCAACGCCCGGATAATGATTAAGGGAAGTTGACGTGGTTCATGTGATATGGAGTACAGCCTGTTTAGTTTCACCATCATTCTTCTTTTTAGTTAGTACTGACATATTTTAGAATTACAGTATTATTCTGAGAAATAAGAAAGAAAACATTTTCTTTTTAACAGTAGAAAAGTTTTTTTTTATTAAATTTGGGTTTCTCGGTAGTGTAATTGTCTTGGTAAGTACTAAAATAAGAAAAATGCCAAGAAAAAATTCTATAAAAAATGATCTGATTACATTTCATATTTTCGTTTTTACTATAAACAGATTGGGACAGTATTACAATTTGGGGTTATTGAATAGAACGTTTCCGTCTTAAAGATCCTTTTATTGATTTTGATATAATGTTTTGTCTGTTCAGTAACAAAGGATTTTGGCAGAACGGTTGTTCCACGAATAAAAAAATATATAATTGTCATAAAAACATAGCACTAAATTAGAAAACCAATCCGTAGAATTCCAGGAAAAACTCGTATTTAATTAAAATAACCTGTCTATAAAATTGGGTAGAATTAGAAATTTGATAATAATAAAAAAAATAATAATAATTTCGTTTTCCATTCGTTTGTTTACGACAGGCTTCCCCGAGCGTTTGTATAATACTGAAATGCGCGATCGAGCGTCAGATAAAAGTGCAATATATGCCTTCTTATCCCTAAATCTTGAACGAGTGACATGCATGGCATACGCCGGGGATGCCCCGCCCATCATTATGTCATCCATAATATTAAAACCCAAAGTTAAATTTGATTCCTTGACCCTCGACTCGGCATTTCAGTAGTGTAAGATCAAAACTAAAATCGTCTTCGGATGAGAGCGGCCGAAGATGATGATGGTGATGGTGATGGTAGCCCGAGGTCAGAGCCTCTTCTTCTTTCTCGTCTTTTTCTTCTTCTTTTTTCTTTTTCTTCTTGTTGTTGTTCTTCTTCTTCTCCTTCTTCCTCTTCTTCTTCTTCTCCTTCTCCTTCTCCTTCTTCTTATCCTTCTTTTTCTCCTCCTCCTCCTCCTTCTTCTTCTTCTTCTTCTTCTTCTTCTTCTTCTTCTTCTTCTCCTTCTTCCTTCTTCCTCCTTCTTCTTCTTTTTCTTCGCCTCTCCTTCTCCTTCTCCTTCTCCTTCCTCCTCCTCTTCTTCTTCTTCTCCTTCTTCTTCTCCTCTTTCTCCCTCTCCTCTTCTTCTTCTTCTTCTTCTTCTTCTTCTTCTTCTTCTTCTTCTTCTTCTTCATCCCGAGATAAAGATAGGCGATCCGAGGCACTCCCTTCTGTGCTTTAACAATAAATGCCTCGGAAATCGTGTTTTAATTTCGGACAGACGGGGCCGTCGTCGCAGCCTCTTTGGCCTTCAGAATTTTTCCGAGCTGACGAAGGCGAGGAAATGGAAAGAGAAAGGTAGACTGAGAAGCCTGTTGTTTATTACATGGATTTCATAGTTTTTTTTTTTTTTTTTTTTTTTCAGCGAAGTCTTCTTTGGAAATCGGATGAAGGTTTTATATCCTTTTAATTTCGGTTGTTCGATATTAAGCGGCGCTCCGCCTCTCTCTCTCTCTCTCTCTCTCTCTCTCTCTCTCTCTCTCTGCGCGATCTGTGCCTCATCATGATAGATGACGATTGAGAGCCTTTGTGCCGAATGGCTTTATTGGTTTCGTACGTTCGGCTTCGGTTTCCTTTGCAGAGTATTTTACGATATTGTGGCTTTTTGTGCGGACGTCTCTCTCTCTCTCCCTCTCCCTTTTGTGTCCTTCTTTTATTGATATTTCTTCCTCCACGATCATCTTCATCGCCCGGTTTGGTTAAATCGTCGTAAAGATGAGTACTCGAGGCCATTCCTGGGAGTTAGTGTGCTGTATTCGAATAATGCCAGTGTTCTTCTATATTCCTTTTAATTTGTGTTTATGCTTATATTCATCGGGACTGAAATGAATTTGCAAGGCAACGTTCTGTTTCCTCCTCCTCCTCTTCCTCCTCCTCCTCTTCCTCCTCCTCCTCCTCCTCCTCCTCCTCCTCCTCCTCCTCCCTCCTCCTCCTCCTCCTCCTCCTCCCCCTACCCACCCTTCTCTTGTTAACTTCAGGCACAGGTTAGGCAGGGGCAGTTGGCTGCCCGTCCCATCTGGGCCTTTGCAATACGAGTCTCTGGGGTCGTTAGCGAGATCGATATATTCATTGGCCTCACATATCTGAGCATCGGATAGGCAACAAAGTCGTCTGATATTCTAATCCTGGGTGGGTCGTTTTAATGATTCGTTCGAACATTTTATATTTCTCAGCCATGAGCATCTTCAAGATTAAAGAAAAAAAAAAAGAAACTAATATTGGGAAGGGTCTCTTTGACGTGCAATATCCTAATGAGAGGCTCGAATTCTTTTAAACGGGCTTTTGCGATGCTAATTATGTTTATTATCTTTGATTTCGTATTTACGACGGTGTCTTCGAAAGGTCGCCGTGGAGGAGGAATTAACGAGAGATCCGCCCGTTTGATTCAGGGGGAGATAGACGGGTCCTGCCACGGTGATCTCTCTCTCTCTCTCTCTCTCTCATTTAATTTTCCCATCTCAGTATGAACTAGGGAGTTTTTTCTGACTTCTTTTCTCTCTCTCTCTCTCTCTCTCTCTCTCTCTCTCTCTCTCTCTCTCTCTCTTTCTCTTTCTAGGGAAGGATGGAGTTTCGATCTCTCTCTCTCTCTCTCTCTCTCTCTCTCTCTCTCTCTCTCTCTCTTCTCTTATTTTTCCCATCTCAGTATGAACTAGGGAGTTTCGATCTCTGTACCTCTTCCTTTCTCTCTGTGCTTTGCTCTTTCTCGGGAAGGATGGAGCGAATCTCTCTCTCTCTCTCTCTCTCTCTCTCTCTCAGGGTTTCCCTTCTCTTTATGGACAAAGAGATTCCAAGATAGACAAAGAACGACAGACCATTTTGATTTTTTCCATTAGAAGATTAATTGATCGGACAAAACAAGGAACTGCAGACGGAAACTCTTCCAACACGAAACCTTAAACTTTTAAATTTTTGCAAAAATTACGTTAGTTTGAATTTTTGGGGAGAATCTGCGGAGTAATATTCATTATACTGAAATGTTTTTCAAAATCTTAAAGTCATATTCAGTAAGGTGTTTTACTGATGCTGTATATGGCCCGTGGTATATTATTATTATTATTATTATTATTATTATTATTATTATTATTATTATTATTATTATTATTATTATTATTATTACTGCTACTATAATTGTTATTATTATTATTATTATTATTATTATTATTATTATTATTATTATTATTATTATTATTATTATTATTATTATTATTATTATCCAGAAGATGAACCCTATTCTTTTGGAACAAGCCCAAAGGGACCATTGACTTGGCATTCAAGCTTCCAAAGAATATGGTGTTAATTAGGAAGAAGTAAGAGGAGGCACAGGGAAATACATAAAGAAGAGATCCCACTCATTAAAATAGAAAAAATAAATTAGTAAATAGACAAAATATATTAAAATTCAAGGAGAATAGTATTAGGGTAGTATTGCATTGCATCTTGGCTTGAAAGTTCCAATTGCACGACATCCTCTGGGAGACTGTTCCACAGTCCAACATTGTGAGGAAAAGAGGACCTCTGGAACTGAGAAGTTCGACAGCGAGGCACATTTACTGCATACTGGTGCTTCTGCTGTCCAGCGAATCTAGTTGCTCTCGGCAGATAAAGCCGGATCAGGGATCAGTTGTGAATGTAAAAGATCTCTGTAGAAATACAACTTATGAAAAATTGACAAACAAGAGAACATCCGTCGATGGTCCAAGTCATAACCGCTACTGTTAGAAAACAGAACCATTCTATCTAAAAACAGATAAATCTCTGGCAAGACTGATTAGTAGTTATTTGAACCTTGTCTTCTGTTTAGGAAATGGTCTCCATTTAGGAAAATGAATGTCATGAAAATACCGTTGCCCTGACGAGATGAAAATTAATTGTGCTGTACTGTATCGGTTCTAGATATGCATAGCCTGGGACAAAAATATCACGTCATTTATCTTTTAGTTTAAAACTCACTTGAACGTTCGAATTCATCAGTCAGAAAATAATTTTGATAATAAATAAGAAAATGTGTAATGCTTTGAGCTCTTGTGTTAGAAATGGACGGCAGGTGACCGCCGATCGCCTAAATGGATTTAATAGTTTAGCGAGAATGCACTGGAATTTTATGAAAAAATAGAGGCACTTGGGATTATTATACACTTATAGTCATAAACACGGTTTGCATGCATGAAGCACATTTTCTCACAAACACTAAAACTGCAATAGAAGACACGATGTGCTTGCATTCAAATGTTTAAGTCTAACTTTTTTGTTTATTTTTCATTAAAAGGTTAGACGAACGTCGCGTTTACTCGCATCATTTTCAATATCGCCGTGGCCTTCAGAGCTGGTTTTCAGCATTTTAGAGGATGGCCTTTCCATAAGACATTCGTGTTCTAGTTTAACATTTGTTTTATGCATTTGTATTGCCTGCTTGCTAGTTTTAATTTTTTGTGCGTTTGCCTTGAACGTTGATTTAACTTTCGGTAGGACCTTTGTTACCTTGCTTTGAATCTCCGTGATGTGAGTTTTACTGAAAGGGCTGTAATAATTTCATTTGTCTACGATTAAGTATAGCTTTTTTTTCTTTTATATTTATTGGCCATAGAAAAAGGACAAGATTATATTGACCTGGAATTGTAGTTGTAATATTTATAGATATTTTTTTACTTATCCTCCATACTAATGTTCCTTTCAGAGTTTGGCAGTTTTGCTGACTGTTGAAATAAATATAGGCTTAATCCATATAAGATTAAGGTTTCTCTATGAGGAAACACAGGATAAAAAGTTACTAAGGATGTGCCCTTTTATGACGTTACTACTTATGAAAAACAAATAATTCACGATTTGGAATGCTTGTGTATATATGTTGAATTTTATTGAAAACAAAATAAAAAACTAGAAATGGTTATCTTGCATCAGGAATTTCAAATAATAGGAATGAGGGAAACTTATTATGTTCAGAAATTTTGCTAATTTTATCATCAAATCGAATCAGGAATGAATGCGTAATTCAGTACATAATTATGAGTGTGCAGGGGTCCAATACAATTCAGTAGTTCAAGCGTGAATGTAGCAGTGACCATTGTCTTATCTTCTTTGTTATCGAATTGATATTGAAGTGAATAAAATCTTTTTTATTTTAAAAGGAATTTTGTAAGAATCTTATATCTTCATGTAACCCCCTTCATTCCCTAAATTTTTTATACTAGCGTAACCAGTGGAAGTATCGTTATCCTTATTTGTACATTGCGCTTAGTGTTCTTTTGAATGCTTCCTATGCGTGGTTCTCTCTTCTCTGGAGAACTGCGTATATAGTTTCAAGTCATTCCGAGAAGTAAAAAAAAAAAAAACTTCTTATATGTGAGGATGATTACATTTTACCGAGTGGTGGATGTTTTCTTCCACGTGAGAATTCGAACAATTCTCTCTCGTGTTACGGACATGTGGTTGGGATTCTTGAAAGTGTTCCAGAATGCATGTGTAATAAGGATGGGAAATAAAAAATGATTTTTCATACTTCAAGAAAAACCTTCGTATATGTTGATGTAAAAGAAACAATAGAGAAAACATTTGTGATCATTTTATTCCTCAAAAACTAAGGGTACTTTCTTGTGTAGGAAAAATTCAATATGCTCCTTCTACTCGGCAGATATTCCGTTACAAAAGATTTATTTTTCTCCGTCATTTGTTTATAGTTTGTTTGTTGAAAAGCTTCACTTTGGATATTGGATATTATCCGAGACCATTTGGAAATGTATCTTTTTTTTTATTTTCTTTTTAATTCAGAACTGTCTTATCATCCGAAAAGACTGTCTTATTTGATTCACAAAGAAAATTAATCTCTCTCTCTCTCTCTCTCTCTCTCTCTCTCTCTCTCTCTCTCTCTCTCTCTGTCACACACACATACACACACACACACACACACACACACACACACACACACACACACACACACACACACACACACACACACGCAAATACCCCGTTTGTTAACAGATCATGTTTGTAAATTGAAAGAGACAAGAGAGATGAATTTTTGCGGACTGTTTTCAAGTCAAATTGATGCTTAACAGCTCTTCATCTATCTATATTATATATATATATATATATATATATATATATATATATATATATATATATATATATATATATAGATACATATACATGTATACATATCTATAAATCTATATATATATATATATATATATATATATATATATATATATATATATATATATATATATATATATATATAAAAAATATGTGTGTGTGTGTGTGTTTGTGTGACGTGGGGCGTGGTGGTTAATGTAAACCCGAGGGTGCGCGTTCCGTCCGACCTGTCAATTACCTTCTTTTTAGCCCAGCGGGATTCCCTTGAGCATACACGTTCCAAAGAATTACTGTAATGTGCATTATCATGTCTAATTCATTTTCCAGATGCCAGTTATAAAAGCAAATGGTGTTTGGCTAAGTAAGTTGTTCTTGAGGGGAATTTGTTTTCTGACGGAGTAAATTTATTTTCACTCATTTTTACCTAAGTATTAAATTGGTTATTGTATAATGGAACATGATAAAATTTAATACACGATTTTACTCTGAATAACATAACTATTGTGTTTAAACTTCATAATTTAGGTGAGGTTTTATGCTGAGCGAACAGCGTTTTCCCACGCGCTTGTTCCGCAATAATTTCTGACATAAAAAGCTGTTCATCGCCTCAGTATTTTCCGGTTTTTACGAAGAAAATTGACTACAACTGAAGTGGCCTTAACAAAGACGTGTTTGCCTTTGGGATTATGAAGATCAGTAAACACTGCCTCGGACTGAAGGTTAATCCCAAGTTACCTTCCGTAAATATTTTTAGATTGCTGGTCATTCGTTAGGGTGGGTCAGGACGGTGTAAAAAATTTGTGAAAATTGTCTCCTTCGGACAGAAAACGTGAACGTAATTTCCAGGATGCCAGAAGTCAGCTCTATTTAATCGAAAGGTTCAAGACTGCTAATGTCTAAATTAAGAGTTCCGGGTTTTCTGAAGCCTGTGTAGTTTTAAAATGAAGTCTTTGGTATTACATGCTGTTCTTTCATTGTATAAACTGCTTCTTATTTCTTAAATAGGTTTGCATTATTTTTTTTCATAGGTGTACTGTGAACTACTTAGTTGAGACGCTCTTTTACATTCAGTTGGTGGAGCTAGTCTTATTAAGCTGCAAATATTTTTTTTTTAAATATATTCTACATTTCATGTTTGCAATAAGAGAATTACATGTGAGAAATATTTTTGGACCAAAACCACTCCACTAAACGAAAAGGAAGTGGAAATGTAAAGATGCATTTGTTCTTGTGTAGTTAGCGACATACATACAAACACACACACACTCATTTATATATATATAAATATATATATATATATATATATATATATATATATATATATATATATATATATATATATATATATATATATATATATATATATATATATATATATATATATATATATATATTTATATATTTATATATATATGCGTGTATATATATTGTGAGAGAGATAAATAGATAGATAGACAGATAGATTGTGGGTGTGTGCATGTAATGATAGTTTGTTGCTCAAGTCTTCATCCTTGACTATGCGTTTAATGATGAGCTACACAGTAACTGATTTTTTGTAGCTACATCGTATTTGCAGAAACGGCTTGCTTTGTATTCTTGAGAACTAATGTACCTTGAAACTAAATTTTGCAGGGAGATTAACCGACTAATTCTACTTCTCAAGCCTTATTGATTGTGGACGCTAGGATTTGAATACGATAATTGTAAAAAATTATCTGATGTAATAATTTGCAAAGAAATGGAAACGGACATGCTTTAAAACATCATATCTTTTCCAGAGACTTCCAGCCCTCATGTTCCAAGCCGTTTGATTTTAGAAGATGGTGCATTTGCATCAAGAGACGAGGCTCTGAGTGAGGACAGTTTCTAATGGCTTGCGCAGTGTTAGGGAGACTGTTCAGCTCAGTGCTCAGAATCTAATTTTGAGGCAAAACTCATTAAATCATCATTTACACAGAATCAGTTCCTCACGATATTGTAAGAACCTTCCTGTTTTGCATTACCCTTTTAATGAATGTTTAAATTTTGAAAGATTTAATAGCTACAGACCTTTAAACTTATTAAATACAGACCGCTGATGCAGTGGGAGTAAATCGGAACTTTACATTGCTCTCCGCAATAATTTAGACGCGACATGTCTGAGGTTATGAAGACATTCAGCTTACAACCTGCAAGGTCCGAAGTCACTTTTGGATATAACATGGTCCCAAATGTGTGTAACCATGCCATGTTTGTTTTGTTGTTTCAGTATAGCACCTTGAGAACCAAACACACCAAGTGACCTCCAACCTCTGTCGGTAAACTTGCCACCCACAAGTCCCGAAACCCATTAATTTTGGAGTCGATATTCTTCATGGTCTGAACTGCCAAATCTAGATTTAAATGTTGTTGTTTTAATAAATAATTTTTTTACAGTAACGTAGGAACTTGCTGCTTAGACGCCTTAACTTATATCTGAAGAAAAGACTAATGGCCTCATGGTATAAAAATCAGCCTGCATAATGTCATTCCTTTGTGCAGATTTTTGAGAGCAACTTTCCGATTTTCAAATTTATTGACTTGACCACTTTCAGAAATTAGACTTCCCAGGTGGGTAAATATATATATACATATATATATATGTATATATATATATATATATATATATATATATATATATATATATATATATATATATGTGTGTGTGTGTGTGTGTGTATTATATATACACATATGTATCTACCCACCTGGGAAGTCTACTCTCTGTAAACGGCTCATTATAGACAGATAAGCATAAAAGGGAGAAATCATGCTGAGGCCACAAAAAAAAAATTTGCAAAACCCTATATATATACAGTATATACAGTATATGTATATATATATATATATATATATATATATATATATATATATATATATATATATATATATATATATATATATATATATAAATAAGGTTTTGTAGATGCTTTTTTTTGTGGCCTCAGAATGATTTCTCCCTTTTTATGCTTATCTGTCTATAAATGAGCACTTTTTATTTAACTAGTTCTGATGACAGTAAGCTTTTTTTTTGTGATTTGAACTAGCTTAATATTACTATTTAATCTGACCTCGCTCGTTTAAAATTTTAACCAGTTTTGTATTATTGATTAGCATTCTTTTATTTGCCCTGTTTTTCCTAGCAAAATATAGCGTTACCTGGAGAGTGAGGTCAGTGTTCGCCGCGAGCGGATGCATTAGTATTAGTATTCTGCGTCCGGAGAGAAACACCTATGTTTGTTTACCACTAAAGGGAGGTTACCCGACGGTCAAGAAAATTATATTTATTCCTTTTGTGCACATCGAGACAACGAGACGTTCCCTTTTTATAGTCAATAACTTGCTAGGACTCATAATTAGCGCAGACTCTCAATACTAATCTCGAGAGAATTACTGACCGCGGAGTTGGGAGGATTAATACCCGACATCAAATAAATTGACGACGATATTAGTCTCGGGTTTCGCTGCCCTACTGAAAAAATGAACACGGCGCAACTAACGCTTTTTCTAAGACGATTATTAAATTTGCATTTCTTCCTCTTCTTCTTCTTTGTTTTTCTCCTCGTAGACTCGGCGTACCTTTCGTCCTCTCGCTTATCGGGGTAACAGCTCTCGTCGAGTTATGAAACCCTGGTCTTAAGTAACTCCAGAATCCTATCACCTTCTACAAAAGGCATCGCCGTGGGCTCTAATGACTTCCTGCAAAGAGTTCAGAAGTTTGAAAATATTATTTTCCTTTCCTTTTTTTTCAAATAAAACTGTTATTGTATTGAAGTCTGTGATAAAAAGAGCAGCGTCAAACTCTCCGATCCTGTGCATATTCATGCCTGTTGTAGGTGAGCTGTGAGCTGATAAGGTGTTCTATAAAAGGCCGGATGGTGCGAAAGCGAGATGATTTAGCTTGTAGCATTTTCGGCTTCTGTTGTGCAATCCAGGGATGGATGAAAGTTGGTTGATGGATGTCAAGCTTTCAACATCCTTCAAAGGCGTTGGGAAAGGTTGCTGACTCAAACGTTTATCTATCTATCTTATCTTTTATCCGTATATATATATATATATATATATATATATATATATATATATATATATATATATATATATATATATATATATATATTATATTATATTATATTATATTATTATATTATATATAATAGAATAGAGTGTGGGCTCACGCCCTCGTAATTTCTCTTAGACCGTAACGTTCATTATCCGATCTTTAGTCTCTTGTGAGAGAGATGACGATCTAGGGTCAAGCCACCTCCATGCGTTTTCCTCAAATGCTGGACAAAATTGAGCTGTTGAAGCTCATAAATAACAAAGAGGCCTGTCATCGTATTTGGTCTTCGACAGAGGAGTCGTGAGCATAAGGAGATCGTCGCCTGGGTTGTTATTGTTTGCCCTTCGAGACACAGCCCTCTAGTAAACATGCCCTTTTGCCCCCAGACCTTATTGCTCTGTGTGCAGAATCCCCATTTGTAAGGGCTCGTGTTACGAACCCCGTTGTACCCCAAGACTTCTGGCCCTTAAATAATTCACGTGTTCCTGTTAGCTGCATTTTCAGTATTTCCTTTGGGTACGGTGGGTGTAAGATTCCGTGGGTTTACGTCATTTCTTGTAGTATTGACTCGTGGGCTTTCCACGATTTGGTCCTGGGGCTGGTTGTCTTGTAAAATTTGCAAAGGAAATCCGTCTCGTAAAGATTAAGAAAAAATCGTGTTTTTAAAACTTGATGAAATTTGCCGTTATTCACATCTTACGTCCTGATAATTTTTTGATGATTAATTTTTAGTGGTTTTTCTTGAATTTCAACAATAAACGTGGGTTTGACTTTTACTTTTTTAAGTGGAAAAAATAGTAAGCATTATGAAATGTTTCTGTGATAAAAGTTGATTGCAACCTAACCTAACTCGATGCCTTCATAAAGTAGATGTTGTAAGAAAATGAGTAAATTCGCGCAGAATAAGACATGGGAACTTTCTTGCGACTACTTCATATGAAGTCACCACTACCCTGTATCTGAAAGTAAAGTGATGATTTGTTACTGTTGTCGTCGTGGTTGAAATGGTTCGTTTTAAGTTTTCTTAGATCCAAAATAAAGTTAACCGTTTGGTCAAGATTTCTTTACACAACATTATGTAATTTGATGAACTAGTGCTATTGCAAAATCCTGGTGAATGGGTTACGACAATATGATATTTTCTTTAACAAGTTCTCAAATGGCAATGCGTTGGTAGATAATATCCTCATTCTGCAATAGGTATTGATTACCAAAGTATTTTTATTTTGATTTCTCCAGTCATTCTCCCGTAATTTTTTGGGCATGGTTCTCTCTTCATGGCGTCCTTTTGCAATATGACGAAGCTACTTTGGATTAGTGTAATCGGTAATGATGTTTGTGATCTCCTTCCACTACACAACGTCCATGGGCTGTTCCTGTCAGGATACATCATAGTTTACATGAGTTCATTTTTCACAGCAGCTGAAGATAATTCAGTTCGACGCTACAGTACCGACCTAACGCGTTCAGTAGCAAGGGAGTTAGGAGTGGGTATCAGATGCAGAGTGTGATCTTGCACAAGGTTTAATACATATGACAAATTTTATTCGCGCTGAGGCCTTATTATTGCCTATGTTAGTCTCTAATCGATACGACGATATCGTGTTGTCTTTGCCAATTAGGACTGGATGACAGTCTTTCGACCCCGTGTACTCTGTACAGATTTCACCTTGACGGCTTGGAGGGTTATCTCTCTCTCTCTCTCTCTCTCTCTCTCTTTCAAGTGCCTTTTATTTTTTATTCTCGAAGGCAACGCACATTTTAACTTTTACCAAGATCATCATCCCAGAAGGTAATAAGTAATATCTGTGTGAGGTTAATTCAGGCGACATGAAAAGAAACTGAACGTCAGTATAAGGTGGCCATTGTGCTCTGCTTTCGAACGACTTTTTCACTGACCTCACAACGAATCAATGCTTTCAAATTTAGGGTTTATGCGGCTGGGATTGAGCTTAAATATTGAACACATTCATTACCGAACAAAACGACTGGCAGAAAACAAGAATTTCGATTCGGGCAAAGTCGTCTCTTCACTTAACATTTCGTTTTACGAGATGTTTTCTAATTTGGTCTCGTTATATTGCGGGGTTTTATTTAATAGTTTTATATACCCCACTTAGCTAACCTGGGCTTTTAGTCTGCGTCCAGACAGTCCCTGTTGCAGATACGTTATTGTTCAGTGACTCTGAAGTAGTCGCTATTATTTTGCACTTCCCGGTAGACTTTATGGCTAATGCATCGTTTCCTGTTGCTCAAGAGGGGGACTTTTGCATGCAAGAATATCCACACCATTAGTCTGGAGTTGTTTGTTGAGCCACAGCGCCCAAACAGGCATGTAATTGTCCATCTGTTAAAAGGTGATCACCATTTTACGGGCTATCCATCGGGTACTTTATTCTCATAAGGAAGAGATGAGGGGTGTGGGCGATATTAAGACTGGGCATTGAAGAAGGTTTTTGGTTTAATAAGATAATCAATTATGTCCTCTTGAGAGAGAGAGAGAGAGAGAGAGAGAGAGAGAGAGAGAGAGAGAGAGAGAGAGAGAGAGAGAGAGGAAAATATTTTGACAGATACGATGATCAGTCGTGTTATCTGTTTGATTTTATAACTTATGTTTTCTGTTTTATTCATACATACAAGCATACACATATACTGTACATACAGCCCAGTTGTGTAAGACAGGAAAAGAGAAAGTGGGGAAATTAGCTGGAAGGTTTGCAATCTTTAATTTGTACTTCTGTCTGTAAGAATGATTTAATGTAAGTACGTATTATCTTGCACCTGCCTCTCGACACATGACCATCAACATTAAAAGATAAAGAAAGTTCTGATTCTGTCGTGATATTGTATCATAATTAGCTGATAGAAAGCAAAGGTTTCGGAGAATAACAACATAAAAAAAATTGAAACTTCGGAAGGTTAGTAAGTTTTACTCATATTAACCCGTTCCAATTCCGGCCAGGTGAAAGTATATCATCGCTATCCCCACTCCCGAGGTTTCCATGTTTTCTGTGAGAAGCTCTGGAAGGGAAGAGGACCCTTCAGTCAATGCTGGGTCTCTGGGTTCCCCAGCTAAGCTAAGGTAGTGACCCAGTCTGTGAAATAATTGTGTCCAGGCTGTCCTGCGGAGCACCAGGAGGGGATCTTGCTGCCGAACGGGGAACCAAGACTCCCTTTGGAATCCACAGATAATCTCCTTCAGTGATGAATTTGATGAAGAAAGTTTCGCTACCCAGCTCCCACTTCCTGCAATGGCTCGAAGGGGCTGGACCCATTCCCCATTCTGAAGCCAATTTCGGCCCAAGTTTCTGAGAGATGGAACAGATGGCAGAATAGATCTAGTTTCTTAAAGAATTCTCAGAAAATAGGTGTGAAGTTGTATGTCATTTTCAATATTAGACTGACTAGTGTCCATGGTAAGCCAGAGGGTCTCTGGGCTGCTGCTTCCCAAGGGAACAATAAGCAACTGTTCTACAGAATGACGCCTCCCTGTGATTAGCTGGAGGATCAAGGGATCAGGTTTGTCAGAGGGACCCTTATCTGGAATCGGAAGTTCCGGAAAGGTAATGACGTATTTTTACATCTTCACGATCCAAAAGGGTTAATATGATTTTTGAAAGGTGAATTTTAGAAATAAGCCACTGTTATAGCATAAAATATTTTGAGCAAATATGTTTGCCAGACAGCTGGCTGTACGATCAACAAAATTAGGTAACGTTCTGATAGGTCAGTACTTTGATGGGTGCAACTTAGAAATGCCAGCTACCATTATAACGTGAAGCTTTGAATATCTGTAGGAAAGGCCAAGATGCCAGCAGACCTATTCCAAAATACTTCCTTAAGCTGGAAAGGAACCCCTTCTGGAGCCATCCTTTTGAGGAAAATGTGAGTAAATTAATATATATATATATATATATATATATATATATATATATATATATATATATATATATATATATATATATATATATATATATATATGTATTTTATATATATATATTTTATATATATGTATATATATATATATATATATATATATATATATATATATATATATATATATATTATATATATATATATACACATACACATATAAAACGTGTGTGTGTGTGCACTCAGTGGTAGAGCCTTGACCTTACATTTGCAGGGTTTGTGGTTCAATGGCACCCTGCCCACCATTCAATCCATCTGTAAGTGGGCATTAGCCACATCTGAGAATCAAAGAAAACAACATAGGCCAGCGACCTCATCTGACACAACTCCCTGTAAGGAGACAATAGGCAGTAAGATGTATGATATATATATATATATATATATATATATATATATATATATATATATATATATATATATATATATATATATATATATATATATATATATATATATATATATATATATATATATATATATATATATACATGTAATTGCAATAACTATAATGTCCTCTTAACTTCCAGAATAATTTTCGTGGTCAGGTCGGCGACGTACCCTCGTACTTTTACTCTGGATGCCGGTTCGAATGCTGCTACTGGCTATAGAATTTTACTTTATATTCTCGCATTTGGATCTAAGGCTCTGTAGGGACAATCGTGAAGAAATCTGGATTTTAAGAGGACATTATGTTTATTACAATTATATAGGTATCTGGTAAAAAGTGTCCTGTAGATGCTATATATTTATACATTTTGTGTGTGCATGTGTATATATACATATATATATATATATATATATATATATATATATATATATATATATATAGAGAGAGAGAGAGAGAGAGAGAGAGAGAGAGAGAGAGAGAGAGAGAGAGAGGTTTAAGCTATGGAGATGCGAATGATTAGCCGAGGTGGAAGAATGAAACAGAATTGTTCGGAGAAGGTATGGTCATAAGGAAAGAATGGACGAGGATAAGCTGGTGAAAAGAATGTTTTAATTTTGGAGTTTTAAGAGGAAGGGGGAGATGAGGAAGACTCAGGAGGAATTGAACAGATGGAGTGATAAAGTGATTGGAAAGGAAGCGAGAGATGGCAGACAAGATAGAGGTCAATACATATATATGTATATATATGTGTATGTGTTTATGTATATATGTATGTATTTATATATATATATATATATATATATATATATATATATATATATATATATATATGTACATACATTTACACACATACATATGTTTGTGTGTGTGTGTATGTGCGCGCGCAACACCTACTTGTCACATTCACCAGATCCACTGAAATACAACGGCAATGCAATGAGTGCTGAATTTCCTAATATCATTGTAATTTTAGATACGAATTCCACTTAAATTCTTTAAAGTCTGGGTTGCAAATGAAATGGAGAATATCGTCTTCTGCACGCACAACCTTTGACTCGGGTCAAGGGGAGAAAATATGGCTTCAGCACTGACCACTTCGCTGTGTGTGTGTGTGTGTGTGCGAGTGTGTATGCGTGTATGATGCTGCTCTATTCTATGAATGCATATGTATACACAAGTACGATTATATCCCACCCACATCGTAAATGTATGTCATTTGTCCTTCCTTTTTTTGCGTTTTCGTTTTTATTTTTTTTTTTATATATATAACAACCCACCAGGAATGTGGTTGTGCAGAGGAATGTGCCTCATCTTCTTCCGTATCCTTAATAGGAAGTCTTATCCTTTACCTTTATTGAGACCTTTTGGCAAAAAAATTAGAAAAAAAAACTTATTTGTTTCCGTCACCTCCGTGGTTAGTATAAACCCGGATACCGAGCAGGGAGGATGATAATCACTCTTGTGATAAATAGTATTACTTTTTTTGTTTTCATTTGTGCGTGTGGGGGTGGTGGGTGTTGGGCAGTGAAGCTGAGACAGGTAAATAGATATGCCATTTTATTTTCTATTTTTTTTTTTTTTTTTTTTGGCAGAAGTTGTTAAGGACATAAAAAAAAACAGGTCCTTGATGCTGGGCAGCAGGTAAAGCAGATGCTCTTAGCTGAAGATTCTGCTTCCATTGAAGCAGGTTTTGGACCCAGCAGGAGGATGGTAAAGGAGAGTCGCTAAGCCCTTTCCCCCCTCCAAACCACCTGCTGGGGAATGCCTGCTTTCCTGAAGGTGAAATGTGTGACTATCCGGATGATTTTTTTTTTTTTTTTTTTTTTTGCGGGGGAGAGGCGACTGCTTTACTCTCGAAAATATGCTTAATCATTGCTTGTGAAGTGTACAGTATTTGCAAGTAAATGCACTAGTATTTTAAATTTACATTCACTTTCTCTTTATATACATTTATATACACATATACATACATATATATGTGTATATATACGTACATACATAAATAATACATATATGTATGCATACTTGTATTCTACCTCGTATCCCTTCACTTTTGTTCTCTTACTTTCTCTCACAGTATTATAAGGATGGAAGACAATATTTGACACGGTCTTGCATTTATCGTTACACGACGTAAAAAAAAAAAAAGAAAATCTGAAATCCTTATTGAATATTTTCAGCGGGCAAATTGATCCTTTCTCATCCTTAATGAAGTGGTAAGGAGGCTTTATCTCGAGTACATCTCGAAGGGAAAAGAATGCATCTCGGAGCCCTTTTGAAAAGGAGGGGCTTAGAAAGATAAAAGAAAGATAGGATTCCATGGAAGGATGAGATCCTTTGGGTTCCTTCAAAGCTTAGTCTTCGAGATTTTGAAGTTCCTGTAATAAGGGACGTTCCAGTCATCTGGGAATGGTCAAGTCTTACGACCCATAGCACCGGACGATAAAAGCCGGAGGTTATGCTCGAAGCCGACCTCCGGCTTTCGAGGAACTCTCGACTTTAGCGGAAATGGGGGTTTATGGGCCATTCCTTGGGCGCCACAAAAGCGCCGTTGCGGGCACGTCTTGCCCGTTATGCCCTCTAATTGTCTTAATTCCTTTTCACTGCAATTTCGCTCTTGTTTTTCAGCTTTCTAAGTCGTCGGTGGATTTAGCGTCAAGTGGTCAGTCAACCAGAACTTGTGTGGGTGGAGTTGGGGGTTTCGGGTTTATGTCATATTTTGATTTCATAACCGCCAATTTTTCGTTGGTATGATTTTACGCCTTTGTTGGCCGATCCAAATTATTACTGTAGCGGAGTCAGCACGAAGATTTCAACAAGATCCTTGCACGGTCTGTATCCTGGTATGTGGTAAATCATGGTTATTTTTATTCAGATTATCATCACCAGACTCTTTTGCCCGTGATATAATCACTTTCATGAATCTTAATGCCATTGTTATCTACAGGTCACAGAGAGGCTGTCCGCGGAATGTAGTGAAATGTTTCTTGATTTTTTTTTTTTATTAATTTTTTGTATTATTTCAAATTTAAGTGAGTTCATGAAGTTCATTTTGAAATGCTTTATTTTAATCAATGGGCAAACTTTCCTTACACCTATTTGTAATACGGTAAAACATTACTTTAGTTTTGCATGATATTATGACAGAAACAAAGGAAAAGATTAATGTTTTTCTTGTGATTTGCGGAGCTGAGAGACCAAGATAACCCAACCTGATTTAACCAATGCCAACTTGTACCATCATTCCCATGGATCGTACTCTAAAAATATTACCTCAGTAATTAATTTTGACTCGGGCGAGGAACTCGGGGAGGTTTCTTAATTGTAATTGAAAGCTATATGACCGTGTGGGATTGGACGATAAACGAGCAAGGATATGTAACTATCGTTGAATAGTTTTCAGACTCTAACATCAACAATTTCCAAATTTTTGTTGAACAGTCTAAGTTTTAATGCAAAAAGTGAACATATGTCGTGTGTCTGTAAATAAGGTATGTAAATGAACATATTTCACACAGTATTTAAGAGTGGATGTTGAGTTTTATAGTTTAAGACTGAAGCATGGAATGGTACATTTATGTAAAATAATTATAGTTCTGCCTCTTCATTTCCAATTTAACTGTTAAAAGTAAAAGGTCTTTGGGCTAATCTCAGCTTTTTGAAGATCTCAACAGCCCTGAATATTCTCACGAATGCTTAATAGGTCACAGTGAGGAAAGGGAATTCTGACGAGAGAGAGAGAGAGAGAAAAATAAATAAAACAATATCCTGGACAGTAGCGATTATCAGCTAGTTTCTTCGATGATGCAAAAATAAGAATAATAAGGTAAAATGGTATTTTGACAACTGTAAATTTACACAGTGACAAAAACAGAAATTAAAGTATTACCTTTTCCCCAAAAGAATAATATTTTGAACAAAAATTTAAAAGAAAAAAAAAACTCTTTTGAAAAGTCAGCATGAAACTGCACTTTGGACAGAAATGAAAAGAAAAAGGAAAATGATTTTGAAACTAGGACCGATAATGCTTTACTGTTTAGAGGTTGTACCCGGTGTGATCTCTTGCGAGGAAGTGCAGAGGCGCCATCTTACTGCTCGTTACATTATTTTACGACTTGTGCCATTGTGACCTGCTTGGTGGTCGCGGGAGTACGTCACAAATGCCAATGGTTCTCCCGAGTCGGGTTTTACTTATCTGAGAGTCTTGTAAACGCTGTCTTTTTCCCTTTTTCTTCAGTTTTTTCTTTTTTTTTTTAGGTTTTGCCTTCTTGCTTCTGTTAGCCTCTCTCTCTCTCTCTCTCTCTCTCTCTCTCTCTCTCTCTCTCTCTCTCTCTCTCTCTCTCTCTCGTGTATATTTACCATCAGGATTCCGCTAGTGTTTGTTATTCTTGAAGACAGATGATATAATTATATCTCTTAATATTTCCTATTAAAATTGTAGGTCCCTCTCTCTCTCTCTCTCTCTCTCTCTCTCTCTCTCTCTCTCTCTCTCTCTCTCTCTCTCTCTCTCTCTTTTGTTCATCAGTTTTTTCATGCCATTAAGTTCCTTTAATTGTACGTCCAACGTTCCTTTCTTGCAGTTTACAGATATGGCACTCCCTCCCTTCCCTCGTGTTTAATTATATTATGCACTCAGTCATGTAAGTCGATGGCAGTTGTTGTAATAATAATAATAATAATAATAATAATAATAATAATAATAATAATGGTTAAAAATAATCCCTAGTTATGTCTCTTAAAAGAATTAATTTTAAATGACCGTATTAGAATAACTTACCCTATTGATTTGGGAGTCAGCAAATATTTATGAGTGATGATCACATATTCGAACAGCATTTACAGAAAGCCTTTACTAGTCTTTTTATTCTCTCTCTTCTCTCTCTCTCTCTCTCTCTCTCTCTCTCTCTCTCTCTCTCTCTCTCTCTCTCTCTCTCTCTCTTGTATTTAAATGAACACTTACGTCATACCAGTAGTAAAGTAAACCCTGAGCTGAGGGCATAAAATCCTGTTTTCATGTATGTATATATATATATATATATATATATATATATATATATATATATATATAATATAATCTGTTTGTGTGTGTTGAGAGAGAGAGAGAGAGAGAGAGAGAGCACAGCTCTTGACCCTTCATCTAGAATCCTCCGTGAATATTTTCATTTTCAACTGATGTTTTACGTGTTCCGTTATTTATGTTAGTGCCTGACCGTGCCTTTCCTTATTTGAAAGTTGCACAATGTGACGCTTATGTGTTTATGGCTTTTATTGGTTCTTGATTTTTAGAAAATATGCACTTTATGTGTTGGTTTTTTCCTCTTTGATGGCTGCAGGTTTCGGCATCCGTATGTAAGTTTAAGTAGGAAGGCGAGGTTAGGATAGTACCCCAGCAAATTGGGTTAAAAATATAGTACAGGAAAAAAGAGAATTTTAATCCCGTGCACGATTTACGTGCTGACAGGGCATGAGTTTGTCATATGTTGGCCAAAGGATTTACTGAAATTTACATTGATTTGATATGGGCGAATTTCGTCTTTCCATACAGTTAAGAAGGTTTAAAAGAAGCTTTTCGTACCTGTTAAAATAAAATGACAATTCATCGTATTTCTCAGCCTGCCACCTCTTTCTTTTGAAGATTGTTTTAGATCCGCGTGGCTTTGGGGCAAAATGAGATTAGTTGGGTATGCCCATTAATGTCAAATATTTTTTTGCGTGGCATTGTCTGGTAAATATCTAGCTTTATTCTTACAGTCGCGTTTGTAATATTTTATTTATATTCATTATATTTTTATGCTATTTAATTACTGCTTTCAAATGTGGAACATCTCTATTTTATTTCAGTTTTTAAATACAGATTATATAGTTTGTTTTATATATATTTATATATATGTATATATATATATATATATATATATATATATATATATATATATATATATATATATATATTTATTATATTATATTATACAAATATATATATATATATATATATATGTGTGTGTGTGTGTGTATACATATACACATGCATACATACACATATGTTTGTGTGCGCATGTGCGTTTTTGTATTTGTGCACATTCACGTACAGAGTTCACTACTACAGTAATGCATATCTATGTTTAAACCCCACTCTTTTATGTTCCCCTTACTTTTTTTCCCCTGAGACCTTTGCTACATGGGAGTATTAAGCCGGCCGTTCCGTTTGCCTTTGCTCAAGAGTTGATTTCCTTGGCATACACTGATGTATCTCATTGTATTTCTTTAAGTCTTGTAACTTCAAACAGCAAAAGATGCTAGGTACATTGCTTAATCGCATTCGAATTTCGTTGCCACGAGAATCCAAGCATAGATATTGAATCTGTGGGTAGGAATTTATACGGTGAAATAGTTTTTGAAAGGAATTAGAATCATTAGGTAAAAGGCAGCTTAACCATGTAGCAGTTCCCTAAAGAAAATATAATTTTTAGCTAGTAGAAGACTTAAACAAGTAACACTTCTTTAAAAAATAGAATCCTTAGTTATGAAGAAGCTTAATAATGATTGAGCAGTTCAGTAAATAGAGGACTCTAGGTAAAAAAATGCCTCAACTGTTTAAACTTCTTGAAGGAAAAAAGATTACACATTTCTTAAAATAAAAATAGTATCCTTAGCTACAAAGATTAGTTTCTTACTGCTAGTGATTCCTGAGGCATTACTTTACTGTATAACAGCTCTTAAAAGAACATTGAATCCTTGGTTGAGATGAATCTAAACGTTGTAACAGTTCTTAGCAGAAAAGAGTACTTTGGGGCAAAAGTTATTATAATTGAGTATCAGTGTTTGATGAAAAATGGAATATGAAGGTACAAAAAATATCTTCCAAACTTGGGTGGTAAACCTAGCAAATAGAAAGCAGAACCCATTAGTTGGAAAAAAGGATTTCGGTTTAAGTGATTCTAAAAGAAGATAGTATATCAAAGTAAGACTTATTTTCAACTTATAACAGACAGTGGAACCTGAAGGGGAGAATTATCTTGAGTGTGTAACATTTCTTAAAAACGAAAAGAAACCTTAGGCTAGAAAAATCCGTGCTAACCGTGTGAGTGATCAATGTCTTTAAAGGCACCTGGGTGTCATTCCCGTCATTTTTACATCTCTGAGCGGAGAGGTGTTGTAAATTGCGCCTGTTTACTGACACAACCTCGTCGTAAATCAAGTTTACTGCCAGCCGCATCACGTGTAGGGTCGTCCCCTTCAGCGCCAGCTGCGTTGCCGACCCCCCTAGGGCTCCCTGCGGACGGTCCTAGGGCGGAGTCGTTGTCAATAAGATTAAAATTGTTTAAAAGTTTCTATTCTTTTTTTTTTTTCTCTCTCTCTCTCTCCGAATTGGCTTGAGGATGCTGTGTGGGGATTACCAGGGATTTTATTATTCAGTTTCACTGCAGGGTTAAGGAAATATATTATTGAATGCAACATTCAGAGAACGGATGGAAGGTGAACATATTATTATTATTTAAAATCTCCCGGTCACATTCTCGTCATACTTGTATTTTTAATAAGCCAAAGAGACCTCCTGCCACCTCAATTTTCTATGTAAGAGTTGAATCTGAGCGGGAAATGTATGACGGAATTTTGCATTTCCAGGTGGGATTCGAAAGATTGAGTTTTTTCATATATTTCCCTTTGGATTCAGTGCTTACAGAAGTTAGGCTATCCAGTTAATTGAGGAGGCCTAGAAGTTGAAAAATATACGGCTTATTATTATTATTATTATTATTATTATTATTATTATTATTATTATTATTATTATTATTATTATTATTATTATTGTGCCTACTTTCTAATAGCAGGTTAAAACAGGTTATAGGCTTTCAAAGAAAACTTATAAAAACTGTATTCTATACGTGGAAAAAATGAAGAAGGGGGCGCAGCTGATGAATAAATAAATAAAGCAATAGATAAATTGATCATTAATAAATAAACAAAAAAAATAAATAAATAAACAATAGTGTAACAGAAGTGAGTAGTTCGAACGAATAGGATTAGAGTTGATACGGATTTTGGATAATATCTCTTGAAACCCTAAATGAATTGGCGTAAATGATTGGTTTGAAAAAAGAGAGAAAGTTGCGACGACCGAACGGGAATAAGGACGTACACGCAACAAGTTAAGCATTTTATCTAATCCGGGAAACCAGTTTGACCTTTGACCTCTCGTTGGAGTCTCGCGTTCAACAAGGAGATTGGAAGCAAGGAGCGGTAGTTAAACTGAAAAGTATTTTTTTTTTTTTTCGCGTCTCACTGTTGTCGTTTGAGGCACCGACCGACCAGATGCTTCTTCAGGGAGTGAAATTTTGATAATGGAGTCGAACGCTCTTGACCTGATGAGTTGCATTGACCTACGGCCTCGTTTGAACGCGCACTTGTACTCTTCTCATTCGTCATATTTCGAAATGTTTTCTCATCGTAAAGACTGCTTCTTGAATTAGGTTTATTGGTAACTCGCGCAGGATATCTTAATCCTTCCGTTTTCATGCATTTGTTCGCATTTGTCACATGGTTAATAAAATAGTCGGTGATAATTTCATTTAAAGAGTTATTATCAGAATGGATCCTTAAAATACTGCCTTGTATACAGTTATTTGTAATTAATGATGGTAAATTTAGATTTCCTTTCTATACAGTATTTCGGTTACGAGACGGAAATCAAAAAACTATGGACTAGACGAGCTCCACAGTACAGAAACACCAACCGGTGCCGTAATTATTAGTCCATTTTTTCGCATTTAAAAGATTATTGAGGATACACAGGAAGGATTACACAGACTATGCTTTGTGCAGAAGTTAAAAGTGATATTCTGTTGCGAAGCAAAACCATTATTTTATATTTTATCTTCAAGGGAAAAGTAGAAAGCCTTTTAAGCGTGCAGTAGTGCATCATAGGTTATCTGCAGGTGTTTTGGCTAATGTGGTTTCCATTATATATTCCTAATAGAGAGCCTTTAGAAAGTGTAGAATATCAAAGCAAGACGAAAAATGGAGAAACCTTCGCCAATTATTCCTTATTGCTCGCTGTCTGCAGACTCGGAAATCAAATTAGCGTCCACTTAATTTAACCGTTTAAATACATTCTTCATGAGGTATCCAAGTGCAAGGCGGAAAATTGAAAGTCGAGTGAAAGGGTAAATTGTAGGTGAAACTTGTGTGTTATTCAGATTTGGGGAAAATGAACCCGAACCACGGTTAAACCGAATGGAAGATTATTTCGCAAAGAGTGTAATCCAGCGTCGTTCCCTGATGCATAGCTACGTCACTGATTGCGTCTGAGGCCTGCGATTCCGTATCATGAGGCGTCGTTTACAACGACTCCTCGCCAATCATCAGCTCCCGGGTCATATAAAACCTGCTGTTGCCAGTCATCACGAGCTACTTCGAACAAATCTTCTCCCGCTGTTAACCCGGATGCTTCAGCTGTCAGCTCCTCATTCCTGTCAGCACCTCTCAGCTGTCAGCGAAGGTGCGAAGTGATGGAATGGTTTTTGGATGCTGGGGGGATATCTCAGGTGACTTGAAGACACTTCATCATGCTCCATCTTGACTGAAACTAATAGGGTAATTGTAGGATTGGTCTTGATGAAAACACTCGTGTTTTGGGTCTCAACAATAGGTGGTGTTAGCAGTTAAGGAACGGTAAAACATGTTATGTAGTAGCTCAGTTATTATTTCTTCATTTTTTGTTTTTATTAACTTCGTTTCTCTTTTCTTCTCGAAGACTTACGCGTAACAGAACAGGTAGATTCCGTAAGTATTTTATGAAAACCAGAACTGTCACTCTGTGGAGCAAAAACTTTTCCTTTCACGAATAACTGAAGAAATGTTTTATATGGAAGTAAACATGAAAAGTAAATAGCTTTCTTAGCCTTCATCCACTTCCAAGAAATATGTTTTGACGGATGATGCCTATAACCATACTTTGTTCTCTGCGTTGGCTAAATCTGTTACCTTTGGTAAGTTTGATCATTATACTATATTGAAACCTCATAGACATTTTATATGGTGGTAAGACAATCATTAAATGATCGTCAAGTACGTTTTTATACGTTCGAACAGCTCTTTTAACAAGATCTAAGGTCAGTGGGACTGGTATTTCTAATGTGGTTTTCACTATTAAGGAAAGAAAGGTTAAAATTTAGGAAAAAGAGAATTCTGAAACCTGGCAGCTTACTTATAGCAGGATATTAATATTCAGTTCATATATCGCAACAGTTCATATCGGGTCACAATGATTAACGTTTCCTAGCTAATATAAATTTTCATCATGTGATTGTAAATTGTTGTATCAACGATAGATATAGTTTCCTTCAAAAGAGCGTTGATCTTTCCGTCGCGGTGAAACTTAGAGGGCTCATGCAGTCACTTGGTTAAAAGTTGTTATTTTGTTACTTGGAGATCTTTTATATGAGTTTTTTCTTTTTTAAGCACAATATATTCTTCTTGTTTTTGTCTCTGATTTTAGGGGTTATCCTAAAGCTCGTTTAGTGTCTTAACGAACCACTATCTTAGTTAATGCAGACGACGTTGCAGAAATCGTCTCATTTCGAAATCAAGTTACCGCTTACGTGATTTTATAATCAATGTCTTCTCTCTTTGTAATCCTGGATTAAAATCGCTTAGTTCTTCTCTATTCCCGGGGAAAACCTCCGAGTTCTTGTGTAACGTCAGTTTTTTTTATTGTGATTTTTCAGGAATAATTATTGTGATTTTTTTCTTGGATGAAAAAAAAATATATAATTACAGTATTGTCTCGTGTAATACCGATGCCTTCTTAACACAAAGAGATTAAGTTCTGTCTGCCTCCCAAATGCCAGCCCTAAGGGAGAAAAGAATGTTAACAGAGCAGTCTGGTTAAACTATTTAAAACTGGTAATATTATCTTCCAAAGAATGTTAGCAGAGTGGCCTAATTAAACTATTTAAAACTGGTAATATTATCTTCCAAAATACGAGTATTGATTGTATGTATAGTTTTCTTTTTAAGTGCAAAGCATTCCCATAATCTTTTTAAGAGACTTTTGGAAGAAATAGAGGTGCAAGAAGAGTTGGGGGGGGGGGCGCCCTGGAGGGCGAAGGGGGAGGGGGTCGTAAAAAGGGTACAATTGATGCAGAAATATTGTGTTGCGGATGGCAGGCGGGTGAGTCTGTTATCACGCGCGCCAATCAGTCAGCGATAGGGCGCTAGGTAATAATTATTTGCTTGATTACGAAACTAGTGGCAGAAACGTTGCTCTCCCTCCACTGGGCCCTATCACTTATCCATCAACCCCCCCCTCCTCTCTCTCTCTCTCTCTCTCTCTCTCTCTCTCTCTCTCTCTCTCTCTCTCTCTCTCAAGAAATCTCCCACTAGTTCTATCTTCCCTGCTTCTACGTAGGATATCTCGTCTCTTTCCTTTTCTAGGTCTTGTGCGCTTCTTGCTGCATTGAAGCCATATACGTGCTTGGCCGCATTTGGTGCATCATCTCTCATTCCAGCATTATATCTTGATTTACTCTTAATATTTAAGCTTCTTCTTCCATTTTAGCATTGTTTCCAACGCTCCATTTTTCCAGGTTTTTCTGTTATGTAAATGGCAACGTATGCATATTTCAGTATTTATATTATGTATTCTTTACTAACCGTTCTTTTTTTTCCACATCACTTCTATGTTTATCCTTCCAGTTGCCTCCACCAGAATTCGTTTACCTTTTACGTCTCTCCCTAATCTCTTTCTCCCCGTATTTCTTCTTATTATAAATGCGGTTTATCTTCCATCGTTTTCCTCATTACTGCCATGTTTATCTTTTTCAGTTGCGCACCTCCCGAGAGACTTCACCGAGTGTTTCTTATCCCAATCTGTTTCCTGTTCTTCCTCTTATTGTTATCCTTGCCTTTGCAACCGCACACCCTCCGGAACTGTAAGTGAAGGCATGTTCCTCCTGGCTTTATGTGCAAGCATAGGCGATTTATGAAGGATTCTTCGGGGGGCGCCCACCGCATATGGCCGGCCGTAACCACAGCAGCGGAATTCTATAACAAGGAAGCCCCAACGCATAATTTACATAAGTATAAATTCACTTTTAACAAGACGGTTGAAGAGAGGAGATGGATTTTTCACCAGAGGTCAAGTTAAAGTATCCAGAGTTTTGTTGTTCTTTTTCTGCTTTTCAATTATCGGTGCTTTGGTCCTTCCTAGGTTGCTTTCCCATGCATAGCACGAATCTTTTTACATGCCAGCGGTTGCATGGAAATGTACTGAAAGGCAGGAATAATGAATGGGAAGATGCGCCAAGGTCCGTGGCGTAAAAGGAAAATATAAGTGAATAGAAGAGGCGTTGCTCATTGATTGAAATCCTCTCCCAATCTCAGTTACTAAAATTGAAAATAGTCTTTCACACTGACGAAGGTAATTCGTAAAGACGAGGCTTGTTTAGATCTATGATTATGATCATCACTGAAGTCTCCATTTGTTAGCTGAGAACACCTGAGAGGAAGTTGCTATATTCGCTGTATATAAATGAAACACCGGGAGTTATTTGAGGAATGGAACGCAGGTGTCTAGTACGAACAATTTCAGACACTTGCATCACATATGTTCGGTAAATACTTTACAGATTTTGAAGTGCATTAAAGTGCATAACGTTATATTGCAAGTGAGAGAATACTTTAAGTATGTATATGAATAGAATCTGGACTTGATGGATGGTTATTGTAGATGCAAAATGCATCTTTGCAGCATTCTTTTACAAATAGTTATCTTGAAAATTGAAGAACACTTTGAGCATATATTAAAAATCTCTCTTTTGAAACATACGTTCGTAAATATTTCAGTTGGAGATAACGCTTACAGTCTGTAAGAATTGCCTAATTTTGCTAATCTAATCTGTTCACCATATCAAAACTTTCACGTCTTATATAAAGTTGCTGACTTTTGTAATTTGTAAGATGATTACGATCAGATTGTTGTGAACTCCAGTTGTATGTGTTTTTTCACCTTGCAATTTCACTACAAATATTTTCTCTCAGTTTTTAACATGGAATGATATCAAGTTTGTACATATTTTAGCTTGGTCAGTGCTATTTTCTCTAATTCTTGAATTTTCATGTAAGTTAAAAGATTTGGTGATCGATGAGGGAGCGATTAACATTTTCACGCAATTTGAATTGATTTCTGGTTTTGTCATACCTTTCATACTTGCATATTTAGTCAACCCATTTCAGACTTAAATCCAGTTGGAATTACTTTTTAATTTTTTATGAGACAGTTTTTTTTTAAGTAAAATCCAGACCTCTTTGAGTCTTATTCATCATTCCTTGCTTTTTTTATTCTCTTGTTCACTCTTGACAGTTTATCAGTAAAAGAATTATCAGTCCAGATATTTTGGTGACAGGAACCATGATGGAGTTTTCAGATTCCTAAGAAATTATATCGACGTAACCAGAACACGCGCAAAGTCCCTTTGAATCTAGCGCCGCCACGTGAACGCTGGAATGTTTATCCAATAAGCTTGCGATTTCCAGAACGCGCCTCGCTCAATTGAGCGCCACTTTTGCAGAGTGTCTCTAGCCACACAGGGAATCGAACTCGAACAGAAAGTATTACGTAATTATTTTCTTGAGTGGGAGTATCGGGAGCCGTAGCCAAAGACTGTCGAACTGCTTTCCCTTCTCGTCCCCTCTCGCTACTGAGGGGAAAACTGGAATGATTAGAGGGCACTGGTATTGAGTCGCCTCCCTTTGCCCCTGCGCGCTCTTGGTATAGATTCCGAGGGGCCTCCTCCTCCTCCTCCCCACCTTCTCCGTGGATGGGGAGGAATGCGAGGGAAGTAGAACGTGAAAGCTCCGTTGGGGAAGCGTATAAACGAAAGGGGAAAATAAAAAGAAAAGAGGAAACGGTGAAAAGAAATATTGACGAATGTATTGAAGTGCTTTGAGGGACATGAGTCGTGTAATGGACAGAAGATTTTAAAGAAACATGTTGTCTCTTTCGTTGACTCTCTCTCTCTCTCTCTCTCTCTCTCTCTCTCTCTCTCTCTCTCTCTCTCTCACACACACACACACACACACACACACACACACACACACAAGTAATGATATACACTTAGCTATGTTTCTTTCAGAGTTATGCTTTCGAATTTTTTGTAAAATCCCTATTCAGATTTTCTAACTATTTTTCTTTTTTTCATTTTTATCTATTTTTAACATTTAAACTTTTACCTTCCATTCAGTCTCTTCTTATAGGCAATTCATTGCAATCAATAATTCCATCTTAAAGTATTTTTATTTATAGTTTTTTATTTGTACATTTAGTCTCGTCTAACATTTCTCTTTCCTTTGTAAGGTCTGAGAACGTCGATTTCCCTTGCCCGCTAAATCTGTCTTCCCAGCCCCCGGTTAAGTCGGAGTAATCCCTTTGCATTTCATGGGTGGTTGTTTTGCTCGTCCTTTTTCTCATTTATTTCCTTTGATATCTTATTTCTTCTGTATATTTCTTCCACTACATTTGTTATATCGAGGAAATACTTATGTTTCCTATAAGCTTGTCTTTTCTTGTTATTTTGTATGAACTTCATGAAGTAAATTGTGAGGTCATTATCGTTTGAGAACTTTGAAAGATAACAGTATGGTTTTGGTAAAAATTTATTGCAAGACTTGAGTTGAAATCCATCTGTTAGTAGTATTGTTCCAGATACGTTTTTCTGAATTGATTAGTCAGTGTCTTAAACGAGTTTCAAGATGATAAAATGAGTTAAAATCCAGTAGTCAAAATGAAACGAAGTTTCACAGTTTTCCAAGGAAACAATATCATGACGCAATCGCCATGTATTTTCGATGTGTGTGTTTGCGTTTCCTGAAAATTTGGACGTGCTTCAAGATCAGATTATCAAATCAGTGGAATCTTATTTAAATTTATTTCATTATCTGGCCACGTCGACTGAATTTATGTTCTATCAGTCTTCTCCGCACCCTTCTAAGATGTCTCCAAGACTTTTATTATCTTTTATTGTGGTTTTTAATGATCCTTTCTAATGGGATGAACAGGGTGTGAAATCCTCATCAAAAAATCTTTTTGTGAACACATAAAAAATCTTTTTCAAACGACAAAGTAATGTTGGAATCCTTCGTTGCTTGAAAGCATGACTTTGATGGATTTATGAGACGTTGCATTAACTACAAAACCACAGAGAGATTGAATGTTATTTTGTTTGAGCATGGAATATAATTGTCTGTTATTATAATGAAACTTTACTGTTAACATAAGCTAGTGGACTTTTTGTTTAGTTAATGTCAGATATATTATTTTTTCTGTTGCTATTTTGATTTGGTCAAAATACTTATGCCATTCATCCCAAAGTAATCTGAATGTCAGATATTATATATATATTTTATATATATATATATTCTTCTTCTTTTAACGTGCATTTTTCCCATTTTTGTATGGGGGGTGCCTTCTTTGAAGGACTTTTGATTTGGCTTTTTGGTAGACCTGAGTCTCGATCGGCTGCCCTGCCTGACATCGCTTAGACCCCGGTAGCGTACAGCATAAACTAAACGCCCTATCTTCCCAGCATTGAGTTGTTGCGCGGGTAGGGGAGAGTTGGAGACGTGTGAGATGTTTGTTATGTTTTTAGAAGGTGTTGTAGTGGCTTTGTTTTTTGTGTGTATTTAGTCTGTAACACCCATTTGCTTTTTACCTATCCGTTGATTACACAGAACAGGTCGAAGCTGCTGCTGTAAACCGACTGAGCCATCGAGGTTCCTATATATATATATATATATATATATATATATATATATATATATATATATATATATATATATATATATATATATATATATATATTTATTTAAGTTACAGCATAAACTAAAATTGATATGGACAAAAACAAAAGTAATTCAGAACAGGTATTTAGGTTTCTCTCTAGTATTTAATATTCTGTGTGGCCTCCATCTGCCTGTACCACAGCCTGCATTCTTGAGGGGTATGATTTCAGGAAATCGCAAAAAAGCTGAGACTCAAACTCCATCTCCCTGAGCACTTCAGTCACCTCTCTTTGCAGGTTGTTGAGGCTTGATATACCATCATAGTTCACTGTGCACGCTTCAACACGATCCTTTAAGATACTACCAATGTTTTCACACACATTAAGGTCAGGGTAGCTACCTGGAAATTCACTTGATGAGAAGAAATTGATACCAATGTTTTGAAGCAGCTCCTGTGTCTGAAGAGCCTTGAAACATGGTGCCTTATCATGCAAAAATGTGACTTCTTTAACAGATAACACATTTTCAGGATCTTTGAGGAACGGAAATACTCCACTATAAGCACAGTTTCTCTGAAGTATTCGCCATTCCATGACTGTCCTTTTTCTTTGATGATCCACATTAACCGTGTGGCTGTGAAACAGGGAAAAATTCATAAATATTCAGGAAATTTCACAACTTGGCGATAGCGCACGTCATCGCTGATATCATCCAACTTTGCAGCCCAAATGATGTCTTTTTTATGATTTGGCTTCCTGACTGTGTAAATGAAGAATTCATCTGATGCAGCAACATGGAGAAAGTCAGCTTCATCCCAATCTTTAAGAAATGAACCACAAAGCCATGCACGGTGTTCTCTCTGTTGCTGAGTGGTGTAGGGGTTGCTGATAACATGAAATGGCTTGATATCAGAATTTTTCAACTCACGATATACAGCACTAGAACTTCTCTTCTTTCCGCTTTTTGTTTCTAGTTCAAGCACCAATTTACATAAAGACTTTCTTGGTCTACCCACTGCCTCAGCTGTGATGTATTTTGACTCCTGAGAAAGGACTTCAGGCCTTCCAAGATTCTCACAATGACAGTCATATGGATTTTTGTTCCAGTTTCTTTCAACAAAGGATTCATCTCTTTTAATGTATTTAACTATCCAGGAACGTGAAATGAAGAATGCACCAGCATCCCTGGTCTCTCTGAAGGTTATAGCCCAGATTCAGTCAATCTATCTGATTTCCTCCGAGTCGTTAGCCATGGCTGTATCTAACTCCGTCACTCAGTTCTGAAAATATAAGAAATGTAAAATGAAAAATAGCTTAATAGAAACTTAAAATAATGTACTTGGAGATAGGCTATAGCAGAAAACTTCATAACATTCCATTTGTCCTGTGGAGGTTGGGGCTCTTATTTCTGAAACACTGGATATATATATATATATATATATATATATATATATATATATATATATATATATATATATATATATATATATATATATGTACAGTATATATATACATGAATATAATTTTAAGAGTATGATTAGCTTCTTGTAACCACACAATATATCCATATTATTTTAAATATGAAAATAATTATTTACGGTACTTTTATTGGAAGGCCGAGGGAACTGCTAGTACAATGCCTTAACAAACTTTAAATTGAAGCAAAAGTAGGGCCTGACCTTCAAGCTAGTGATAAAATCGCCTTCGAACTTTTTGTGTAAACTGAAGCACTTCTGGTGATAAAATTAATTTCTCGTTATAATGTGGTTTGGATTCCACAATAAACTGTAGGTCCCGTTGCTAGGTAACCAATTAGTTCTTAGCCACGTAAAATAAATCTAATCCTTCTGGCCAACCCTAGGAGAGCTGTTAATCAGCTCAGTGGTCTGGTTAAACTAAGGTATACTTAACTTTTTGAAGCAAGAGCAAAAGTCCCCGCAGTATTAATCAAATCTTTTTATACGAAGAATCATCTCTTCCCTTATTCTTCACTCTTTTGAGTCCAGCTCCTCTTCATCGTACCTTATCCTTTTCTCCTTTACCTTCACCACATTTCTTCTTCCCCCAACCCTATCCTCCTCCTCCTCCTCCTCCTCCTCCTCCTCCTCCTCCTCCTCCTCCTGCCTCCTTCTCCTTCTCCCTTCCTCTCCCACTCTCACCCCCTGTCCCTCTTCCTCCTCCTCATGCTGCTCCTCTTTCCCTCATGCACTTCATCTCTCCTTATCCTCATCCCCTCCCCCTCCCCCCCTCCTTCCCTCAAATCCCTTTCGTAGTCTTTGTCCTCTGTTTTTCTGATCCCGAGGAGGGTTTAATGGAGCTCTTAACTCGGTGGTTAAGAGCACGAAAATGCTGTATATCACCTACGTTGCCTCACATTAGCAGAAAATGGTCAGCTGCGACTATTCATCTCCGTAAAGCTCTTCAAGTACATTGTATCAGGCAAGCGCCGTCGTCGTGCCCACGAGGGCATTCTGCTCAATGACTTGGGTATTTTGCTTCGCTCTCCGAAGACGCCCTACGTCATTATACGGCCTGGTTTTATGTAGGCATTTTCTTGTTCTTTCTTTTGTTTTGGATCTCTCTCTCTCTCTCTCTCTCTGCCTTTGTTTCGAAATCAAGCCATTTCTGTCGTCGCTAGGTTAGGCGCTGAATTATAACTCAAAGACAAGAGGAACACAAAATCCGCCAGATAATCACGTAAAAAGGAAACAAAGCCATGGTAAATTCTTCCCCATATATAAAAATCTCTCAGGCATGAGGAAATGTGTGATCTCGAGAGGTAATCGCGTTGTACTTCGACAAAGAATAGGGAACTGAAATTTCTAGATCGGTATCGTCCAACTCAAATCGACCCGTTAAAATAAATGATAAAATACGGAAAATCGAACAAAGGCTAATAAATTCCCTCAAATCTGAAAACCAAAAGAGGAATAAAAGTGGAAGAGAATATAAAGAATAATCCATAACTCTTCCATCTTGTACGCACGACGGAAAGTGAAAAGCGGCATTAATCCCCTCAAAGTAAATGGGTCACTCATCACAAATCGTGAAGAAATGGGCGAATGTCTCTCATTGCAAAACTTATCTGCATATTCAACCCCGGTTCCAAGCTATAAGATTGATGATCCAACTCTATTTTTTGACTTCGTGGGAAACTACCTTCCGTTACCGTAAAATATTGAATTCGGTGAAGCAGTAATCGTAAAAATTGACATTAATAGTTATTGTAGGACCTCACAACTTCATAGCAATGTTATTAAAACAAAGTATAAAAAAATTTAAAACCCCATATGTACCTAGTTACTAGAACCCTTCACAAACATTGACACTGCAAAAATCTTCAAACGTGCTATCGTTTGCCCAGCTCGAGAATCCAGTAGTGAAAGATGTGTCATTAATTGTACTGGTCCACCTTTTCAGTATCCACCTTCTTAAAGCGCGAGAACATCATGGCATAAGCAGTTGGAAAATATCTAACAAAAAATGATCTCCCAACTAACCAACATGGCTATATTTGGTGAAATCTACGGCATCTCAGCTGATTAGTCAGTCAATAACCTGAATCTTAAACTCAGAGCGAAATGGCTTCATACTTTGCAATAAGCTCAAAGAAAATTGGATACGTAGATCCGTAGAAACGTGACTACGCAGTTTGCAGTCAAACTGAATTCTTCAGTTAAAGGAGCACTGTCCAACCAGACACCAGTCTTATGAGGTGTTCCACAATGAACAGTCATCGGACTCTTATCTTTATCATTACAATAAAATGATATTGATAGCGACCTGCCACTATCATGTATACCTTTATTCGCTGATGATTCTCCTGTCTTAGCCGT
>NC_089787.1:39817406-39917406 GCF_040412425.1 Macrobrachium rosenbergii
TTTTTGAAATGAGTTTTCGTTTATATATATATATATATATATATATATATATATATATATATATATATATATATATATATATATATATATAATGTCTAATGTCTTGTCTTATATATGTGTACGCATTCTTCTTTACATAGAGAGGCATCTAATTTTAGGAGTGAAATAAATTACTGGAAGAATAATGGCCAAGGCTGTTGATGAATGTCTCAAACGTTAGTTCGGTTTAAATCAAATTGTTTGAAAAGGAATGAATTACTTTTACTTTCTTTCACCTTAGTATTCAATTAACGGAAGGGGGATTATTTTAACGTGCTCCAAGCGAGGTCTCGTTTAAGCTTATTTCTTGGCGAAGACAAACTGGAATGCCCACCTTTTTCGGAAAGTAATTTGACGGTGATTGGCTTTCCATTTAAGATTTATAAGGATTAAGTGCATGAGATTCTGGGGTGTGGCTTGATTTTTAAGGTACTCGAGCGGCGGAGAAATTCTTCTGGCGAAAGCCGTTTCCTCAGGTGAGTACATGTTTGATAGAAATTGATTATGTGACATCTGGGAATACATTGCGAAAGTAGTTGCTTCAGTATTGTTAGTATTTAGTTTTTACAATGACGTTAAAAAATCTTCGAAGGAATGCTGTGCCTTAGACACTTGTAAAATACTTTCGTTATAATGATTACTATTCAACATATGTTCTCATTCATATGGAACAACAAACTGGGCATTCTTTACAATTTAAATGACTTCAAATAGAAGGTTTGAACTCCGGTCTGATGCCCTTGCCTTATAAGAAAAGCGGGCATTACTGAAACGCTGGATCTTAGGGATCTGGTGCTCGCGGCGTGGGTCACAAGAAGGCACGAAAAACCAACAGCGAAAGTGAATAATCAGGGGGATGAAACTTACAACTAGCCTTTGGAGTTTAGTGGGTCACGATGAGGCCCGAAAAGTCTGCGGAGTGGAAAGCTAGACACTAGGAAGTGTATTTTATCCTTGAATTTGAATGATTCATTTTGAATATACTCTTTCATTTGGGACAAACTTTTTTTTTATCACCTTTAGTTTTTTATATTTTGGAAGATAACTCAACATACTTTGTTGTGTGTTGGAATTTTCTTGAAATTGATGTATTCATGGGTAAAATCTTTGAAAAAGTCAGTCCGTTTTGTTTTCCGTATTGAACGCGACCTCGTGAAATATGTAAACATTGGCAAGGACAGTCACTAGTTCTATTCTCTCTCTCTCTCTCTCTCTCTCTCTCTCTCTCTCTCTCTCTCTCCTTACGTCAGCTGATAAGACTCATGAGGACTTATCTTAACAGAAAGCCTTCATACCTACTAGATTTAAAAAAAAAAAAAAAACATTGTCTCTAACTTCCTGTCAAGTAATGTTTTGATCACTTAAGCGCCTTGTGTTTAGAGACCCTTGAATTTATCTGATTAATTTGTTTACCTGAACTTTGACCCTCCCTTATAGCCATATGTCCTTATATGAGGAACTGTGACACCTTCGTCAGGAGCTGTCCAAGGTGAGATCTCCACACAAACATTTCTCTCTCTCTCTCTCTCTCTCTCTCTCTCTCTCTCTCTCTCTCTCTCTCTCTCTCTCTGTTAGCGTCAGTGAGCATCTTATGATTTATTGCGACCTCATCAGACAGTCCATGCATTAGTAGCCCACTGTGTTTGCAGATGATGCTTGTTATCATTTTTTATTTATTTAGTTTTTCTTTCATTTTTTTTTTTTTTTTGGTGCATATGTTTGGTTGGTTATTTTTCTCCTTTAGAAATTGCCGTCTGTAAATGTTCTGATGAAGGTTATTCAGAAGTATTTATATACCTGAATAAAATAACGATGTCAAGCTTTGCTTTGTAGTGAATTATAATTTAAAAAAAGTGTTTATATTCATAGGCTTAATGTTATATTTGCATAACTTCCCACAGACACACGTACTCACTTTATAAATATTTATTTGTGCATTCATATTCATATCTATAAATCAACTTATTTCTCTTCCTCTCATATATATATATATATATATATATATATATATATATATATATATATATATATAGATAGATAGATAGATAGATAGATAGATTATATGTGTATATATATATTATATATATATACACATATATATATATATATATATATATATATATATATATATATATATATATATATATATATATATATATATATATATAGAATATGAGTAAGTGTATTGGCATTTGTGGTCGGCAAGGGAAGAGCAATGTGAAATGACACGAGGAAATGAATGTTTCAGTCTCATGTTTCTTATGACACAGTTGTCTGAAAAGTTAGAGAGTAAAGGGGAAATGCATTATTATTATTATTATTATTATTATTATTATTATTATTATTATTATTATTATTATTATTATTCATTTCAGTAGATGAAACCTATTTACATGGAACAAGCTTACAGGAGCCATTGACTTGAAATTCAAGCTTCCAAAGAATGTTGGTTTCAACCTCCCAAAGCATACCCAACACTGCAGCAGTAACGGATCATGATACAGACCCAGTGAGTTTTTCATCTCCCTGGGGGAAACGCGAACCCGCGACATCTGAGTGGCAGTCCACGACACTAACCACTATAAGATAAGGTTCGCGATAGTTTAGAGATACAATATAAAGAGTATAGACGGTGTAGAAGGCGATAAGTCGAGAACGACTAAAAGTCTTTATGATGAAGGTGAAACGTGTGATATGTTTTATTGTCAAAATGGACGATCGAAATTGGTGTGCTATTTCTCCTTGACTAATTAATATATGTATTGACAATATATTTGTTGACATGATACGAGAGGTTGGAAAGGACATGAGAATTCAGCAGAGAATGGACTACAGGGTGGCTGCTTTTGGGAGATAGTACGTCAGTGATTGGAATAATGATGAGAAAGTAAAGAATAGAAAAAGAGTGAATGTTTCTAAGAAAAGAAACTGGCAGTGAGTTTGAGCAAGGTTTCGGTTATGAAAGTAAATGAAAATCATGAAGAACGGGAAATGAATGTTAATAAGGCTGGTGAACGAATGGAAATGGTCGATTTTTTGCAGGTGTTTGGGAGTGGATGAAAATAAAGTAAGGGAGGAAGGGATTCACAAAATGAGTAAAGCAGGAAGTGTACAAAAGTTTGCGAGAGAATGAATTGTATATCTCCGGAAGGCGAAGTTGTAATGTATGGAGAGACTACTAAGCCAACTATCCCTAAAGAAAATTCAATTATGACGATGAATGTGGATGAAAGAAAAGATAAAATCAGTTGAGATGATTTGTTTTGTTAGTATGACGATTAAAGATTGAAAGAATGACAATATTGGGATATGATGTGGCAGAAGGTTTATCTTATGTGAAAAGATGGATTATCGTATTTCCAAGGGGTTTAGTCATGAGAAGAGATTAGAAGACGATATGCCAATAAGAAAAAGATAATATAACCCTGAAGTACTGGGAGGGAGGACGTATAGAAGAAGTATTGAAATGGAAGGGCCGTAATATCGAGGAAGTAAGTTTTATGTTTGTTGGGGATTCGACATACTGCTGATTTGCCTTTGGGTAGGAATAGTTAGCAAATGATGTTTTGGAGGTTTCTGCTCGGTAGCCCATCCTTAATTCAGCAGTTTTAGAATGAATATGGTAGTTAGTGTTGTGTTGTACCTCTTCTGAAGTGGCCAGTATTTGGACAAATGACGATCATATACAGTATATATATATATATATGTGAGTGTGTGTGTGTATATATATATATATATGTGTGTGTGTGTGTGTATAGAGAGAGAGAGAGAGAGAGAGAGAGAGAGAGAGAGAGAGGGGAGGTGTGTGTGTTGAGGGCCAGCTTCAGAGCATGGAATCCCATCTTTTGCGCTCTGGGGATTCACGCCTTTTTGCCATCTTTGTCGTTTGCTTCCCCCGAGAGAACAAGAAAAGAGGAAAATAAATTAAAGCTCAGTTTATTTTCCATTTTTTATTTTCATTATATTGCAGGCAATTCGAAAAGGTGGTTTCGTATATAACGAATATAACTTTTATTCTGTTGGTTTTCCTTGCCATTCTTCACTCAAGTCAGGAAGTAAAAGTTGATTAGCAGTGATAATCGTAGCTTGAATACACGATTAACTTTTGTTTTTCTTGTAAACAACCGCATTTTAGAAAACCCACTTCGTTGCATTGGTAGAGTGCTGTGGAACCACCATTTTAATCTGTATTTTATGTGATTAATAAATTTTTTTTTTACAATACAGTACTGTACTCCTTTTGACCACTTCAAAGTACAAGAATTTCAACCGTTGGTTATTGTAACTTTCATGACTTACTGTATGTTCCTAGACAACGTCTGGACTAATGTCTATTAGTATTTTGTGAATTCGCTAAATGGTTAACCCGTTTTTCAATTCCCTTTCTTTGACAGTAGGACACAAGAAACTGCAGATTAGAACTTTATTTAAGGAGAAAGTTATTTTCAGGTAGGAAGTGATGGCAAAAAACAAGAATGTTGGTCTTGGCCCTTTGTTTATTTATATTTACATCTGAACTGTGTTGTTGTGCTACACTGGAGGCATTTTTACATATTTATAGGCGGGTTTGTATGTATAACCTCTGTTTATTTATATATATTCCTTTAAAATGTTTCTCTCGAGAGGCAGGGACATCTTTTACTGTTCAGCTGTAAAATTTCATAAGTGTTTTAATTATGCAACATGCATAACTACATATGTATATATGATATATATATATATATATATATATATATATATATATATATATATATATATATATTTATATATATATATACATATATACATATATATATATATACTACATATGTATAGAGAGAGAGAGAGAGAAAGAGAACTATACATTATAGTATATATATATATTGATATATATATATATATATATATATATATATATATATATATATATATATATATATATATATATATATATATATATATATATGTATGTGTGTGTGTGTGTATAGATATATGTGTGTGTGTAAAGCGATAAATATCTTATTAATATGGAATTTATTAATATGGAATTCTCTTCACCCTTGAGTAATTATAGCCAAAGAGAATAATATATATACTGTAGTATACAATGGACTCGTACCCTGACTGTGATTTGAACTTATGCATTACGGGATGGGATAAGTTGGCTGTAGCTTCATCCAGTGAGTTACGAAGAAAGTGAACAAAGTCACTGTTACCCTAGTTCGAACTCATAGGTTCGATTCCTGCGCAGGGCAGAGCATTACTCGCATATGTTTCCTTCAGGTGTAAGTTGTTCCCAAGGTAAAGTGAAATCGATATTAATGGGTTATTTGTGACTAGATATTTGAAAGTATAAAAATAACGTATATAAGATTAATGAAATATATATATATATATATATATATATATATATATATATATATATATATATATATATATATATATATATATTATATATATATATATATATATATATATATATATATATATATATATATATATATATACAGTATATGCAGTAATAAAGATGATAATGTATGAACATGGAAATCTTTTTATTTATCACAGGCTTGCAAAATGATCAATGCAGTGGAACGTGCTGCCGCAGCTTGTAAAAGACTCGCAGGAGGGGATAGGTCGCGCGAGGTCAGTCGACAAATGTTAGAGGTGATTCAATCCTACGTGACAACAACAGGCGAAGTCCGAACAGGAGGATTCGACTCTTTTATTAAAAAGAGTCGATGGCGTCAATGCTGGGAAGAGTTTGTAGCAAAAAAAGAAGCATTTGTTAGGCTCGTTTTGAGTGAGGTATCCCGGCTGAATAAAAAAAAAATAACTACAAAAAGCGGTTTTTAATTTTGATATTACTCCTTTTTTATTCACATTTTTTCATTGTGAATAAATGTGCTTTTAATCTGGTTATAAATGAGGGAAATCTCGAGGTTTTATATATATTTTTTTATATATTTTTGTTAACCTAAGAACCTCATCGTAAATTATATGATTAGAAACTGGCAACTTAGAAGTGGAACATTAGCAATAGCTGGTCACAGTGAATTCCTAAAAGTCAACAGAATAAGAGAGAATTTTTTTGTTAAGCTTTCAACGTCTTAATACGAAAATTCTTTAGTTTTTTTTAGCTCAAATACCTGTGTCCTCTCAATGGTAGCACAGGTATTAATGCGAGATAAAGATGATAGTATATTATTATTATCAAATGCCACAAAATCATCATCTGAGCACTCAGGTATTTTAACACGCATTGATTAGAATGCCTGAAGTTGGCTCGTACACTTTATGAAGCTCGTTTCAAATGGCCAATTCCAAATAGTGTGTTTGTGCGTTTTGTGAGTTTGTCTGAGAGAGAGAGAGAGAGAGAGAGAGAGGTTCGTAAGATGGTCACGCGCCATGATGCGATTTGCCTGATTTGCCGGACAAGGGCTTCATGGCATTTATAATAAAGTAGCCATAAAATCATCTTTGGTGCGCACGTCTCAACGCATGAATTTACTGCGGGTCTTTTAATAAGTAATCACAATGTATGCATTTGCACGATTATTTAGGCGTAATTCGAAACCAGTTTTTCCTTCCCGGAGTGTGGGGTCCCGCCAAGGGTGTTGTCAGACGCTTCGGCGAAAAGCTGGCGTGTGAGTTTCACATGTTACCGAGTTAACATGTTACCGACCACTCTTATTATTAGCAGTAATTCCTCCTCTCATCCGTTTTCCTGTCTCCTCGTCTATTACTTTTATTCTTTATCTGTCTCCTTTAAACCTCCTTTCCTCCTGATTTGCTTTTTTTTTATGGGCTCGTCCTGCTCCTATACCTTAGTTAGTATTCTCAAGTATTGTCGACATTGCTGTATGACATAGATGACAAATAAAAATTTCACACTTCATTTGTTATGAAGGTTAATTCGCTTTTATGTTTTTTTAATGATACTCTCGATGAGTCACATTTTTTCCTTTTTTTATCGTTCTACTTTTTATTAGGGTGAGTCGAGATCCTTTCTGATGATGGCCTTTGATGCCGCTCAAACCTTCAAAGGTCAGGACTATCTCTCGCTACCTAAAGGGTCAAGTCCTACCCTCTTTTTTGCCCCTTCGTTTTCATATATAAATATATTTTCTTTATTTTATTCTGCCTGAACCAAACACGAGCGCGATGAGTTTCTCGTCTCATTCCCCGTCGTAATATCCTGGCCAGTGTGTTCATTTTAATCCTGTTGCTTTACCTTGACTCATCATTCATCATGTGGTACTCATTCCGTCAAACGGAAAGAGAAATCTGACTGGAGGATATTGTTCTTCCTTGAATATACTTTCCCTGTCGAAAAAAATTGGATAAATAAATAAACAATCTGATAAGTTTTCAATTAAAATCTTAATTACTCCATTTGTCGTTGTGTCGGAGGGCCTGCCGACAGTTTCTTTAGAGCCTTGATTTGTTTGATAAGTTAAGAGTTTTTTCTATCAGATTGTTTCATTATTTTTTCATTAATCTTTCCATTATTTTTTTATTTTTTTATATTTTTGTTTGTTGTTTTGTCATATTTCTTTCTATATTCTTTGGCTGGTTTTGTTTTATGGTCAGACTTTTAATTATTTTTTTTATTTTGCCCTTCTTCAACACTTATTTGGTTCCTTTTTCCGTCCTGTTTTTTTCTTAATGGGTTCGTTTTTCCGGCAATTTTTTTTTTTTTTTTTTTTTTTTTTTGGTGGGGGGGGGCTCCTTTTGTGTGACTTTCTACTGGCTAGAAACAGGGAGTGTCCTTCCGATTCCACTACTTGTAATCACGATCGAAGTATAACTCTGTATCACATAAATGGCCGAAGATTACTGCTTATCAGGGGACGATAATTGTGAATCTTAGGATCATCTCTGATCCCTATCAGTCCGACTTGATTTTGTCTAACTCATTATCTATTTCATGCTTCTTAATCAGCATTATGTGTTATTTGCAAGTTTCAGAGATGACTCTGCTGTATTATTCATGAGCATTAAGCTTTGTTAATTTAGGGAGAAATGGTCATCCATTCCTTCCAGGTAAGATGATGTTTAATCCCTCAGCGTGTTATGAGACGGGAATGGGCAACATTGAGGACTGAGAGCCGTTGAGTGAGTATGTCAAGAGACTGGAGTCCCATTGTGAATGAGAATATACAACACACTTGGCCTTATACAGATGCTTTCAAGGGCCATTTAATTTCGGCATATAATTGTTATCAGTTCATTTTCAAGATTTTTTTTTTCTCCTGTGATGAGTCTGAGCCTTCATAATCATTCCAACCTGTGAACTCGCGATCTGATATGAGGGAACGATAACGAGGGAAAGGACTTTATATTGCAAATGACAAGAGTGGCCTTTTTTTCAAATTTTTGACATTTATTAAAGATGCTTTCGAAGAATACATGACTTCATTGGAAAATTTTGAATGCTAAATCTCTCTCTCTCTCTCTCTCTCTCTCTCTCTCTCTCTCTCTCTCTCTCTCTCTCTCTCTCTCTCTCTCTCTCTCGTTGGAGGAATGCCTAATTTTAAGTGGGAAAGCGTAAAGGAGGTACACATCTGATAAAATATGCAAATGATGTTCTCCTCTAGAGCCAAGAATACAGATTACTTTTCAACGTCCAAAGATTCATTTGTGTCGAGAATCGTCCCAAGGTTCGTATTAGTACTTCGCTATTTATTTGGAAGTTTTTTCCACTCCCTCTTGATATGCATTCATTATCAGATATCTTATTTTGAAAGGAGCACAGAGAGAGAGAGAGAGAGAGAGAGAGAGAGAGAGAGAGAGAGAGAGAGAGAGAGAGAGAGAGAGTTCCTGTGGGTTATTACTAAGTATTTGAAAAACGCTCTATCTTAACTTCTATTCTAGGTGTATACTAATGCAACTATTTTGTTTCTGGTCTCTCGTCTTTAGAGGCATAGGCAAGGTGATATTACTAGTATAATTATACAAAAAAATCGGTAAATATAAATACATAAAACAAATATTTTTTGAAGGCATACATACCTTAGTAGCAATAATGGTTCGGTCTTCCCAAATCAGTTTTGGCGTTTCAAGACAAATCGCGTTGTTCAGCCTCGTATATTTTAGGCCTTTATTTTCGTCCCAGGAAAGGATTTGTCACTCTCAACGTGGCAATCATGCATGAAATCGACGCTTAAGTAATGCTCGAAACAGATCGACTTCGGTTTTAAACAGAAGCGTCTGGGTTCTGTGTGATACTTCTCGTAGTTTTGATTTATGGCCAACGTTAAACAAACATACTGGATTGTCATAAGCAACTGCTTGCGAGTGGAATTTTACAGTTGGCCGAGCACTCTGAGTACATCTTTGTCATTTGTTTTCAAGGTACAAATAGCTTAAATGCTCTGTTGCAAGGGCGTATTCCATCAGCCAAGTGGGAAATCTCTTTTTGCCCTCGAAGAACACTGGGAGGTTCAGCCATGTGCAAAAGTGCTCTTTAAATGGGAATCGTTTTTCTGCGTCGTTGTTGGGTAACAAAATAGGTTTTCAAAACCCGGTATTTCACGCTGGTCGGGAATCTCCTTAAGTGAAGCTTCTTTAAGTGCGCCTTTGCCCTTCCAGTTTCTGGAAACCAAAGGAAGGACCAATTTTTCCAGAATACTTTAAAGCTCTCTCTCTCTCTCTCTCTCTCTCTCTCTCTCTCTCTCTTAAATGTCTCGCTGCCATTCAAGCATCTGAAAACAAGGGAAAGAACCCAAGCTTTAAAAACATCTCGGCAGTCTCTCTCTCTCTCTCTCTCTCTCTCTCTCTCTCTCTCTCTCTCTCTCTCTCTCTCTCTCTCTCTGTTGATACCCTGCCGCACCACACACATCACATACACATTTCACCTACACCCACAACATCCTGAGGGCCAACACCCCCTCATAGCTTCCATTACACACAGTAGCCCCTATTACTTTTATAATGGGAGCGTCGACCATTGTTGTTGGGCTGGTGTTCTCTGATATTGCAAAAGTGTTTGTAGTGGTTTTCAAAGGGCTGTTGAGAGGTGGTGAGAGGTGGGCGGATCGGCGTGTTACAAGGTACAACAGGCAGAAATTATATTTCATTACGCTAACTCCCCTTTTAAGTCATATTAGAAACGCTGTTTGCTTGTTTGGTTTTGCATAGTTTTATTGTATATTTATTTGCCATTTTAGATATGTATACTGTTGATGACTGCGTTCTTTTTTATTGTCTCAAGAAAGAATGGCCGCAGTTTTACCCTAACACATCCATAACAATTTAAAAAGAGTCAAGATCCCAATACTCGTATTTTTACATGAAACTTGTAATGTGCTGACACCTCATTCGCAGAGCCTATAGCTTCGTCGTGTTTTGTATTGGTCCTCACATTTCTTGACTTGACTCGCCCCATCCATAATTTTTTCTGCTTAGCGCCCAAGTGATACACTGTATATCTAAGAACGCATCCACGTTATCTGGCCTTTGATTCACATGTTACTCCCACGTTAATGCTTGTTACCTCGAGGTTTTCTGCATCTTGCAATGCTCGCTAAATTTATGACCTGTTAATTTGCTCTGCCTTCTTATCTTCACTGCTTGCAATTGCCTTAACTCTTTTGGACACGTTTGTTTATCACCAATTCACTTCCATATCCATCTCCCGAGGTTTTCCCATTCAAGTTTTATTAACCATTATGCAAAAGTGCTTTCCGACAGCATCGTCATCGCCGCCATCATCATCATCATCATCGTCATCATCTTCATCTACACCATCATCTCGCATGGAGGAGATTAACAGTCCAACCTGCCGCATGCAGATGAATGTTCAATAATTGCTAGTTGAATGTTGACGGCCATTTTTTTCATCTTCGTCAGAAATATTGATACGAACGGGATTCTTTTAGAAGGTTATATTTTGTTGTGCGAGCGACGCATTTTTTTTTTTTTTTTTTTTTTTTTGTAACACGATTAAACTTTCTAATAACCTCCCCCAACTTAGGGATGATGTCAGAGTGTCTTTCCGAGCCTTCTTTAGGAGAGGATGCACTCGGTACTCATGAAACCTGTTCAGAGAGAATGCGTTGTTTATTTATTATTTTTTTTTTTACTCGTGTTGAGATACCGCGCATGAAGCTATACCGAGAGTTCCTAGATCATAAAGTCTAGACTAGAAAAATCTAAGGGTTCTAATACTAGGTCATCAGACCAAACATTCGTAAATCAATCAGTCAAGTATTACTACTACTACTACCTCTACTACTGCTACTACTACTACTACTACTACTAGTAATAATAATAATAATAATAATAATAATAATAATAATAATAATAATAATCAATAGTGTTCTCTTTCTCTCCTTTATATTCTCAAAAGATGCGTCTTTAAATTCTGCTTACGAATATACTTGAGAACCCAATTATATCCTATACCCCATCGTTCCATATTATCTTCGCATTTTTTTCGTTGCTTCGGACAAACTTTATTTCCAAAATTATAATTTCTGTAATTTAGACTAAAGATGGTGGATCCTGACACTTACTGTAGGTTGTTGTCCACAGATATTGACGTATACCTGGAAATCTATGTTTTTATTATAAGCAGTCACGTTACCATTGAAATTGAAGTGATGTAAAAGAAAGAGTCGTCGCTGAGATGAGCAGTAACGCATTTTATTAACATTTAAGAAGTTTAAACAGACGGATGACTTCAAAGTCCTACTTCGTTGGATTATTATTATTTATTATTATTATTATTATTATTATTATTATTATTATTATTATTATTATTCAGAGGATGAAACCTATTCATATGGAACAAGCCCTCAGGGGCCATTGGCTTGAAATTCAAGCTTCCAAAGAATATTATGGTATTCATTAAGAAGAAGTAAGAGGTAAAAGGAAATACAGAAAGAAGAGATCCCACTTATTGAAAAAAAAATAAATTAATAAATTAACAAAAAGATAAAAATGTATTAAAATGCAAGGAAAATAGTATTAGGGCAGTAATGCATTACGTACATCTTCGCTCGAACTTCTGACTGGGCAGTACATCCACAAAGGCGAACACCCAGATTGTTGAGGAGCCTTCACAGCGCCGAGCTTAACACTCCAGCCAAGTTCGAGCTCCAGTTGAACAATTTCTCATACAATTTCTCAAACACTTGTTTGGCAAATTCATTAAGATCACATTAAGATCAATTGTGTGTAATATCTAGTCCGCACTATCTGCGTAGTATCGATAGGTTTTAGGGAATGAGTTTCGATGTTATCGGAACGCTTTGAATGTTGGAAGTATTATTGCAGTCAGTTATTTATTTATTTATACATCGGGCGCTTTGCTGCGTGAAGATTCTGTTGGCTGTTCGAATGAGGCCGATGACAAGGACAGGCAGTAGCAGAAAATAACTGGTGTAAATGTGTGTTATTAACTTGTCAGGAAGACGGATGTGTTGGGCCTACTCTTTGGCCCGGCTGCTCTTAACAACAAGTGGTGGGACAATTTGACTCTTAAGTATATATGATAAGTTCGTTATTTTATTTGAATGGTATGATTAAGAAATCAATTCAAAAACCAATTGAGCCTTATGGAATTGGTCTTGAAGGTAGAAAAGTATTAGATTAAATGAATTTTAGAACTAAAAACGAAAATCTGATAAATAAAGCTGAAATTTACAGAACGAGTGAGGATGAAACCTACGTTGGATTTTGACAGAGGGAAGATTACAATGCGATGCTGAGAAAGGCATAAAATCGACAATACAAAATAAGATATATAAATAAGATATATGACCCTGGTGCACTTTAAGCAAATAGAAATATCAACCCCAAGCCGGTTCTCCTTAGGAACTGTTAAACATATGAAACTTTCAGCAACGCAGACTAATGTAAATAAAAAAGTTCTTAAAGCAAATCTTTAAGGACACTAATTCAGCGCTAGTAGTGGAAATTGCATTGTATAGTCACTTTAATCATGTCTGGGAAAGCCCGGGTTTCTTAGAGCATATTTATCGGCAAAATAATTGAGGACGCGAGGAGAGTCAAAAGTTGAATTGGAAAAGTAACAGCACTCAAATTATCCCGGGGGTGAATCAGCAGGAAATTGAGAAAAAAACTATGAAGTGTATTACAGTCGCTTGATAAATAATGCTTCGATACCTGATAGCTGTAAATACGTACAGTAATTAGCGAGACAGGGAGGTGGAATGATAAGCTTCCTCCCTCACCTGTGCGGACAAAGAAGCTGGGTTTAAACTAACACGATCGAGGAATGGTTAAATTGCAGGGAGAATGATTTGTTCGAGGACCCTCCAGCCGCACCTTAGCTGCGCGGTTTGTTGAGAGAAAAGGATCTGGAGAGTGGAACTAATATCATCTTCATGAGATATGACGGAATAAAGAATGCAGACAACGTATAGGTGCGGTTAACGATCAAAAAGGCACAAAATTCCATAACAAAACTGTCATTCTGTCAGGTCTTCACATTTAAAGATATCATCTAATTCTCATGTGGTTAGTATGTGTACCTTCATCGTTGTCAGTGTATACCATCCAGAAATGCTAATTCTATCTATGTATCTATCTATTTATATATCTATATGTCTACTTATTCATATATATATATATATATATATATATATATATATATATATATATATATATGTATGTATATATATATGTATATATATATATATGTATATATATATATATATATATATATATATATATATATATATATATATATATATATATATATATATATATATATATGTAGAGAGAGAGAGAGAGACGTTTGTAGCTTAATGCTTGTATATGAATCACAGTGATGTGATAAAGACTCATTCATATATATATATATATATATATATATATATATATATATATATATATATATATATATATATATAAATATATATATATATATATATATATATATATATATATATATATATATATATATATTATAGAGAGAGAGAGAGAGAGAGAGAGAGAGAGAGAGAGAGAGAGAGAGAGAGAGAGAGAGAGCATAAGACAACAACGCAAAAGTAATCAGTAACTTTGTGTATACAGTATTTGACCAAAGGCTGTCACCCACCTTAACTTGTCCCTCCCACCTCATCAGCTCCCACTCCACCCAGAGAGGAATTTCGATGTCATCATCACATTCCAAAATAAATATAGAATGACTCTACTTTCGGTACTGGCGTTACTGCAACCGCCTAGTAATCGGTGAGTTTGCTATGCTTAAATAATTCCGAGAGGGAATGTTCGCAAGAAAAGGCTTAGGGGAAGGTAAATAAAAACATCTGGGGTAAAAGATATATGAATGAGTAAATAAGTTAAGTAGGAAGATGGATTGTAAGTCAGATAAATAGACAGTGAGATTGATTGATTATCGGATGCCTGAATAAACAATTGCCTAACTAAAAGGTAAGAGAGGACTTTGGATCAGCATTAAAAGGCTAAGAGCACAGGTAAATTGACGGTTAAAAAAAGACAGGAAAGCTGACTTCAACGAATTGATGAGATATAATACTTTTGCAGAGTTGTGTGCGCTTGAGTACTCGTGAATGTGCATAAAAAAATTCGATATCGGTAGATGGTGGCAGAGAGAAAGATTCTCTCTCTCTCTCTCTCTCTCTCTCTCTCTCTCTCTCTCTCTCTCTCTCTCTCTCTCTCTCTCTCCAAGAGTTGCTATAATTAAAGGTAGCTTAGGAATATATCAGCTCTGATGATTAATTTATAAATATGACTGGAAAAGCCTAACGGTATGTTTTGAATTAGAGGGGAAGAATAAATTCAATATAACATTTAATTGGAAATTTTATGTTTAAGAAACTTTATAAGTTTAAGTTTTTAAAAAGTTTAAGGCATTCAATTGGAAGGACGTCAGTTCATTCACAAAAAACATGGAACGCTCAGAGAAACCAGTGAACGTGTAGAGAGAGAGAGAGAGAGAGAGAGAGAGAGAGAGAGAGAGAGAGAGAGAGTTAGTCATTACACATGCCGTCCACACACAAACGCCTGGGTTTGCCTATTCTGACCCTCCTACTTTGTTCGACGCACAAACGAACACACACCAACAACACCTGTTCTTCTCTTTAATGATAGTTAGTTATTTTTCTCGTCATTAGCCTATTAGATGTTTGCATAATTGTCTTTGACAGTTAGTTTTTACTTTCTGTTAGTTGCACTGCAAAGAACATAACCGATTGACATTATGCAGTAACCCATGAATTTCTGGCTACAAGAGGCATACTTCATTACTTAATTCAGTGAGATATGTAGACTTTTTTATATATATATATATATATATATATATATATATATATATATATATATATATATATATATATATATATATATATATACTCACAAATATATATAATTTATTTCCAGGGTATACTTAATGCGATATTAAACGATATTTGTGGTTTAATATTAGTGAATAGAAAGGTCGCGCGTGTACGACCAAAGTTCATTTATTCATCTGTATGAACATGACTCTAAAATGTTAGATATTATTGTCAACTTCCAACATTCTTAAATAGGATAGAAATTTTTATAGAACCGATAGTGTTGTCTCCTAGATGAAGTTATCCATCCCTCAGTTCCGCTAAAACATTTACCAGCAATCCACAGCTTTCTAAACGCAAGTACTTTCTCTGCAGAGACTAGGAAAAAAAAGGAAAAGGAAAGAAAGTTGATTATAAAATCAATGAGCAAGCAAAAGATTCTGTGTTGATTCTAAAATATTATCTGTGTTTGTGCCCACCTCGTATTGGTGACCTCTGGATGTAAGTGTGGATTTTTCACGTGCCTTTTTTTTCCTAAGTCATTTATCAGTGGATAATCTTGATGCTGTTTGCTATTCCATTCTCTATTTTCCTTTTGCATATGAGTAATTTTTTTTTTTTGCGTTGAAGCATTTCTTGCAGGTTAATTGTCCCTAACGCGTTCCATATCTATGTTTGCTTAATTTATGTAATAATAACAACAACAACAATTAAATAACAGTAATAATAATTCATGAATTACTTACAAGTACTTTGAAAGTGAATTCAATCGGTGCAGTAGACTTCATAAGAGCTATTTATGTAATAATAACAACAACAACAACAATTAAATAACAGTAATAATAATTCATATGAATTACTTACAAGTACTTTGAAAGTGAATTCAACCGGTGCAGTAGACTTCATAAGAGCTATTTATGTAATAACAACAACAATTAAATAACAGTAATAATAATTCATATTAATTATTACAAGTACTTTGAAAGTAAATTCAAACGGTGCAGTAGACTTCATAAGAGCTAACCATTCAGAGGTCAAGGTCATTTTAGTTTCTTCACCATCCTTTTTTTCATAGTTGTCAATTTGGAAATCTGGTGCTTTTTTTATGGTTGAAAAGCTTTATATTCGTCATCCATCTTTGAGCATTTGCATTTTTGCTTATTTAAAGTTACAGGTTTAGGTAACTTTGCTAAATTTGATGAGTTATATTGTAGGGGATAGTATTATCACAGTACCGTATTGTCAAAAACTACGGCAAATTTCATATATTTTTTCAGAGTGAATGGTATTTTCATATATCAAGTAAACTATGTACGTCATTTGTGTTACTTGTGATAAATTGCAGCTATTCAGCTTTTAAATGATTACAAAATCAGTATCCTATCTTGGAATACTAACCTTTACATACTTTATTCAAGAGAAATACTGCTAAACTATTCAAAGAGAAATTTTAACGTGCTTTTTAAACTGGACTTTATGTTATATATATATATATATATATATATATATATATATATATATATATGTTTGTGTGTGTGTGTGTGTGTGATTATAGCCTGCATATTAGTATGTCTGTGTGCTGCTTGCAGTTTTTCTTCCCTTATTGACAAATGCAGGGTGGATGTTGCACACTTTATTTGGCATCTTAGTGAATGCGAATTGTTGCAATATATGCTGAGGGCTTGTCAGTCATTTTGCAATGTTGCATCTCTCATTATGCTGAATAATGATGAATGAATGTTGAATAGTGGTAGCAATTGACAACTGGTTGATACATATGTATCTGGTTACTTCATCACAGTGCACTGGTTTTGGATTGCTAGGCGTTCATCCTTTTATTTGCGATACAGTGACATATCTGCTGCATAAGTGGATGGTAAACTCTCTCTCTCTCTCTCTCTCTCTCTCTCTCTCTCTCTCTCTCTCTCTCTCTCTCTCTCATATATACACATATATATGTGTGTGTGTGTGTATATATATATATATATATATATATATATATATATATATATATATATATATATATATATATATGTATGTGTAATTTATATTGATGATTTGGAGTTACGATGACAACATTTTGTAGAAAACTAATCAGCCAGTCTGTCTTTTCATGTGCAGGAGAGAGCCAACATGGAATGACTAAAATAAGCCTTTATCTTTTATTTTCGATACGTAGACGTCCATTAAATCTCATTTCATTTCTTTCTCGGTAGAAGGGGGTGCCCAATATGCAAATGGAGTTTCCCCATTTAAATGTACGAGCCGATAAGCTGCTTTGTAAACAGTTAGTCAATACTGAGACACTATCCTACTATCCTTTGTTATCTAACAAAGTACTTTTTGTGCTCGTCCATATACTGCCTATTTCTTTGCGCATCTGCAGCCAAGTTTAATGCAGACTAAGTCCTTTTGTCGGAGCGGTGCCTTATAGGCTTTTATCAGTGACAAGGCACTTTTGGGCTTCTAGGACATCGAAAATGATGTTGAGGAGGTGAAAGGGGACTGAGTGAGGACCCCCAACCTCTCTCTCTCTCTCTCTCTCTCTCTCTCTCTCTCTCTCTCTCTCTCTCTCTCTCTCTCTCTCCACGAGAGCCACATCTGCACGTGCTGAGAGGCTGTAGGATAACCCTTCCCCCTCCCGCACACCACCGAAGACCTCCAGATCCATAAAAGCCAAGGCAGAGAGTACCTCTTCTACCCCCTCCTCCCTCCCCACCCCCACCCCTCTCGTCTCCACTCCTGTTGCGGGGTTCCTCTCCTATACTACTACTACCAGCTTGCTAGTCCTCCTTCCCTCCCCCATCATCTTCCTCCTGCTCAGTTCTTTCCATCTCCTTAGTGCTTTTTCTTTTCTCTCTTTCTCTTCCTCCTACTCATTGCTTCAATTCTCCTCTTTATCAAAGTTGCTTCTTTAACCTCTTCCTCCTCCTACTAACTAATTCTTCCTCAACCTTTTTTCTACTCTAGCTCACTGTTTCTTAGTCCTCCTTCTGCTCATTGCTTCTTCCACGTCCATGTTCGTTCCTCATCATTTTTTGTATTCATTTCTTCTTCCTTATCTGCTTCTTCCTACTCTGTCTCCTTTTTTTTTTTCTAAATCCTCTCCTACCTGCCATTTCTGCTTCCTTTACTTCATCAGACTAGGCTACTGATTCTCTCTCTCTCTCTCTCTCTCTCTCTCTCTCTCTCTCTCTCTCTCTCTCTCTCTCTCTCTCTCGTTTTTACTTCTCTTCCCTCCCCTCCCTCCCCAGTTGGTTCCTCATCACGTTTTTTATCCATTTCTTCTTCCTTATCTGCTTCTTCCAACTCTGTCTCTTTTTTTTTTTTTTTAAATCCTCTCCTACCTGCCATTTCTGCTTCCTTTCCTTCATCAGACTAGGCTACTGATTCTCTCTCGCTCTCTCTCTCTCTCTCTCTCTCTCTCTCTCTCTCTTTACTCTCGTTTTTACTCCCTTCCCTCCTCCCCACCCACCTTTCCGATTGACTTGTGCACGATCATCCGCCGGAGAGGATAATAATCCTCACCGATCATGAGTAGTTTTCTTCCCCTCCGATAATGAAATGTCTTTTAAATGACAGTTTATGGCTTCTTGGGGATGTCTCCCTTGATGAGCGTTTCCCTTACTTTTATTATCGATTATTGATTTTTATATTCCCCCCTGCCCCCCTTCGTTTGGCTAGATTTTCACTTTCTAAGTTACCGGTCATCGATGTTTACAGCTAACCTACGGTCAGGGAAGAGCAGTAAATGTTCCATGAAAGTGTGTGTTGCTTGTTTATCATTTTGGTGCAGATTTACCCTGAAGAGATTCTTCATACTTGGCTGTTCATTTTGCGGTTGGGGTCAGTCAGTCTGCGGACAAATTCAGTCATATTAAGGACGACTGCGGTTATTTTGCGGGTAAGTTCAGTCATCGCAATTGGTGAATTCAGACATTTTGCTGACAAATTCATTTTTAAGCGATTGATTTCATTCAATTCACAGATGAGTTTAGGCTTAGAATCTTCTTTGCTTGTGTTAGTTTTGTTACTGGAAATTTGACGGTATTTTTTATTCATTGACATAACGGCATTCTGTCATTGTTGACTTTAATAAACAACCAATAACAGCTGACCTCTCTTACACGTGTCCAATTTGCCTCATGCACCATGTCGCTGAGGTTGTTTGCAAGGTTAATTTTGTTTAAGGATTTATGCATACAGGAGAAACATCATTGAAATTTTTCTCTTCATATAATGAATGTACTACAGGTATCGCTTTTATACACACCCTGAAGTGGTTATCATCGTTGAAATCATCCACTGTAGGTTACTAGTGTTCAGTGAAAAGGTGTAGTACTTCTTGTGATGTATACATAACAACCATTTGTTAGATCGCCCATTTTTTGTGATATGCGCTTGGGAATCATCTCGAAATCACTCCTTTCCTGTAATGTTTGCAAGGAAGTCGTCAGTGAAATTATCCAGTCTGTGTGACTTTTCTATGACGAATGCCCGAGAATCTTTATTTATAATGCTTGACCTCTTGTGATAAATGCACGCTAATCATTGTTTTAAATGTTCGACCTCATGTGATAAAATGTCGAGCATCATTGTTTGGAATGCTCGATATCATGCGACGAACTCACGAGAATCATTATTTGAAATGCTGCACTTCATGCGATTAAGTTAAGTATACCTTAGTTTTACCAGACCACTGAAGTGCTGGACTTAATGCGACGAATGCACGAGAATCATTATTTGAAATGCTCGACCTCGAGTGATAAATGCCCGAGAATCATTTTTTGAAACGCTCGAGCTCATGGGACGGATACCCGAGAATCATTATCTGAAATGCTGGAATTCATGCGACGAATGCACGAGAATCATTATCTGAAATGCTGGACTTCATGCGACGAATGCACAAGAATCATTATTTGAAATGCTGGACTTCATGCGACGAATGCACAAGAATCATTATTTGAAATGCTGGACTTCATGCAACGAATGCACAAGAATCATTATCTGAACTGCTGGACTTCATGCGACGAATGCACGAGAATCATTATCTGAAATGCTGGACTTTATATAACGAATGCACAAGAATCATCATCTTAAATACTGGACTTCATGCAACGAAGGCACAAGAATCATTATCTGAAATACTGGACTTCATGCGACGAATGCACGAGAATCATTATCAGAAATGTTGGACTTAATGCGACGAATGCACAAGAATCATTATCTGAAATGCTGGACTTCATGCGACGAATGCACGAGAATCATTATTTGAAATGCTGGACTTCATGCAACGAATGCACAAGAATCATTATCTGAACTGCTGGACTTCATGCGACGATTGCACGAGAATCATTATCTGAAATGCTGGACTTTATATAACGAATGCACAAGAATCATCATCTGAAATACTGGACTTCATGCAACGAAGGCACAAGAATCATTATCTGAAATACTGGACTTCATGCGACGAATGCACGAGAATCATTATCAGAAATGCTGGACTTAATGCGACGAATGCACAAGAATCATTATCTGAAATGCTAGACTTCATGCGACGGATGCCCGAGAATCAATAATTAAAATACTTGACCTCTGGCGACGAATGCACGAGAATCTGATTCATGCGATGAATGCGCGAGAATCATTAACTGTAATGCTCGACCTCATGCGACGAGTGCACGAGAATCAGTCCTTAAATAATGAATACATGCAACGAATGCACAAATATCCTTTGAAGTCCTCCACTTCATAAAATGCATGCTGGAGAATCATCTTCAAAATTTTACTTTAGGCGATTTTTGTATGAGAATCATTGGTGAAATCCAGATGACGCGACTAATTCACGCGGATCTTATTAATATGAAATCCTTCCTTTCATGTAACGAATGTGCTATAATTATTATTTGAATTCCCCCAGTTCCTGCCAGGAATACACGATGATCATTGCTGCCACCATCCCCCTTCATCTGTTCCTGAAATTAAATTGGAGTTCTACGAACTCCAGTTAATAAAGAGCCGATGAACACAGTTTATACAGAACATAATCATCATCGTTCTCTGTGGGTCAAGATGGTGGTTGCTTCGGTAATAATTATGATGATGATAGTGGGAACTAATGGCAAAGGTGTAGATGGATCAGATAAAGAAGAGAGAAATGGTTGTGATACATGTGGGCAAAGTTGGATAACAATAGTAACGTTCATATTTATTAATAATAGATGTTGTCTCGAAGATGGATGGGGTTTTCTTTGGTCTCTGGGTAACGAGTGGTTGCCGGGAGAATCAGGAAGTAACCAAGACCAACCATCGAAGAGAAATATCTGTTGTTGGATTAGTTTTATAGATTGCTCGCTTGATTAGGTGGTCTGCATGTGTCTGGTGCCTGTAGCTATAGTAGCGAGGTGGTGTGTGTGTGTGTGTGAATGTAAAAGAGAGAGAGAGAGAGAGAGAGAGAGAGAGAGAGAGAGAGAGAGAGAGAGAGAGAGAAAGAATGTGTTTGGCTGTGGTTGTAGGTGGTAAAGAAGTGCAACCATGTACAGTTCATTTTGCAACGCTTGTTAAAGTCAGATGTATTTTTTGCAAGTATCCCATGGTCAGAGGCTGCCATCTTTTCCTAACGGACGCAGTGATTAGGTTCAAGACTTTTCTTGAATTGGCATTCAAATGTTATAAACTTCAATAAAGTAACGATCCTAGATACGGAAAAAGCTCCTGGTCATCTGACATCATTACTTGGCTGATACTGAACTTGTTATGCATTCCCATAAGCCACATTGAGTTAGGTAGGTGTCATACCTAATTGGAAGTTAGTCTGGGAATGTATGAATAATAACAAAAAAAATCTCATGGTGTTTTGACATCATTAATTCTGCTGGTAATACGGTTTATTAATAATGTGTATTAACTGACTTGAAGGAGGAGTGTTTTATTCAAGGAAATTCAGCCACCTTTGGAGTTGTGCTTTGAGGCTTCAGCATGTCTTAAAGGCTGTGGAGTGATATATGGAGGCGATTCTTCTAAATAGCCTCATTGCAAACGTACCAATTTGGGTTTGTAGGACTCTTTACTTAGCGGTTGACTGAAAAATGACACTCCTGCCTGTTAAACAACGGGGTCGTTTATCAAAATAACGCCGTCTATGGCTCTGTGTAATCTTCCAAATGACAGATTTCACACTAATTCCTCATATCAGAAATAACAGTTATTATTGAGTTTATATTGAATGCGTAGTTATTTTCAAGGCAATGTGTCCTCCACAGCTCCGATTATTGATAATGGCGTCAGGTACCTGTACTAATTTTTGTTTATGACGATAATAAAGGTAGCAACAGTAGAGGCAGTAGACTATCCAATAATTTAATCATTATAGCGAGCACCTTCTGCTTTTATGCATGAAAATCTTAATGTATTTATAAAAACTGATTTAGTTTCTCACCAGCTTTCTTTTTTGTATGATTCGCGCATTCTTTATTACAGGAGAATAAATGCTGTTCATCTTAACGCTTTAAATCCATATGGACGGCTACTTTCCTTTTCATTTTGGTTTTATTGTATTTATCAGGGGTTCTGGAGATGGATATTGCTTAAGAATGAAGCTTTTAGAATTTTTTTTACTCGTTAGCCGACGATTACAGTACAGGTCTTAGTTGTAGTTTTTATCTAGTAAAATGAGCGTTAATTTTTAATGGTAGTTGTTATAACTACAAGTTAGGTAATAGTTGTTGTAGGCGAAGTTTTTTTAATATTATTCGCAACCAAGCTTACTGTATTAAATTTTCATCAGCAAAGTTTTTATCGCAGAATGGAGTGCTATTAATCCTTAGAATCGATGAACCTCCATCTCAAAAGAGTAGAAAAAAGAAGTACCTGTCCGACTACCAAAACCATCGGTCAGGTGACGTCAGGCGAAAGTGCCATGGAGAACACCTACTTGTTTAAGAAGACCATTTACGAGCGAAGCACAAACACTATCATAATTTGCATATACTCCCAAGATATATTTATCCACTTTATGAGGGGACTTTAGTTGCGAAAGACGCTCTCGAACAACGGATGGAATCGCAAGCAGCCGTAAAATTTTGATGTCGAATATTACAAAGAGGAAAGTGCCTCCTCCAACTCATCCCGCCCCCTCCCCTATTTCCCTCACCCTCCCCCTCTTTTGGGATTTAGTGGCTGTTCTGTCCTATTGTTCTTCAGTGTTCAGAAGCTTTTTCATGTTTATCGGGACGATAAACACGTTCTTAACTCTCCTTTATAATTTTCACTTCTCTTTTTGTTGTTGTTTATTGATACAGCGCCGTTTCATTCCCATTTCGGCGGTTTCGTCTGAAGCATTTTCATCTTTGTAGTTTCATTCGTGATTTTTCTCTTCTTGCAACATTTATGCAAGATGGCGTTTTCCATTACTTTCAGTCCCTTTCGTCTGTTTATGCCGTCAATGCTTTCGCTGAAAGGCTAAGTTTGGGAGGCTCTTTCTATTGTTGCTTATGACTGCTTTTTTCGAAAAAGGGAATGATTATGTTTCCCCCAACATTAATCATGTTTTATACTACTTAGAGTTGACTCTTATGTCGTGAAAGTCTCAATATCCCATCTTGAGGCTCTGTTCTCTCTTTTTCCATCATTTTTAAGTAGTCAGCTCCTGTCATCCGTCCCATGTTTGCCATATCGCCTCTGTCGTCACCCGTCGGTAAACAAAGCGACCTTGTTACACGCAACACTAAATGCCCCCGAATGATTTATGAAGGAAGAGCCTGCTACCTTGCACCCCGTGCTTTCGTTCTAGATGACCTGGCACTTTAGCCGCTTGATACCCTTCTGCCCCACCTATGCCCCCACTATTCCCATCGTCCCCAACCTTTCCTCCTCCCTAGGAAATCTTGAAAGTGATTGTATCCTCCTCCTCCTCCTCCTCCTCCTCCTCCTCCTCCTCCTCCTCCTCCTCCTCCTCATCGTCTCCTTCACTTCGCCTTTTGGTCTGTGTGAGGCACCCGTTGTCCTTGATACATAAAAGCCGAGTCTTTTCTAAAAACACTCGCACAGGTCGTTGCGTTTGTATTGATTTGGACGTGACTGGGGACCCTGATGAATCCCGACCTGGGGAGAGGGGAGAGAGAGAGAGAGAGAGAGAGAGAGAGCAGACGAAAAAAAGTCTTTAATCACCTCATTGAGGCTTGTATCTATATTAGCCGGATGGATTTAGATGTGTTTTAGGGCTCTTGTTGCTTTGGAGGTCGAGTCTTCAGTGGATGTTGTTGTCGGGTCAGTCGTCGTGTTTGTGTAACACCTTCGTGAAAGCGACGATTCTGGGTTTGACTGTGATCTTATTCTTTTGTTTGTGTTCTTTGTAAGAGTTGTGATGTCGATCTGCTTTATTTTCTTTTCATAGTCGTTCGGTTTACTTTTTATGGATGAGCGATTTCATTTTCCGACAAGGTCCTGATAAGCGTGTCCTGGGGAATATGTTTCATTGAGTGGACATTATTACAAGCTAAAGGCAAAAAATATTTTCCTTGATATTATTTAATGTTTATCATCGTCGTGGTTTCACCTGACCAGGTGGAATCCAGTGGCATTTTAGAATACACGGTACTTAATGGTCCTGTATTGTGTAGCTATGTATTTTGAGGTAGGAGAGGTTAAAAATACTGGGTGAAATTTGGTTGTGCGGCTTTAACCATGTAAGTAGGTTTGAAGCTTTAGAACGAGTTGTCACCTGGAGACAGATGTACTGTTTTCGTGTGAAAGTGTATGCTTTTGTTTGTAGCTGTCTATCTATCTATCTACATGTCCTGTTATCCTCCCTATCTTTCTATCTGCACATCTCTCTCTCTCTCTCTCTCTCTCTCTCTCTCTCTCTCTCTCTCTCTCTCTCTCTCTCTCTCTCTATATATATATATATATATATATATATATATATATATATATATATATATATATATGTATATATATATATATATGTGTGTGTATATATATATATATATATATATATATATATGTATATATGTGTGTATACATATTTATTATATACAGTATATATATATATATATATATATATATATATATATTTATATAAACAATGATATATGAGGTTGCCAATTCCATGTCCCTCTCAACGCTGGCTACCAGCCACTTACATAGTTCACTCCCTAGGTCAGAAAAGGCAGTAGGATTTAACGTGCCCGAAGCCTTTCGTTAATGCATACGTTGAATGCAATAATGCATTACAGAATCCTTTGCTTTCACTGTCCATGTTAAAAGACCCGTGCATGCATTCTAATTATCCGAATAGTCCTGTGATTGCTGAAAGCATCGTTTGAGAAACTAGGCTGCAACATTTTTCTTGTTCGAGCAGGTCATCTACGGTATTTGCTCCCCATTGCCATGTGGTTGCAGAAGGCATCTGGCTCGAGTATGTTGGTATGTGCCTAGAAATGTGTTTAATCATTTGTGCAGTAATTATATTCGTGTATTTTTTCCCTTGTTTGTTTATTTGTTAGACTGTTTTTGTCTCTTGAGACCCTCGAAGTAATTGTGGATTTTGTGAGTGTGAGGTACGCGAAGACATTTTTATCTTGAGATTTGAAATTGATTAATTGTTCTTCAGAAATCAGTAAACTTTCTTTCTAAAATATTTCACAACGAAAATAGGAATAATACAAAACAAACATTTTACTCAGTAAAAATTCCCATTGAGTGTTAACATTGTTTCTCTCTCTCTCTCTCTCTCTCTCTCTCTCTCTCTCTCTCTCTCTCTCTCTCTCAGTTTTTGCCAGTGAAGTTACGTAGTACAAATGGGATCGATATTTATATTAAAGTTGTGAATTGTTGGTTACGGAATTTTGAGGGACTGAGTTATATGTAGTATATTTTTACAGAATTTACAAGAATGATTTGATAGCTTTGTTCTTTTTTTACGTAATTTAGCGTCATAAGGACTTCGGTCATCAACGCTAAATATTATATTAATTACTTTATACACCATTCAAATGTCGATACTTTCATTGAACTTATGCTTGAACAAAGCATTTATTGGAAAAGTTTTTCCATAAAAGTAATGTGAAGTACTTGTAAAGATGAATTTCGGACATAAGTGAGGTGTTGAACGTGTGTTTAACGTCCCTGCTTGTAAAAAACAAGTATTGCCTAAACTTACACCAACATTCAGTGCTTGTAAAGATTAATTCCGGATATAAGTGAGAGGCTGAACGTATGTTTAACGCGTCTGCTTGTAAAAAACAAACTTACACCAAACATTAATGGTCTGATTCCAGCGGCATAGTGGATCGTAACGAAGTCTTAAAGCCAACAAAATAAGTACTATTCATTTCTAAATATTACCTTCAGTAAGGACAAGGGTTCGAAACGCTGCATGTATGTCACTTGTCACACACCCAAAAGAAAAAGAGAGAGAAGAAGGGATAAACGAGCGACTGTAAAACAAACCGTGCCTTGGCATAACAACGTAATTGACCGCATCGGGTTGTAACAAAATATTTTGTATAGAAAGGGGAGCCTTTCCCCTCCCAAGGGAATAAAGTAATTGGATATATGATTCGTCTCCGGAGATGACAGAGGGGACTGCTGGATTATCAGTGTGTGAGTGTGTGTGTCTGTGTATGTATGTATGTATGTATGTATGTATGCATGTGTGTATGTTTGATGAAGGATGGAAAGAAATAAGACAGTTGCCTGTTTGTCATTGGACGAGAGGAGAGAGAGAGAGAGAGAGAGAGAGAGAGAGAGAGAGAGAGAGAGATAAATTATTCGTAGAGTTACAAAGCAAGAGCAACATCATGTTGATAGATGAAAAGTATATTTTCCCTGGAATATCGTCTCGCATATCACCTGCCTAATCCTAATTCGGGAAGATGATATGTATGCGGACTTTTTTATGCATATCAGACTCAGTTAATTATACGTCCAGTCTTTAAGATAAGAAGGATACAAACGGCGTTTTTAATATCTCGTACCGTTAACTCAGGTGTGTTTTAGGCTTAAGCGTGAGACATTAGGAGGGTTTAGTTTTTGTTTGCACCTAGTAGGTTAGTCTGGGCCAAGCCCATGAGATTTCTTTTTTTTTTTCTTTTTTTTCTTTTTCGTAACAACTCACCTGTTGGTGTGCAAGGGGACGTTTGACTTGCAGATTTTGGTTATTGATGGTTCGGCATTAACGGTTGCTGCAGTCTGTTAGCGAATTGGGTGTTTTTATTAACTAATATATTGTTTTAATGAATTAGTTTAGTGTTCCATGAGATCATTGGCGCGTTGGTGATCTTTTCTGAAAATGGTGGAAAATTCACTTTTAAAACTGTTATTTTGATTGGCCTTATGAACTCAAACACAAAGAATAAATTAAAGAGCATGTCATTTATTATATTTCTGAAAGGATCTGGGTTTATGTGACCTTTTCTGAATTACTATAAAGTCTAATAGTTTTTTTTTTTTTTATCGTGTATACGAATCGTCGAAGAAAGGCATCAAAGTAAATAAAAAAGTCTCACAATTAAATTTTTAGCTTTAATTATAAGAATGCCGATGTGCTTATGACCGCCTTTGAAAAGTAGTAGAAACTTCAGTCACAAAATGCATGTTTTCTAACCTGTGTACTCAGACAAGAAAAAGGAATAAGCGAAGCAAAAATCCAGTCAGAATATATCCTCTTGAAAGTCGGCGTTAACTTCATGCTAAAGCATACTTTCTATTCGCCCGCTACTTCCACAGGGCCCTGTTGATTACATTATCTCTTATCTTCTTTATTAGATTACCATACGAGTAAATTACTTTCCTCTACGGGAGATCGAACGTATGTCTTTCATTTTTAATTTTTCTCATAAGGGTTATGTCGATTTATTTTTCTGAAAAGCCAGAGAATACGAATAGCAAGATGCTTTTCAAAGAAAATCTAAGGTTGTCAGACTTGAAGGGTCAGGAATTTTTTTAAGAAAAAAAAGAAAAAAACTTTCGTAGAGTGACTTTTGTGACCGAGAAAGTTGGAATGTTTTTTTTTATTTTCCGAAATTTCCACTTCGGTAGAAAGAACTTTTCGTTTGTGGCCATAAGTTTATAACAGAACGATAATTTCGATTTGTGACCACAGGTTATTTTTGCTGATAAACAGCATGTTTTTTAATGAAACGGGAGATGAACATTGACTGAGAACCAGTCATCGGGGATTTCTTTGGCCATGCAATCAGTCTTGGAAGAAGGAAAGGTGTAAGATGCCTCCGGACTTCGTTCATCATCGGGTGACCATCCCTTATAATCTCCAAGAACCATGATGGATGGATATTGAAGTTGCTAGCTCTCTCTCTCTCTCTCTCTCTCTCTCTCTCTCTCTCTCTCTCTCTCTCTCTCTCTCTCTGGGGGTATGAAAGGGTATGTTCGAGAAGAGGAGGAGGAGGAGTAGGGACACGGGTTATCAATATTCAGCAAGGGAATCCATGCCCCCGCTTCAGGTCAGGAGGTTACAACCTTCTTCTGCCCCGCCCAGCGCACGCCCAACCCAACCACCCACGCCTTAAAATCGCCACTTAACAACGCTGTTCTTTTCCCTCCTTTTGCCCACATACCCTCCTGCCCCACGCGCAGGACACTCCCTTACCCACATACCCCACAAGCTCCTTACTATATTTGGCATAGACGTCATAGACTGCAGAGGAACGTTAAAGAACCAAACCCCCTCTCCCCAAGTGATAAATATATTTAGTTGATATTAACTGCCTCTGACATCGAGTGGTTTTATATATGATTATATTGTATTTAGAAATTCCTCTCTCTCTCTCTCTCTCTCTCGTAATAAAAGGTTTCTTAAAATAAACATAGCGCCTGTTCGTAAAACGTAAAACGCTTTTACAAGAGGTTTCATGATGCTCTTGACGTTATGTGTTGGAATTTTAAGGATTTAATTAAATGAACGTCAAAGACACTATTATTTTATTTGTACATTCTATATGATAAGGATTTCGATGTAGATTTGCCAGTGCAGTTAAAGTCGCAATATAATTATTTTTGTCACTGTAATTAAAGTTGCAATATTGTTATTGTCAATGTCATAAAAGTTGCAGTATTGTTGTTGTCAAAGTCATGGCGGTTACAGTATGTTATTGTCAAAGTCATGAAAATTGCAGTATTGTTATTGTCAGTAATGAGAGTTGCAGCATTGTTGTTGTCCAAGCCATGATATTTGCAGTATTTTATTTTCAGTAACGAAAGTTGAAGTATTGTTATTGCCAAAGTCATGAAAGTTGCTGTATTGTTATTGTCAAAGTCATAAAAACTGCAGTATTGTTATTGCTAGTCATGAAAGTTAGAGTATTGTTATTGTCAGTCTTAAAAATTGCAGTATTGTTATTGTCAGTAATGGAAGTTGCGGTATTGTTATGGCCAAAGTCATGAAAATTGCAGTATTGTTATTGTGAAAGTCATGAAAGTTGCAGTTTTGTTATTGTCAAAGTCGTGAAAGTTGCAGTTTTGTTATTGTGAAAGTCATGAAAGTTGCAGTATTGTTATTGTGAAAGTCATGAAAATTGCAGTTTTGTTATTGTCAAAGTCATGAAATTTGCAGTTTTGTTATTATCACAGTCATGAAAGTTTCAGTATTGTTATGCTCAGTCTTGGAAATTATAGTACAGGTATGCCAGTGTAAATTTTAGCAATGACAACAAAAATTAGTGTTGATTTTTTCCCATTTAGTTTCATAATAAATTTCATAAGATATGCATATTTTGACCACTTGTACTACAATCTGTAAATTCATGGCTTACTCATTGATCAGTTATAAACCACATATCTTCGAGATGGTGAAATCGTTGCATGTAGACCAAAACTAAAAGAAACAGTTACTGACAGAGAATAACTGACGTTGATGGCAAGCAGATAGTTATTTCATACAATGTCAATTATGATTTCTGAACGATAATGAAAATTGCATTCTGTGTTTATGATAAACATCATGGGACATGATAAATCAGAGCTTTCATATATTACATTTGGTGCCTCTTTCGTCGGACTGAGGTAACTAAATTTTGGAGAACAATGATCATTTTTATCTAAAAATCTCCTTTGCATTGTTCGTTCATTTGTAATTTCCTCCTCGCCAATTTCATTAGGGAATGTGAGAGGAAAATGACATTTCTACAAGGATATTCTTTTAAATCTCTTTCGCGTATAAGCCCAATGGAAAAGTAATTCTCTTGTTTTCAGGTATATTAAATCAAGTATCCATTGCCTTAAAGGGAATTCGGCGTTTCCCGCTGGAATTGAGATTTAACTTAGCCTTGTGTGTGTGTGTGTGTGTTTGTTTGTGTGTGAAGATATCATACCCGTTGCTGACGGACACTTCAAGCAAGGAGATTGTCAAGATAATGCCTCGATTTTAAAATGTTCTACCAATGTTTTGATTCGTTATAAAAGCCACCAACTGATATGTTAAATTTCAAGAACGAATATAGCCTCTTTCATTGTCTTAACTTTAAAAGGTAAATGTTTCCATTTTGTCAGTGCTTTCATCAAATCCTCGTCTTCTGTTAATTGGCTGAAATTTTTCTTTCTTAGAGAAATGATATAGTAAAATTTTATTTTTGTGGTCACTAGGCAGCGTTGGTAATAAAAAAAAAAACAAGCTCCTCTTGCAGTCGTCTGTACTATTCAGCTTTAATGAGATGCTAAATTCTTGCTTAGTACATGAACAATGGACCGTGTATCTTGCTGTTAGCATAATAATGAATATATATATATATATATATATATATATATATATATATATATATATATATATATGTGTGTGTATGTATATATATATATATATATATATATATATATATATATATATATATATATATATATATATATATATATATATATATATATATATATATATATATATATATATATATATATATATATATATATATATATATAATGTAAATCAAAATCAAGGACCGGAGTTTTTATTAATGGTTTTTGGACATCAGCCATTGAAGAATCGCATGTAGTTTTTTTTTTTTTTGTAGCACTCCCAGCTAAATAAGGCGCTCTCTCAAATGTGAACAGTTGATGATAGGAAGTCTTAAAGCATTGTTTTCAACAGCCATTATATTCCGTGTATGACCATTTTTGTAAACAATGAAAATAAGTCGAGAAACTATTTTAAATAAAGAGCGACTGATTTTTTTCTAGTTCTTTCGACAGAGTCAGAATATATGCAGAACTTGAGAGCACTACTTGAGTTTTACCATGTGTAACATATAAATCCTTAAAGATCGTAGATGAAAGTGTATAAGGAAATTAGTCAGATCTCGTACGTTAGTAGTATTCCAGTGTGTTATTTCAAGATTGGTCGAAAGTTCCCAGCAACAATAAAATGGATAAGGTACTGCAGTCGCTCCATTCTGAACTTGACATATTGATTTTATGGGTTTCGTTTTGTCCATAGTGTGTAGAGTCAACCGATTTAACAAGTCCTACATTACATTTACTTATAGACAGTGGAACTTTCTGTATTCCTCTTTTTTCCTTTTTTAAGTTATGGTTTACCACGTTCGAATTTTACATCCACGCCTGACCAGGTATCGTTACCGTAAACAAATGATGAATTCATTTAGAAGAAATGGCTATCATAGTGAGAACATGTATCACCTAATCACATAGTCAGAAAATGGTTGCAGGGTGACATTTCTCTTGCACGTTAATCTCTCTATAAAATTGACAACCGATATTTTTCTTATTCAAGAAACCACTGTCCCACAGAGCAAATCCTTCTCTGCTTTCTAGACCATTTGGCCCTATCAGTACTTCTGGATGTCAGAACTACGGCCAGAAATTTATATTTTCTTAATTAAATCGACTTCAGTTTATACTGCTACAGTATGTAAGTCAAGCATGTTACAGTTTACATCACTGGTCTTTTTCCTCCTGTCCAGAATCCCCAGAAATGAATGCGTAAACTTAAGTATACTTTATTTGTATGATTTTGATAACAATCTATGAAGTTAACCATTATTTCTTTGTTGTCATTACTGATATTATTTTCAATTTCACCACTTTTGTTTTGATTTAGCACAGTGACGTCTTAGTTTTTGATTTCTGATAAATTTGGCAAGGCACATTCGTCAAGTGCTGTTCCATTTACCTTTGAATTCGTCTGTCCTTTCATCTTGGAAGTCATTAATCTTGCCTGATGTATAGATATTGACAAAGATTAGTGGGTGGCTCAACCCGAAGACTTTTCCGTTATCTCTCCAGACATTAATCACAGAGAATTTCGGTTCGGTTTGAACTATAGCTTTATTCAGATATCATTTGACTCGTTTCTTATTACATCTGATTGGTCTGTGTTGTCGTTCCGACTGGCTGAGGTCACTCCAGCTCCTCCGTTCTTTTGCCTGCGAGGTCCCTGGAGCTTTTAAATGCGACCCATGAGTCTCTCCCTCATTGATATGCCCCTACTGAAAAATCTCCAATTGAAATTCACGTCACTTCATTTTGATGTACCCTTCCACTCCAATGGAAGGGTCGATTCCAGCCTGTATCCCTTTCATTAATTCCACGCAAGTTCGATCCATTTGTTACTGAAAGGGCAGTTGCTGGCGGGACTTCCCACGGCTCATGATAAATACTGTAATTACAACCGGAGTTTAATGAATGCTAGTATTGCCTCGGCCGACATCGTGTTTAGTTAAACGAATGCCTTGCTCCCTGTTAGGAAGACCATTCTGTCAGCCATGTGGTATTTCGGAACATCGTTTCAACGTCACGTCTAAGAGCATGACATCCTTCTCTCTCTCTCTCTCTCTCTCTCTCTCTCTCTCTCTCTCTCTCTCTCTCTCTCTCCATTTGTCCCCCGTCCAATTTTATTTTTTATTCCATAGCCAAACATCGCTTTTCCACCCTCTTCCTTAATCCTCGCTTGTCCCCTGTCAAAAAATCTCATGTTTGTCCAGAGAACAGTTCCTATCTTTCTTATCTACCTAGCAAAGGTAGATTAAAATCTCTCTCTCTCTCTCTCTCTCTCTCTCTCTCTCTCTCTCTCTCTCTCTCTCTCTCTCTCTTTTGTGAGCATCGTCTTCCATAGAGCCTCGATATTTTCTCTTATAAAATTATAAACAATTCATATGTCGTTTGTTTGTAATGATGATCGAAATTTTCAACGTATCATTTACGACTAAAGTTTGGATTGCCATTTTTAGCTTATTTAACATTCATCACTTTTCCCTTGATTTTGCATTACTCTTTGTAATTTTTATCTATAGCATTTCTATTATGTATGATATGGTAGTTTATGTTGGGAAGGAAGAACTACCTTGGTGCAGTGTAACTGTAGCAAATTAGGAAAATCTATTTCATACATGTATGATTTACCTATCTGCGTTCTTATTAATATTCCTTATTTCCACGCTGGACATTTCTGTGTGGTTTTGTATACATTTCAGGTTGTTGTTCTCTGGTCGCTCTGTTGAATAAAGCTTTCCTCAAGATTCAGTAAAACATAGGGTTTTATTGAGGGAATATGTGTTCTTGACATAAAAACGTCAGTGTTAGTCTCACACCATCGAATGGTCTTTGGGACATGCCTTGTATGCTAGGCTGCAGGATTATAGGGTAGGGTAGTTCCTCATTGGACTGGTTGGTATCATTCTCGGCTAGCACTCTGCTGGGCCCGCGTTCGATTCTCCGACCGGCCAATGAAGAATTAGAGAAATTTATTTCTGGTGAGAGAAATTCATTTCTCGTTATAATGTGGTTCGGATTCCACAATAAGCTGTAGGTCCCGTTGCTAGGTAACCAATTGGTTCTTAGCCACGTAAAATAAATCTAATCCTTCGGGCCAGCCCTAGGAGAGCTGTTAATCAGCTCAGTGGTCAGGTTAAACTAAGGTATACTTAACTTGTAGGGTAGGGTGTCCAACTCCTATCTCCCCTACCTGTGACTACCAGGTAAGCCCAGGTTCATAGCTGGGCCGATTGAATGAGCGGTCAGTGGGAATCGAACCTCAGGCCTGACAAAATGCTAGCTGAATTCTTTATTACTGAGCCACCTCATCCTGTTCGTGATGTACTTACATGCTTAGCTTGACACTCCTTTCTTAGAAGTGAAGGTCAACTGGATTATCAATTTAGTATCCTTATATAGGATGCATCCGGCATTGTGTATGTACCAGTTTCAGTTCATCTTGGTCCACTCATGTTACGTTGCTTTCTGTCTTGTCCTTGTCATCAGTTCTCTGTGGTTTTCGTTCATCTTGGCTGTTCAGCTTCTTAAACTTTTCTCTCTTTCAATCTTCACCTCTTGGTAAAGGTAAAAAAAATTTTTGAGCGATTCTCATGAGATTCTAGAAGTGTGACTTTGTGATCTTGCAATAATAATAATAATAATAATAATAATAATAATAATAATAATAATAATAATATTATTATTATTATTATTATTATTATTATTATTATTATTATTATTATTATTATTATTATTATTATTATTATTATTATTATTACTAGCGCGCAGCCTGACACCCACGTTCCATCTTGCTCATGTTTTTAAAAATCTCAATCTGTATGTTGATGCCAAAACGTGAGAAAATTTTTGACAGGAAAATGAATGAATGTGTAATTTATGCTTTGTTAACATCCTTCGACTTATTTTTGCCTCATAGCTTGTAAACCTATGATTTCTAGTCCACCATAGCTCACAATAATAATAATGTGTTTTGTTTTCAGTTATAATAGTTATACTTAAATTACGTCCCTATTGTATGTAATTATCCTTTGAAATCCTCTCTATTATGACTTGTTATCCTGTGATTTGTAACTTATTTTTCCCGTTCTTGAACTAGGAAGTTTATTTTTCTTACCCTTTTGATATTATTTCTCACTTGGTATCATCATTATAATAAGTAGAAATGAATGCATAAATAAACTTGAGTAAAGAAAAAGAATTGCAAGGTGTTAGTTGTAAGGAAAAAAAGGTCAGATCAGTTGATTAGAGGTCAGGGTAGTTTGATTGACGGCCTTTAATATTATGTTCCCAACCGCTGTATGCGTATTTACACAAGGGTATCAGTGATTGATATGAGGAAATGGATTCCCGATATTTCTTGGCGTTTCTTAAGTAGGAAACTTTTTAATATATAATCTAAAGTCCAGGATTTTGACTAATCATTATCCTTATATGTTTTCTTAACACATTACATTTGCGAGCCAGTCCTTTTTTTTTTGTCTTTCCACTGATTATTATTATTTAATTTTGATATTTAATCTAAAGTTATTTTTCTTTTCATTATCATGTAATTTTTTTATTTACTTTATTTTTAATCTAAAGTTATTTTATTTCTTTTTATTATCATGTAAATTTTTTTAATTTACTTTATTTGCCAGACACTCGTTTTCATTTCTTTTCCTTCGATTATTTCATTCAATTCCCCCCATCGCTTTTAAGATGCTTTCTATACTCTACACTCCTACCAGTATCTACTGGGAACTACTTTCGCGCCTAGTTAAGTGCCTGCAGTCAAATAAATTGGCAACATCAGGACTTGCAATTATATTGGTATTGATGCGCAGGGCATCCACCCTTCTGCGTGTCTGTGTAACGGATGAGACGAGTCTGTTAGTGTCTCCCTTGGTCATTCTTTGCCCCTTTCTGGGAGCCCCTTGGCTGCGCTGGGGGATGGGCATCTTGCTTGCAGTACCTTATACCAAGGTCTAAAGACCTTGCCTTATACCCCAAAGCCAGCCGGTACTGTGAAATTATTGTTACCTGGAGTGATCAATTTTTCTGTCCCTTTTTGGGATTATAATTTATTTTCTGTCCCAGCTTGATAAGGGGCATTTTTCACGTTCATTTATTTATTTAATCTCGGCAATTTTTATTTCTCTACTTATAGTGTCTCGTATTTTGCCTGTGGACTCAAAATATTTTGTCTTTAAGTCCAGACGTTAACATGTCCCACAGAAGGCCTCCATTTTATTCAGAATAACTAAACTCAGCCAACCTTTATCTTTTAACAGAATGAAGAATCTTTAATCTTTTGGTAAGTAAATTTTTTTACCGGTCACTGGGAAGAAAAAATTAATCTCGCTCCGGGTTTCTTAATCCGATTAATATATTCGGAGAAGCTACAATTTACGTCCAGCCCGACTTTCCGGATGCACGAAGGAACCTAAAGTGAGTCCGCACAATCCACATTAGGAATCGCCGATATAATAAATGAGCTTCTGAGTTGTTAGTGAAGCCCGGCGCATTCTTTGCCAGGATTCACAGGCGGCAGAAGGATTTTGCTTGTCACATGATAGATGACCCGGAGAAGTTATGGAAAGTAGACGGCCGAGAGACTAATCGAACCGATGCAGATGTTCCGCGTTTGGGAATCTTTCCTTTGAATTTTCACTCTGTGTTGAACTAGTTTGCATGCGGTGGTGCTCTCTCTCTCTCTCTCTCTCTCTCTCTCTCTCTTCTTTTAAGTATGCCTCTAGGGTATCTCTCTCTCTCTCTCTCTCTCTCTCTCTCTCATTATACTTAGGAACACATTTTACATCGTTTTATCACAAACCATAATATTTATGAAAGAATTTTGCGCTTGGCAACACAAAAAAACAAAGAATTATTTATTTCATTAACCTGATTGTCATCCTAATATGACCAATTTTCTCTTCAGTTGGTCCAAAGTCCAAATTAGAGAGACATTGGTTATTGTGTGACGTATTTTTTAACCATAGGCTAGTTAAGCCTAATAGGGTGCCCTCGCGAGGAACGAGTTTCTGCTGATTTTGAGAGTCGGGAGATCAAGGTCTATACTTGCCGTTCTATGCATAGAATTAAAAAAAAAAAAAAAAAAAAGGCTGAAAGTTTCTTTTACTTGGTAGCAGGATAGGTCCCTTATTGGTTTTTGAAGGTCAGGCTGGGAGGTCACACCATTCCCAGGCCTTTGCAGCTTCTTCTTACAACTTCTTGTTTTCTGGTTGCTGTCACGGTTAGGTGATCAGTCAGAATTTCGTTCCTTTTCCTTTCCAGTTCTCGGTTAATATTTATAACTTTGTTATCCTATGTTATGACAGAGGCAGGTCTTTTCTCCTGGTGGGTTTTATGTATTTTTTGCCTATTATGGAAATGTGTTACGTTCTGTATATAGTGTGATGTTACATTTACAGTGTTTGCTGTGGTGTATCGAACTCACTTTTGAAATAGATTATGTGGTCCTTTAACATCTCATTTCCTGACCACGTTTTATATTTTGGTAATGGAAAGTTATAGATGATGTATTACCAAGGTCACTTCATTTTATTGTCAAACTAGTCTTCATAAAGGTTGTAAAGGTGAAGGCTGCATAAGCTACATTTTGCCGTTGTGAAATTTCAGCATTTTATTAAAAATGAAACGTGCCTGCTGTAGTAATTGTTGGTGCTCTCTCTCTCTCTCTCTCTCTCTCTCTCTCTCTCTCTCTCTCTCTCTCTCTCTCTCTCTCTCTCTGCATAGTGGTAGCAAACTCTGCTCACAAACTGAGGAACTGATGTTCGATTCTTGGACTGCACGAGGAGAGATAAGAACGCGTTCTAAAATAAATCTAGTGTGCCTTTGTTGATGCAAGTCGTGACTTAGGTACATAGGTGTTAGTCGACTGTTTTGGGTCTCTGCTAGCTTGGATAGGGAGAGAAGCGCCTCGCGTAAATGCTCATTACTCCTTCAAAAGGTATACCATCTAAGCGGAAGTGCTTCAACAAATGAATACTCACCCCACCGGGATGAAACCATTCATATGATATTCTTGATAACCATTTTCCATCTCTGTTTTCCATATATATATATATATATATATATATATATATATATATTTATTTTTTTTTTTTTTTTTTTGTTATATTACTCACATTGGCTTTTATAATTGTTCATATCGAAACTCCGGTTTTCTACATCTTGCATAGTTTCGACGTTTTCTCTCTCTTTCTGTAGATCTTGAATAATTTCTAAATGGTGTACATTCTAAATAACTTCCTTCCCCTGTAACAACGTTTCAGAATTTTAGGAAATGTTACTTTCTTCGAAGATCTTGTGAAGTGACGTATTCTGTGAAAAGGTATTGTATTATGAAGGCCATCTTCGTTTGAAGATAAATGCAGGCTGTCACTTTAGTTTGGAGGAGTGAAACGTCTCTTTGTCTGAGGATGTTGTGAATTGTCTCTTCGTTAGGAAAAGCGCACAAGTGTCACTTTGCCTGAAAATATTGTTAAAATGTGTCTTGGAAGCCTTCCGCAGTGAACGTGGTGGGGTTAAAGGTAAATTTAACCATCTCCTTGAGGAGATTATCTCCAAGGTTTAGCCTTCTCCTACACCTGTGTGCAAACATCGCTATTATCGGCACCTCTGCTCACCGGAGGTATTTATTGTGCATCTCATTTGGCCGAGTTGTTTCTTCCCTCTTATTACCGACCCTTCTTTCTCTCGCTTTTAATGAGGTCTCCCGTCTTCCAAATTTGGCGTTGCGTGTATTCTTTCTCTTATTATTAAGAAAGAAAGGTTTTCGTAACTCATGCGTCAAAGAAATAAGAGAAGACTAATTGTGGAATCCTGGAATCCCGAATAAGTCATAAAGAAGAAGAAGAAGAAGCGGACACAAACAAACGCAGCGAAAAGCAGCAGCTTGAAAGTGAGTTGGATATTTTCTTGCGCCTGTCTATTTTGTCCTCAAATCCTTCGACCATGACCACTCTTGCTAATTAAGGAGAAAAATATCGGGAAAGTAATTGTCTCGAGTCCACCAGATCCCATTTGTCGTTTTTTTACTCGAATAAGTTGTTTTTATTCGTAAACTAGCGTCAGTATAACGTATGTTATGAATATTGATGAAAATATATTTGCTATATGTTGGAAAAATAAATGCTCACTAGAAATTTTCATTGGTATAAAAAAGTGCTTAGTCGCGATCACATTTATGTAGTATATCTGTTCGTATAGATACTGATTTACATAAAAATTTATGAATATGTAATTATGTGCCTTGTCCGCAAATAGAAACTATCCTAACAAGAGCGCTGATGGAGATTACATGTGTGTCTCTTGAATATTTCCCTTACCAAAGAATTCCAATTAAACCTTCATTCATCTTTAGTTCCAGTCTAGCGGGGGTCCTCTGAACTAGTATTGATAAATGGGTTTTCCCTCTAAACTGTCTCGTCTCCTTCCTCCCCCGTGCTCAGGATTTCACCTTATACAATCTACAGTGGGTATTTTGGATACATATTAATGAACTGGGGTTCCCGGTGAGCTGGATCCCCGCCCCATGATTTGCAAACATCCTGAATTCTTTAAAGTGATCTCGCGTCTTTTGCGCAAGAATCGGGCTCCTATCTTCGCTTTTGTTCTACGTCTCAGTCCTCCACTTCAGAGAAATTCTTTTTGAATCGTTTAGTAAATATTAATTGCGGTGCATTTAGATTTTATGGCAGTATGCACTGCCTCACTGTTCTTATCAGTGTAGCGCATATATGTACATACATACATGTATATATATATATATATATATATATATATATATATATATATATATATATATATATATATATATATATATATATATATACCTTTTTTTACTCTTCCTGTTCACTATATATGTGTATATATATAAAAATATGTGTGTGTGCGTTTGTACGGACAGAGAGAGAGAGAGAGAGAGAGAGAGAGAGTGGGCATGGGATTAGCAGCCTCACCCCCTAGGTACTTTGAGAATTGGTAAGCTAATGCCTATTAGAGCTACTCCCTTTTATGGGCAAGAAGCATATATATATATATATATATATATATATATATATATATATATATATATATATATATATATATATATATATATATATATATATATATATATATATATATATATATATATATATATATATATATATATATATATATATCTATATATATGTGTGTGTTTGTTCATTTATTTGTTTGTTCACTGTGGTATTGTTAACACTGTTTAAAATCCTAATAGTCGGAACTTGAATGTCGTTGTTCGTTTTTACGTAATTACCGTTTGCCGCGTTAATTGTTAGGTAGCTAATTGGAACCTCCTGGTGGATGCGCAGACGAAAGCCTTGAATAATTCTCGCCCGGGTAACAAAAACGTTGGCTATCATTATCGTTACTCTTTTTCTGGTTATTTTTATAAGGGCTGTTATTACCACTTTTGCTAGATGGAAAGTTATTGCTATTTCTGTTGGCGTTCAAATTTTTTATTCGTATGTCATGTTGCTTTTTATATCACAATTATTATTATTGTTTATGTTATTATTATTATTATTATTATTATTATTATTATTATTATTATTATTGTTGTTGTTGTTGTTGTTGTTGTTGTTGTTGTTGTTGTTGTTGTTGTTGTGGTTGCTGAAGAATGTCTTTTGATGTATTTTAATGTTTCACCATTCTAACCCCATTAGTTAATAGTGGTAGTGGTATCAGCAACAGTGAAGATAAGTGGTACCTTCATTGCAAATTATAAAATGGAGGAGGATAATATTATTATTATTATTATTATTATTATTATTATTATTATTATTATTATTATTATTATTATTCAACTACCGATCTTCCCCACCCGAACGAGCTCCCCACCTGGAGCATCATATGATTCTAATCCCGGATATTGGATTCTAGTTCTCCCATCTGACTGCCTCTCACGCCCAGAGCACAGCCCCCCCCAACCCCCCAGGCTCTGGCTGCACCAGCCTGGTCTGGCACTGGGAGTAAATTAGTTCGTTTTTGTCTCGGGGCATCGGTAGCAATCCAATCGCCTTTTGGGGATCCCCGGCCCTTTCCCTTTTCGCTCTTATTCCGTTTCTGTTTTTCGTCCGGCACTTGTGAAACCCCCAAAAGAGAAAGTCCCGTAGGCGCTCATTGTAATATGTGGGAACTTCATTACTGCTCACTGGTTCGTTTCTGTTCTGCAGGCGCGTGAGTCACGACTTCTAGTCCGAGACTGATTTGGACGAATATTGTTTGGATTCGTTCGTAAATGGCGGTGATTTGTCTTGTTTACTTTTGCGAGTATAGCGTCGGGTGATGCAAAGTAAGGGTGGGAGGAGGGGCTTCGAAGAAGCTTCCCGTCCTTTTTATAACCCTTCGTAAGCAACTTTGAAGGATTATGACAAACGCGTCCCTATTTCACTGTCAGAATACTGGCAGCATTTTGGTCTCGTCGTTATGATGCTCTTGAACAGCTTTGAACAGTATTTAATGAACCTTTATAAAATATATATACAAACAACTTCTTTATCTTTTCATTTTTCTTTGTTAAAATGCAAATAATAGCCTGCTAGAGAAAAACTTTTATGTTAAAATCTTCCGTGATAAAAGTTACACCTGAACACGAATTTTGGGATCCCGTGCAATTTTCCTAAGAAATTTTTCATGTACAAGATTTTTATGAGTTTCATTAACACAGGGAAGGTTGCTGAACTTCCTGTACAGGTATATGAAGGTGATGAAGTTGTGAAAGTTTCCTACACAAACGTTTCGACTTTGACTCACCAGTTAGGTGATAAAGTCATTAGCAGCCTTTTATATGGAATGTCCTCTTTTAGGGAAAAGGCTTGTATATATATATATATATATATATATATATATATATATATATATATATATATATATATATGTGTGTGTGTGTGTGTGTGTGTGTGTGTGTGTGTGTGTGTCTGTCTGTCTGTGTGTTTGTGTGTGTGTATGTGTGTGTGTGAGAGAGATGGTGTGTATCCCCTTCAGAATTTACAAATCGTTTGAGGTCTTGTTCTGTCAGTGTGATCTGTTTACACCACTTTTAAAAGAGATGTAATACATCAAGAAAATGGCAAAAACTGAGAGAGAGAGAGAGAGAGAGAGAGAGAGAGAGAGAGAGAGAGAGAGAGAGAGAGAGGAAAAAAAATTATTATAGTCTTAAATAGGAAAATACCTGGGGAGTGGTGACGTAATAACAGAAATTATTCTCTGGTGTTTAATATTAAAAGATTCCCTTATTATCTACATTATCATCAGCAATAGGCGGGCAATAAATAATCGAATCATGTGTAGGCTTTATTTATGGGTTGTCTCTTCTTTAAAGGATATCGGATTGAGAACTTTGATCATGCTGGCACTTCGTCAAGATGTCAGTAGGTGTTCTTACAGATTGAAACCCCCTCCTCTCTCTCTCTCTCTCTCTCTCTCTCTCTCTCTCTCTCTCTCTCTCTCTCTCTCTCTCTCTCTCTCTCTCCATAGATTATGTGACAGGGACTCAGTTCCACAAACATATGTTCATTAGCAATGTCTTTTTACAGTTATACACATTCCTTGAAGTCTGGTAACTAACGACTACAGATGCGAACTCAAATGCCACATTGTCTTAGTGGATTCCTAATTAATTTGATTAATCATCTTATTTTACTAACAATCCAGACTTTACTATCCTTCGAAAGATCTTCGGTATTTTTACTGGTAAAATGATATTTGCATTATTAAGTTTTTTCTCTCAGTTTTTAATTCTTTTATGGTTCTTAGTGATTGACTGATAGGTAAAATACTAGATCTTATCATTGCGTCTGTTATGGCGTACTAAGTGTTGTCAAGAACTTTGTCAATAAGATCGCTTCCAGCCTTTTAATCCTTGTGGCCAAATTTATTTTGAAGATTTTTTTCTAAATTTTGTCTTTGTCGTCAATGATATGTTGATGTATTGTAAATAAATTTATTCGTCATGCCTACTTCCTTTGTCAGGCTTACCATCTCCATATATCCTTATAAACCCTTACTCCATAATTAGCAGTACTATTTGCATAAATGTCATATTGCTGTTGAAAATAATATTCTGATTTTTCATGTTTCCCCTCACCATACTTTTTTCCGTTCATTTATGAACGAATTATTGGCTATTTCGCATTGACCGTGACCACTGGCCCTTCACCTCAATACAAAGCTCCAGAGAGACATCTTACAGTAATCTTGATAACTCCTTGTTTGCTAGACACCATCCCGTCTGTTGTTTGAGGGAAATTTCAAATAAGGCCTTGTGGATGTCATAGAATATTCATAAGCCACTGGACATTAGCACAAGTTATAGCTTGGTCCTCTTGATTTCCATTATGTAGTTATCATTATTGTAATATACTGTGCTTAAACAGATGCAAATCTTAATAGTGTAAGATTTGAGTTTTGAAAGTGGTCAAATGCTCGGGAATTTTATGGTTAATTGCATCTCATTACTATTTCACGTTGTTCCCTCCTATTTCGCGTTTTATTTATATTAATAAGATTTGGACTATTCTGTAAGACTTTTCTTTGTAGCCAGAGTAGCAAGGCAGTGTTGTCTGAGACCTCTTTCCAGCAAACATGATAGTTAGAGTGAAACTAAAAATCAGTATTTCAGTAGAATAAGTTGCCAAGGAAAAGAGATTTTAAGCTATTCAACTTGAGAGTACGTTGCAATTTTATCTTAGTCTTGTATGACAGTTTGAGTTATGTTAAGTTTGAGGCCTGATGCCTCAGCCATATTCCTTGATATATCAATAGTAAATTCCCGCTATGCTCAAATATGGTTTTGTAACATTCCCAGTACAAATAAGACTCTAACTTAAGCGAGGTTAGGTTTAAATTACCTTCCTTTGGCTCCAACACACATAAAATTAGAATTTTGCTATGCCACTATTCTTATGGTGTCTCAAAGTGTTCATAAAACCACTACTCTCACATCTCAAGTATCGATGGAACTGCTATTATTTCACTCAGATTGAACAATAGAAGTAATCTTTTAGCATATCGGCACTTGCTGTGAACATATATGAAAGCCAGCCTTGTTTATTGACTTATTATTGGGTGAAAGTGCAAGTTCATATTAAAACGAGGCACTAGTTCTGTGAGTTGGCCTTGGGGTTTCAGCCTTACATCTTATTATAATTGCAGTGGACAGGAACACTACAAAGGCAATTTGTTCAGTTTATTTATTTCTTAAATTTTCCAGTTGCTAAGCCATTTATCAGCCAGATTTTAATTTTTGCTAGTTACTGCCGCATGCCTTTAACCTATGACAATCATAAAAATGACAATTTTATTATTATTAACCGATCGTATTTATTGTCTATGTCTGATGCAGAGATAAGCCTTTTATTATTGTTTATGATTATTACTCTTAAGCATTTAGTACACTGTAATTTTCTGGTCGATTTGGTAGCATTTGTTTTTATTTCGGACAGGCGTTGCAACCGACTACTTCGTATTTATGACGAGAGATAAGCATTTCCTAATCCTAGCAGCTATAATGATTTCTCTGCCGTTGGTCCTCTATCTTCGAAGATGATGTCATGCAAACAGGTGATGAAAATTAATGGTCAACAGGTACCAGGAATACATGATATTGACACTACCTGAGGCACGTAAACACACCTAACTGGTAGATTTCATTATCTCGTTCCGCCGTGTTTGTGCTTATTTATTACTATTTATTGTCTCCTTGCTTTCCATTACCCTTTGCTTGTTGGAGCTATCTATGTTATATATATATATATATATATATATATATATATATATATATATATATATATATATATATATATATATATATATATATATATGGATATAAACATGTGACTGTATATATAATTATATATTTATATTTATACATATAAAATATATATGTATATACGTATACATATACAAATTTTAGACTCTCTCTCTCTCTCTCTCTCTCTCTCTCTCTCTCTCTCTCTCTCTCTCTCTCTATATATAAACACACACACACATATTTATTTATATATATATATATATAATATATATATATATATATATATATATATATATATATATATATATATATATATATATATATATATATATATATATATATATAAAGAAGAAATATTCACAGGAAACAATCCTGAAAGGCCACAGCCTTTTAATACCCTTTGGAATAGAACATACGCGATAGTGTGTGTGTGTGTCTGTGTGTGTCTATACCACTAATTCATGTGGTTGTTTAATGGGTTATTTCAATTGATAAATCCTGTGAAATTGCTGATACAATCCCGTGGCCACCGTTATTTGTGCTGAGAAGTTTAGAGGAAGAAGAAACCCCCTTTAAGTCATTTTGCAAATATGTGCGGAGGAGAAAGTAGATGACAAAATTTATTATGTAAAGTCATAGATGACAGAAAATTTATATATATATATATATATATATATATATATATATATATATATATATATATATATATATATATATATATATATATATATATATATATATATATATGTATATATATATAAAGACACTGGTTGTCTATTCAGTCATTTTTAATTGATAAACCGTAGCCATTCCTGATTATCAGATACCGAATGATAATCAATTTTAGTCATTTGTGACTTTCACCTCTCCGCATCCTGTTATGGGGCACGCATAATCTATAAATAAAAGGTGTGGTGTTTGTTAAAAAGTCTTGGAAATCTTCGGTATTGTTTGGGATGAGCTTTTTTTCCTCAACTAAAAATTAAATGATATGATTTTTATTCGCTGATAATATTCATTTAAGCAATGTTGCAAACGACGGTTCTTGACTTTTCGGAGATGAATAATATGTGCGATTTCATCATTTGGTTTATAATAGTTCGCAAAGGAATTGGGTCATTCTGTATTGATCCTTAAGTGGTACCTCGTTAAACGCAGAACATTAATGCATAACTCTGTTCTTCCCGTTAACATTATCACATAGTATTTATAAACACAGTTCTCTGAAAGCCAGATATTATTAGAAACCACATTCGACTTTCTTTTCCCAAGCTCTGAGGAATTTCCTTCCAGCGGAGTCGTTTGAGTGCTATAAGGAGCTGCTTTCTTGATAAGGCCCCAGATCAAAATTATTCGTTCCATCTCATATTGGAAAGAGAAAGAGAGGACTAGTCTCTTGCAAACCAAAGAAGGAGAGATGGAAAAAAAAAGTGATAAGCCACCTTGCAAAATCTCGAGAGAGACATATCAAAAGTTACTGTGCGTAGCACAAATTCCACGGGGTGGGAGGTAGGGGAGAGAGGTGCAAGGAGATCTGTAAGGAGCAACTAAGGGTCCTGGGAACCGTGTCAGATATGTTGAATTACCTAAAACAAGAAATTGCCCTTACAAAAACCAGCTGAAGACAGTTTTATATTCCAGCATAAATGTCGTGGGGGAGAAAAAAATCTCAATTGAACGGTAAGTAACTACCCTGTGTATAGTCATTTAGAGATTAAATCGAATACGATTTTTGGATGTGATCCTTATATTTTAATATATATTAATTTATATATATATATATATATATATATATATTTTAATATATATTAATATTATATATATATATATATATATATATATATATATATATATATATATATATATATATATATATATATATATATATATATATATATATATATATATATATATATTAATCCTTTATATACATTAATCCTCTGAAGGCTCCACTTAAAGAACAGAAGAGGACTACAATGTTATTTCATTTTTTACCAACATTTTATTCTCTCTCTCTCTCTCTCTCTCTGCTTGCTTGTGAAAATTTCCAACTCTTACGAGTTTGTGTCTTGAGTTTCCTAAATGGTCATAAAGTAGTCACTCGTAACGTTGCTAACCAGATTACGTGCAGAGAATAAAGCTGTGATAGCGGCCCTGTACAAGTACGGGGTTAATGATGTGATGAATGAGCTGTACTGTGTACCAGTGGCGACAAAACCTGGGGTCACTGTGATTAATCTTCTGTCCCGGGTGAAAATCATCATACATAATGATTTGTTTGATAGATGATTTGCCATTGTTTTCACTTTTCGTTTTGCGTACTAATGCGGTTTCTTTTATTTTCCAAAAAGCGCTGTCCTTGTGGATTTAATGTATTTTACCGAGAGCGGAGAAATTTAGAATTTTTATTTATCTGGAGTTTTTTTTTTTCCCTCAATGCTGTGCCCTTATCAGAAGCGAGCCTTCGGCAAGCTGATATCCGGAAAAGATTGGCCACGTTAATAGATTTATTTTCGAGGCGTGATCATGAAAACGAGAGTTACGCGATATGGTGTCATGATATTTCTGATTCTGAAATTGCGATTCTTAACATGCGGCATCGCCAAATGCAGCCGCAAGATTAAGGCAGGGAAAAACTTATTGCTCATTGCCATGTCCGTATTTAAAAGATAGCCTGCAACGAGGAACATGTCTTTGTACATGTACCCGACAAGACCCATGCGCTTTTGACAGTCAAACAGAAGAGCTTGCGCACACTCCCAGCTGCCTGTCAGTATTGACGCGGCAGATAAGCATTAAATGGCTCTGCCTGTCAGGAAGACTTTGTGCTTTTATGTGCGCCAGTGTAAGTGTGTCCCTACGAAGTCTTTCTTGGTTCCATTTAGAAAGGCTTTTAAATATAGCTGAACGCTTACAAATACACTGACATACGTAAGTGTGAATGATAGGCATTTTGGCATGAATGTGCGGGCATTCTAATATATTAACCCTTTGCTTGAGTATTCACTAATAGTCCTTAATAGACTGCCGGTTTAAAAACCTAAGGAATTCTTTATTTCGATTTTCACTTTTTATTTTTTACAGAGTTTCTGAACTGCTCGCAGTTTCCATTGGATGATTACTAGCTGAAGAGATGATGCAATTGTTGCTGTGCATGCCCCCTTTTTACTTTTCCTGCTTATCTCTCGTATTATCTTGTATTATCTTCGCAGAAATAAGTCGTCCCACTTCAGTGTAACAGTTATTTTACGGCTTATCCTCACTTGAAGTGCGTGGGGATCAGATTAATAAATCGGAAACAGAAATGACAGATGGCTTATCTTAATGAAAGGTAACCCATTATTTTCGATGGAAGAGCGATGTCGTATTGCCCTTGGGCATCCACTGATGTTTTCTAGGTGTCTATAAACACTTCTGCTGTTATAAATAATTTTTTTTTTTCCCTTGGTGCTATATTATTTCTGTATTATTTCTACTGTATATTATCTGTCAGTTCCTGGGGTGGCGGTAGTACATTGATAATGAGCCAAATAATGGAATCTTGCATCATACCCATGGAAATACGTAATGTGATACGCTCCTACGTCCGTTCGTCCTTTCATTTCATTCTTGTGCGCACCTCTCCTTCACAGCTGGAAATTTGATGGTGCCATTTGACAGTTATCTGCCCAGTCAGAGGGGCAAAAAAAAAAAAAAATCGATGGATGCAAGCATATAATATTCCTGTTTACGGTACCTTAATTGACATATATTCTTTTGGACTATAAGCCTTTACGTGAGTTTCTTTTATATTTTCGAAAGTGATTGTCACTTACATGCATCATATTGTCATTTCTGATATTTTTGTTGTTGTTGTTGAATTCCTTAGGTATCATCTTATTTTAGGCTAAAATAATTTCTTACCTTTTATTGTATAGCCTATTCATAACGAGCAAGATTTTATTGCCAGAAGATTTTTTTTTTTTTAATGGTAGAAGCGCTCCGATAAGGTCCCGAATGCGTGAAGCGTTCTTACACTGTAGCGAGAAATTCTTCGAGAATTTACGACAGCCAGGTAATGCATTTTCGCCTCGTGATCGCAGATTATCGTGCATTTGCCTTCGTAAATCATAGTGCATTTGGGTTTATAAATCGTTCCGAATCGAGTGTGGGTGTCCTGATTTTAAGGGTATTTATTATCATCGAATCATTTTCATCCACCCTTTTTTTTCCTTCGGCCGGCGTCATGCGAAAATGGCCCTCCCGCCACCCCCGTCTAAAAATCATTTCCACTGGGCGAAATCATTCCTGCCAACCACGCGACCGGAATCTATTAAGCTGAATCACGGGGCTCCAGTCGTGACTTCGCGGTGAGCGATGTCACGGGTGTCACGGAGGTTGCCGCGGGAGATCAGGTGTCGGCGCCCTTCGGTTCATTGCTAACACGGTGCCAGCTAGTAAGGGATTCTGGCGTGCCCTTCGATCGTACCCAGTTACGTCGTCGTCGTCCTTTTGTCTGCGTACTATCCTGTTTCTAATATTCGTCTTCTCCATTCTTTCTTGTTATGTAGTTTATCTTCTCTTCGATTAACATTTGAACTTTATTCTATTCTCTATAATACATACACACACACACACACACACACACATATATATATATATATATATATATATATATATATATATATATATATATATATATATATATATATATATATATATATATATATATATATATATATATATATATATATATATATATATATATATATATATATATATATATATATATATATATATAGCGTGTGTAGCCTACATATACATATATATATGCTTACATATTGCTTTAATTCACCTTTGCATTCGTTGTATAAATCTGCAGACCTTAAAGCAGACATGGTGCCTCAAACACGGTAAATTATTTTATGAAATATAAGCCTTGTGTCAGCATCAGTGATTCACTTGTAAAGATTTTATCTCGGAAAGGCCATGGAATGATGCTGCAGTAATACGATATCAGTACTTCTGTCACAGAGGGAATGGAGAAATTCGTTCCAGGGAGGAGCTGGAAGCCATATTTTCCTCCTGACGGAGCAAATCTGGAAGGGAGGAAGGCGTAATCGGCCCAGGGAGTACCGTGGCAAAAGTAGACCCTTCATTCATCCACGGGGAGTAGGACATTTTGGTGTCGATATGTGGCACCGCCGTTATTTGCAGCCTAATTCCATTGTCATGATGGCTGTCATATCCATTTCTCATGACTTCCCAGCCTGGAATTCCCTTTCTGGAAAGGCTTCACACACGGCCGGTCGTGCAATATGACGAAACCAAATGGGCGGGTATCTCGGAAAGTTGCCTTTTTTGAGGTGTTGCACTGTTTCAGGCAGAGGATTCATTTTCGGGGAGACGTGGAAAAATACCCCAATTTGGAAATAATGCATCACTTTATCTTGGGCGAAGGCTGACGGGGGATTATTCCGAAGGGTGCACCGAAGGAGGCCTTAATGAAGGCATAAGGAGGTCTGGGTCGTGAGTCGAGATGAGAAATGCTATCATGAAAAACGCTGAAAGCCTTTCATTAATAGATGGAAGTTCATTTCTCACTATCGCTAGAGATGACGATAAGTTACCTGGCCGAGCGATAGGAAATACTCCATCATTGTTGAGACTCGCGCGCAGGGCGTTATTACATTGCGAGTTGCTTTTACAAGCACCGCGGTCCCTCGTCTGAAAGTCCTGCCTGCGCAGGAACACCTGGAGAATGGGGGTATGAGGTTTTGGGATGAGGGACTTGTAGAGTTAAAGGGGATGGTCAGGGTAATACAGTGAATACTAAAGGATTGAAATTTGGATGAATAATAATAATAATAATAATAATAATAATAGGAGCATGTTGCAACTGAGGATATGGCGTTTAAAGCACTGTAAGATGAAAGGCTGGGAAAATAATTGATAATAATTGTAGGAGCATCTTGCAAATGTATAAATGAATGAATGGTCAGGTAGACAAAATACTACTACTGCTACTACTACTACTACTACTACTAATAATAATAATAATAATAATAATAATAATAATAATAATAATAATAATAATAATAATACGCGACTTGTTCAAGAGCTGCATTCATAAATTAGCGAACACTTTAATAAAAATTCTTAACAGCTTTTGTGCTTCGAGATTTAAAGTTGCGTGCAAGGTGATATGAAGTTGTTTGGACTTGCCATCATTAAATCTCTCGCCTTCATGCAGGTGTTAGGCTTATAAACTTCAATGACACTTTAACCTGAATGAAAACAAAAACATTAATCGGTCATTATAGACAAGATTAGGTAAAAAAAATCGTTTTCAAAAAAAAAAAAAATCAAACATGATAGGGTACGATCTGCACCATTTGGAAACGGCAAAAGCTCCATAATAAAAGACATTCTCGTATTGGTAATTTGAATATGCACCGAAACCAGATATAAATTTAATGGAAAAGCACTTTGACCTAACGTCTGCTCCTCCCAGGCTTTCTGCTTGAATTGTTATTCAGATTTATTGGATAATTCATAACACACTCGGCAGGTACGTAAATGTGAATGCATATTTATGCGCTCATTTTGGTTTGCCATTCTTTATTGGAATTTATTGCAAGTAACGATTTAGTATGGATTTGGCTTTTATTTATGTTTTTTTTTTATTTCTTTTCTCTGGTTTCCCCTTTTTCACAGATATGCTTTTCATTCAAGGTAAGCTTGCTTTTCAAATCTGCGGTCTCCTAGGTCACAGCAATTTTTTATTCATTTTCATTTATATTAACAATACTCATAATCATAATGATGATAGGATTGCCTATAATGAGATATACATTGTTATCTTTTTGCAATTTCCACAATTTCAGAAAACATCTGCCACCGAGGCTTATGTACGTGTTGTTTAAAATTTTCGCTTCTCGAGGTCAGATTGTTTTATTTGTTTTACCCATATACCGACACGAACCTGCTCAGAAAATTTACACAAGAGCAGACTCAAATATCGGTGTTTATGAAATCTGTCGTTATTGTGTATATGCACAGTTGCAAGTTTATTATCTGTTCTGTGAACCAGGTTTTTTTTTTATAATTTCCTTTAGATATTTTCTTTTAAAACTATTTTGGTTCTGTCCTTCAAATAGAATGTATTCGACCGTCTACGACTCAAGTGAATGTTGTTCAATCGTCTAGTCTTCCATGGATGGTTAACTATCGATTCCTTATTATTCCTTCAGAGGATGGTGTTGATTGATAATCTATCCCCTACAGTGAATGGTGTTTAATTTACAAGCCCTCCAGGGAATGATGACCTATTCACCAATTTCTCATTATGAACAGACTATGACTTTCTCACCTCTTCTTTTACTGTCAGTGGCTATTCGAATGTTGATTCACACACACACACACACACACACACACACACACATATATATATATATATATATATATATATATATATATATATATATATATATATATATATATATATATATATATATATATATATATATGTGTATATACATATGTTATATATATGTGTGTGATTATATATATATATATATATATATATATATATATATATATATATATATATATATATATATATATGTAATATATATATATATATATATATATATATATGTATGTATATATGTATACATATATATATATATACATACTTAAATACGTGTGTGCTGTGTGTGTGAACTAAAGATGGTGACAAGTTTATTCTTTGTCTGTTCTAGCAGAGACACAACTTAGAGATCTAAGATATATGGATGCTGACGTTGCCCATCATCACGAACACATTTCATCTCGGGCTGGTGACTTAACCCGAACCGACATTTCGGAATTCCTTGACTTCATGCGTGTGTAAGAAACCTTTCGAAACCTCTTCTCCATCTCATTTTCCGATTCAGGACAGGTCGAGGTTTTATTTTTCCGGCAGACGCATCTGCATATAAACCTTCATCTTACACCCGGCAATGAGCTTCAAGGATTCTGAAAGTGGCCGCATGCAGGGGGCACCTTCTCGGGGCATGAGGAAGATGCCATGGGAACACTGCGAGGAATGCGACTTCTTGTGGGAGACGGTCGCCTGTCTGGCCTTTAAAACTCGGCTTCTTGCGTCATGTTTATCACTTTTGTTCATCTGTGCTGCGTTATGGAGCTGCTCTTGCCCTTGGCTGATAGTGATGGTTGTATGGGTGCTTACTTTTTCCTTTTTTATATATATTTTGATTAAACTGCAGTATACGTTTGAGTAGTATTCATATTTGTTCGTCCTTATTTCATTATAATGCGTGTCTTTCCTGGTCTGAGTAGTAATTATTATATCCCCTCTTTTTCGTAATTGCGTCTAATTTAATATTTAATAGATATAAATTCAACATAATTAAATTAAATATTTTCTCTCCAAAGAAAATGTCGTACACATACTTGCTTTCATTTCAATTTTTATTCTTGGCAATTTTTTTTATTTTTATCCACTTGACTGATACTTTCCTTCTCTGACTCAAAGTCAATGATATATGGACGCTTGAAATCTCTCCCCCTTTTCGGGTTTCAGATTTAATTGAATCTCGGAGAGAATTTGCCTTTCCTGAAATGCGTGGCTTGCAAGAACTGGCTCTGGGGATGACGGAGGAGGGGGAGGGGGCGGGGGAGAAGAAAAGGTGGCAAGAACAAGCCTGATTCCAAACCTGTTACTGATACGTGCCTGAGAAGATGTTCGGATGAAGAAGATACTGGGGAAAGCGGTCAATTGCTTAACGCACGGAGAGAGAGAGAGAGAGAGAGAGAGATGTGCTTGTGAGAATTAGGTAAGGGGTGCTGAGTGGCAGTTGAGGTATGTTTGATTGCCTCATTGTTTTTGTAGAGAGAGAGAGAGAGAGAGAGAGAGAGAGAGAGAGAGATAAAGGAATGGCAATGAAGTGAAAAGAGAGATCGCAAAAAACGCCGCCGAGAATTAAGCAAGGAGTTTGGAGTGGATAATATATTGAGAGGAGATAAATTCATTTTAAGATGTGCGTATGAAATTTATGTAAAGGATGCAGAGAGAGAGAGAGAGAGAGAGAGAGAGAGAGAGAGAGAGAGAGAGAGAGAGAGAGAGAGAGGTGGGGCTGGGAGAAGGAAATGGCCTATGAGCTTGTGAGAATGAGATAAAAGGATACACGGCGGGTAATAAGATAATGACGGAGAAAATGAACAAAAACAGAAGTTGCTTGGTCAACAGGACCGTGGGAAAACTTCGGAAACCAGAGAAGGCATCCAGGAGGTATCGAAGCACACGTCGAAGAAGAATAAGAAGAAGGAGAAAAAAAGGAAACCAAATGCATAAACTGCGAACGTAAAGAGAAAGTGCAAAAAAGTAGAAAGGTTGAACGCAGATTAATGTGGAACGGAGATGCACACATGGAACTGTGCAGCAGCGAGGGTTGTGGGGTTTCTTGCGTGGCATGGAGAGGAAAGAGACACAAGAGGCTTCCCTAATTGTTTATTTGCGCCTTTCCAGTCGTATATCATAATTGAAACGTGATGCAACCAGATGAAAAGCTGCCCCGGTAACTTTTGCGTCTTTGTACATTATCCAGCATTAATTGCATTTGGGTTTTTTCAGGCCTGTGCTTAGGGTCGTTTGTGCGGGGGGATTTAGTGGTCAAGGAAGTGGTTTTTGGCGATATTTTCATTGCAGGCGATTTAGGTTTATTAGTAAAATTTTTTATATAGCTGCAGGTCCTCGTGGTAAATTATTTAGATACGACTGAGAGTTATTTACTGGGGTGTAGCTGACAGCAAATTGTGATGCTTAAGTAGAAGAGAGCGTATCCTAGACCATCTGTAGGAAAGTTATTGAAACATACTCGAAACAGCCTGGATTCCTACTATCGTATAGTGAAATAGAAGTGAAAATATTTAAGAATAAGGAAGCAAATTATTGCTTGAGATTAAGTTTGAGATTGCATTGTTATGTTGGAAGATGGACTGAAACAGATTTAGATTATCATTGGAAATGATCGAAATGCAGGTTAAATGTTTAAGTTGCTGAAATATGGACAAAGATCTTCTTGGACTTCTATATTAAATATTTAGGAGAATTTAGATTTCAAATTTGTTCGTAAAATTTATCTTATGCCGGCTAGAACCAGCGATGTTGATGAACATCCAGAAACACACGGTGCTTATATACAGTAAGTAACAGAACGAAGACCAGTTGAAATGCCCAGAAAATTATGGAGGAGGGCATATATTGAGCCCTAGAGAAAACTCATTTCATGCAAAGGAAAAGAGTACCTTAAAAATACAATACTGATTATGATATCTTAACTAAAATATAGTGACATTGTTCAATTTAATAATGACGCTGGATTTTTAAAGAAAAATTATCTACTAGCGATTTTGCTAATATAATTCCGTGAAGAATACTCTCCCTCTTCTTTCTTTACATTCTTTTCCTTCTTCTTCTCTCCTCCGTCTTTTCCTCTTTTTTTCGCTATCATTGTTGATTGTCGTTTGTTGGATCGTTTCGTTGAATTTAATACAAAAGCCTTGCCATTGTATATGGGAAAACTGTTGTTTTCATGAGTTTAACAACAGAAGACAATGTTCCTTGAGATACGTCATTGAATATTGATATTATCTTTGCATCCTGCAGACGTGTGCTAAACTATTAACAGCGTAAAAGTCTTATCAAGTTATAAGCCGAATCTTGGACATTCAAGTTTTCTTGGAATATGTAAAAAAAAAAAAAAAAATCTAACTTTTATCATTCTAAAAGTAATAAAGTTTTCTGAATACTGAAAAATTATGTTAAACATTCAGTACTGAAGCCGAGTCATGGTTTCTCCCGAATAACTTTTTCCATGAACTTTGACAATTTTAAGTGGACTACTCAGTAATGGGAATCTTAGACATAATGTCCAAGCTTTCAACACTGCAATAACCCCGTGGGAGGGGGTTGGGGTAAAGCTGTCAGGTGCACGCCACGTGGTGCACTGTAAGCGTTACCAAATGGTGTTTGCATCTTTTTTTCAATCTTATTTGCCAACCTTTCAAACTATTACTTCATTGTTCAACTGTGGGTTTTTCTCTCAGTTACAACTTTAGATCCTTGTACTTAATCTCCTTTATTTTCTGGATCCCTTTATCTTGCTATCCAACCACTCTAACTCACACTTTTCACTGTCTTAAGTGCTGAAGGGCCGAAATACCACAACAGTGCCTGGCTTGACAGACTAAATTTCATAAATCAAAAACATTGTAACGACCGATTGAAAGTTTCTCCCAAATCGCGTTTCATCCGAATACTGAAAATTCCATGCAAAACATTCAGCAGTGCATCAGTCGAGTGAAGTTCCCACAAAATCCTGAAAACTCGAAGCGAGCATCCAAGAGCGCAACAGTCGAAACAAACAGTTAAAGTCAGGCGCGCCATCGCAAACATGCGCATTCTTTATCCGGACTCCTGCGCCACTATACATTTGCATCTACTTAAGTGCCTTAAATGATCGACAGTTAGCGAGGCGCGTGAGTGGAATGTTGAAGATGTTGCATAAAGAATGTCCGTGTTGCGCTTTGCAACCTTTGCAGGTGGTGGCCATCTCCTTAGATGCCTCTTGTGATGTTGAACCCTTTAAACATCGGTCGGGTTGCGATGTTTATCTGGGAGGCGACAGCTTGGTTCTTTTTCTTATTTTTTATCGTAGGTTTATTTTAGGAACAGGGATTCTTTATGTTAACACGGGGTAACAGATGACGGTCATATGTTAAGTCAACGAAAGAAAAATATTAATATTTGACGTAGATTTATATATACCCTGTACAAAAAATTAGACACCTATTTATTTTTGCCATGTTGCCTCCTGTCCTCACAAGCCAAAATAAATATACTTGTTGCAGATGCACGCTTGCTAGAAGGTGGGTTCAGAAGCTGTTTTTGACTCGTCGACGCAATACACACGATTATTTAGGATTGACGTCATTTTATGATTTGCCTGCGGACCGTCTGGGCGTCACTGATATGGACTGTCTTTATTCGCCACTGAGCTGATGCGGTCCTCGGTATGACTTGGTAATCACACTTCCGTTTGTGACGCCATCACAAGGAATTTTGTCTGATTCGCACTGATATTTTCTAGACGTGACTTTTGACGGATAATTTGTATTTTTTGTGATTATGAGAGTCATGCTTCCTTTTGTGACACATTCTACACGAAAGTTTGTTTGGTAAGTACTTTTTTTTTCTTGGAATTTTTCCAAAGGATTTACATTTTTCGTGAATTTTAAAAGTCATGTTTTTTATGGCTCTTCGATGACAAAATAAAAATCCCTCTTCCATCCTGCTCAGTACGGTCCAATGTCGTAGACTTCTTAGGGAATTTTCCACTTGCCGGATTTTCCCTTTTTCTTAAAATATTCAGTCTTTCAATATTTTCCTGGTTAATAAGCATATTATTTTCAGTCAGACATCGTTATTGTGCTTCAATAGTAATAATTTTTTTTTTATTATCTACGGTATTTAAACCGAAAAATTGTTTCTCTATATGATACACTCCCATATTAAATGCAGAGATGAATACGATACTGCCAAAACTGACGGGCTAATTAAAATGCACCCTGCTGATCCTGAGATTAATAATGAACTGCTTCTGTAATGTAATTGTTATTTGCCCAGCTTCCCCAAACATGTGGGTCTACATCCTTGGTAATCTCTCTCTCTCTCTCTCTCTCTCTCTCTCTCTCTCTCTCTCTCTCTCTCTCTCTCTCTCTCTCTCTCTCTCTTCCAGGTAATCATATCTTCCTCTACAACCTAACCTTATATTTCCTTCCACATTTTTCTCTCTCTCTCTCTCTCTCTCTCTCTCTCTCTCTCTCTCTCTCTCTCTCTCTCTCTCTTTTCCAGGTAATCATATCTTCCTCTACAACCTAACCTTATATTTCCTTCTCTCTCTCTCTCTCTCTCTCTCTCTCTCTCTCTCTCTCTCTCTCTCTCTCTCTCTGTTCATTTATCGTTCAGTTGTTTACTTTCCTAATGGTTTTGCTTAATCCAGCAGCTTGACGCCCCTCCGAAATCCCCTTCCACAATTCCATTTTGGCACTTAACAAATGCAACCATATGCAGCTGAGACTCACCCCAGCTACTCTCTCTCTCTCTCTCTCTCTCTCTCTCTCTATATATATATATATATATATATATATATATATATATATATATATATATATATATATATATATATATATATATATATATATATATATATATATATATATATCACTAATATACAGAGAGAGAGAGAGAAAAAATATATATATTTTCTCTCTCTCTCTCTCTCTCTCTCTCTCTCTCTCTCTCTCTCTCTCTCTCTCTCTCTCTCTCTCTGTATATTAGTGATATATTTTCTTTTCTTACTTATTGCGTAAAATATGAAACTGTGTAACTGAAGTAACCTAATTAGCTCAACTTAGTCACCTTAATTAACATAATTTAACGAAATATTTGTAAAATATTTTTAACATCATAGTTAATTATCGATTTTCTTATGACTTCATTCTTTTTAAAGGCTGGTTAGGAATTCTTCGTCCTCCCAGTATATTTTTAAGAGGGAGATATTTATATTTTGAACATTCCTCTAAAAAATAACTTCCCGCATAATTTGACTTCGCGTAGGACAGGAACTTGCAAAACAGTGCAAGGATCCCAATTTATATTGCAGTTAATGGCAATGTAGATATCAACAGTGTATTATTTCCATATTTTATATAAGGGTCCAAACTGATTCTGAGTAATAAGGAATATTTGTTATGTGCATAAATCATCATTTTATTGTGTGGAAATATTAGGGTACTAGTCGCTTTTGCCATTAAAAAGCAATTCGGTGGTTTTCTAGCAAAGAAATACAAATATCTCAAGGTGACAAGAATCTAAACTGGAATTGTTATTCCGTAGATTTTTCTACGATCTCTCTCTCTCTCTCTCTCTCTCTCTCTCTCTCTCTCTCTCTCTCTCTCTCTCTCTCTCTCTCAGTATCAGTATTACCAGTTTAATAGGTGCTATTTGTATACAATATGCATACCATCATTGACTTGTACAATCACTTTCATCCCTCCACTACCATATAACAAATTTTTCGATCCTTTAACTTTGGAATGTTTTACGGAAATAGTAGGATAAAGGTAAAATTGTTTAATTTCAAAGTCGTCTGAATTCACTGATCCCATTGCAGAGTAAATTTGCTTTACTGATATTCAAAAATAAACAATTAAGAAGCTGATTGGTTTAAACTTTACATTACGCGGACTAGTGCCAACATGAACCCTTGCCTAAGTGTAGTAAAGTTGTAAAGGCTCTAACACGTCTGTTGTGAACCTCTGGACTATGGACAACCGACAGAATATATATGATGGCACTAAACGCATCATCAATTGCGAGAAAGAACTGTATATGTCATTTATTTTTTTTTTTTTCTTTGTGAATTTTGTACGCATTTTATTTTCTGTGTATTCTGTCCCTGAATGTGATTTTATGGAAGTTTTAAACCTTGAACTTGGGCACATGAAATCAGACTTTAATGGCTATATCCTTCAGAGGATACATTTTCGCAATACTGTACATACAACGGTCATGCGTTCAAAGGTGAACTTTACCCTTTGTGGAGTCCAGCTGTTTGCTTGACCCACTCACCTTTTTCCAGCTTGATAAGAAGTTTTATTTGTTTGCCTCTTCTTTTGTTTGTTTCTCACACATTTGTTTGTTTGCCTTTTCTTTTGTTTGTTTCTCACACATTTGGTTTCCGTGTGGGTGTCGCAGCGCTAGCGTGCAGAGTTAAGTGAATCAGTCGATCGGTTCATGACGGTTGCTTTGTTATTGTATTTATGGAAACATTGCACTTCCAAGAGAGTTTTTACGGTGCTTAGGTTGCAATCATGCAGAAAAATCACGTTTGTTATTTACCTTGACAATTGAATTAAGGAGAGAATTCAAAACTTAACATTTTTAAAGACTGTAATACAATTAAAGCTTTCCTTCTTGATGGTCAGCCATGGAGAAAACTAACATTATCACGCAGTATAATCCCCTGTTGGTTTACGGAGTGCAAGGACATGCGGGAAAGAAGACATGAACCAAATAAAAGAACAGATTCAATCCTATATTGTAGAGAAATAGCCGAAGGTGTTTCATTGCAAATTTGTGAAATTCTGCCTAGCGATATTTATTAAGCAAACGCTATTCTGTTTCTCTACACTACTGGATTGAATTTGTTCTTTTATTTTATTTATGGCGTCTTTCCTGCATGTCCTTGCACTCGTGCAACAACAGGGAATTATGTTGCGTGATAATGTTTGTTTTCTCCATGGCTGACCATCAGGAAGGGAAACTTAATTGTATTAGTCAGACCATCAAGAAGGGAAACTTAATTGTACTAGTCAGACCATCAAGAAGGGAAACTTAATTGTATTAGTCATTACAGTCTTTAAGAATGTTACATTTTGAATTCTCTCCTTAATTCAGTTGTCCTGAAATCTTTTTTATTTCACTTCGTTTTTTTTTTCATCCACAGGCCTTGGTTAGTCATTCCGTGAGCTTTCTGATAAAGAAAAAAATAATTTGGCATAAATTCCCGATTACCACGGCCGGCAGAATTCTGCTTTATTTCCACTGGGATGTTAGGACACATTATCATGCAATTATCTCTACTTGTATTGCCCGGCCACACATTACGTTATTATTTGCCATGTATGGCACTTAGTTTAATCATCATGATGAATTTATTTGTTAGGTTTCTCTCTCACCTTCTGTATGTTAAACAGACATACACACATACAACGCACAATCACACACACACACACACACACACACACATATATATATATATATATATATATATATATATATATATATATATATATATACATACATACATACATACATACATACATACATACATACATACATACATATGGGATATATAGCTATATATGTGTGTGTGTATATATGTATGTATGTATATATGTATGCATGTATGTATAATGAGGAGATACGCTGAGAAAGAGAGCATGTACAAAACAAAAAAGTATTATAAACATGTACGTGTGTATACATGCTTTATTGAGACATTAACATGGTATACATGATAAGTGAGAGATGAAGTAGCATGAAACGTTTCTTCACCAAAATTAGTAAATAAATGAATATGCTTTTCCATCCACACAAGTCATAACTTTCCGTTCAACTTTCCTTTGATCCTGAACAGAGTCCAAAATGTAATCTCGGTCTCTTATTTCCATATTAAGAACAGGCAACAACGTACCCATATATATATATATATATATATATATATATATATATTATTTATTTTTTTTTTTTTTTTTTTTTTTGCTCTCTGAGAAATGTCCTCTTCCTTCTCTTATTGTCCTTCGCCTCACCTGAGAGCTGAGCAATCGTAGTACGTTTTCTAACATCGAGTTTTATCGTCTTGAATACATGTTGGCATGTAACGGCGGTCTGGATGACGAGGGAAAATTCGCAATCTCTGGATGAAAACCGAGTTTGAAATTGAACTCCCAACGTGTAGAGTAAATGAGCTTTGGATAATACATAACTTATTTACGTTAGATAAGACTGTGCTTTGAGTTACGATTAGGCCATTGAGTGTGTCCCAGAACTGATGAAAGCAAATTAGTCTCACTGAGTCTTTTGACGTAATAGACAGTTAGGTTGAGATAAAGGAAAAGCGTATATTTATGTACTTTAACGGAGGACCGAAGTGGCTAACGAGGGTTCAAGGTTTGATGGAGTGGTCGTAGTGGGGAGGGAGTGGTAAACTCGTGTTGGAAGGGTCAGTACATAAGCGTCTGTGTGTGTGTGTGTATGTGTATAAGTTTGAGGAGTGGCCCTGGGAGCCACTCGACACTTGCCGTTCATACACTTGCACGCCCACAGATACAAACAAACACCTCTCGTATGTTGCTGATTGTTATATATGCGCCGTTCCAGGGGGAACTTATGGGCCTGCTGGAACACATTGCCGATGCCTTATTAATAACAAGGATATGGAAAAGGGGTCGGTCGGTTCCCGGCGATGCAAGGAAAGGTCCCATCGGCATATTTGAAGAGAGTTGCACGAGGGGTTGGCGGGGCTCGGGAGGAGAGAGGGGAGAGAGAGGGCGGGGGAAGGGGGTGGCCGGGGATGCAGCTTGTGGTAGTGACGGTTTGCAGGAGAGGACAGAAGAGTGTAAGTTAAGAGGAAGGCTTATAGAAGTCCAGGAGGAGGAGGAGGAGGAAGAAGAGAAGGAGAATATTGTGTAGCAGAATAAAAGGAAGGTTATATGGGACAGAAGGAGGAGCAGGAGCGAGAAGAGAAGGACTGACGGTTTGGCATCATTAGTAATCAGGACGTATAAGTAGCAACGAGTGGTATTTCTCCGGAGGCTTGGTTGTTTATGTCCGAGATGATACACAGGCTGGGTCTTTTTACTCATTTGTAGTAAGCGAACTGCTCATTCCCCCTTCGACTGCGAGGACACGAGCGTTTATGTATTGGTATGGCTGTGGCTAACGGTTGAGGATGGCCCTCTTGCTTGATTTAGGAAGGGGCGATGGTGTGTACTGGGACTGACTGGCTGTGCCATTTGTTCTTTTCTAACGCATGCCATCTCTCCTGCCTTTCCCGGCGACATCTCCTGTGTGGGTGGATTCCCACAACACCCTCCACCCCCAACCTCCTCTCCTCCAAGATCTGCCGTTCATTTTACTGCTATTAATGGGTATCATTATTAATTTTGCTGCCGTAGGGGGTACTGCCGTCAGTGTACCTCGGCCGCTAGATGCAACCCCTTACATTCCTTTTACTGTACCCCCGTTCACATTCTATTCTTTTCATCTTTCTTTCCAACAGTTGATTCATAGTGCAGCTGCAAGGTTTTCTTCCTGTGAAACCTTTCAAATCTTTTTGCTGTCAATTTGCGTTTCAGCGCTGAATGACCTCATAGGCCCCAGCTACTTGGCCTTTGGCCTAAATTCCATATTCTGTTATTACCTTAGCATTTTATGCTTATGTAAACGACGCATTTATATAGAAATTTGTTTTGGTCTTCAAATTTCAGTGTTGTTCAATTAATGAAGTCAGTTTCCTAATTGTTCCATGTTTACGTACAGACAGTTTTTATTAAGATCGTCCGTATTCAAGCATTGACATTCATATAGTTCTTTAGAGTACAAGAGTAATAAACCCCCAATGACCAGTTGGAATGCTAGGTCATTGACAGAGTGTCTTATGACAAGGCTAGCTATTTACAATTGTGGCAAGGAGTTGTAAATACTGTGTTTACAGTCTGGCCATTGACATCTAAAAAAAAAAAAATTAACAGCTAACAGAGAAGGTTTTATATTACTCTCCAAGCAAGAGAACAGGCTGACACTGAAGGATCAGAAAGAAAATGTTTAATATGCATTCGCGTAACTCAGCCCAGTAACGGTAGCTTGAAGTACTTGGAAACGTACTCTGGCACGATATGCATTCTAATTTTTTTTTTTTTTTTATTTAATCTTATTTGAAAGACTAATATAATTTAAATGAGGACTTTTTTGGCGCAAAAGGAATGATACTTTGACAGGCACGGACGAGTCAAGATGAAATAAACTCTCTCTCTCTCTCTCTCTCTCTCTCTCTCTCTCTCTCTCTCTCTCTCTCTCTCTCTCTCTCTCTCTCTCCACGTGTGAGTATGTCTCGATCACAACTTGCTGAAATGTGGCTTACAGGTTATACAGGAATATTTAAAATGTTTGGATTTCTTAATCGCCACGGATTTATGAACCTGTATTTTCATGCGTGAAGATAAAAACGTAGAACAAATCTTACTTGATATATTTTGCTGCAACGTGTCAGAGGCATTTGTATGTCTAATTATTTGTAAATAGAAAAATTTATAGTGGATGGAGAAACGAACCTTAAAATAAATCACGTAAGTGGAAATGAAGAAAGTGAATGTATAAATCGTTTTCACATTTCATTAAAAATTAATATTTAATTCCCTTTCGGATTATATATATATATATATATATATATATATATATATATATATATATATGTGTGTGTGTGTGTGTGTGTGTGTGTGTGTGTGTGTGTGGTGTATGTGTGTGTGTGTGTGTGTGCCGTGCAGTACGACATAACAGATGTGTACTGGTGGAAAAAGGGTTGCTCGCCTGACCTTTCCGAAGAATTAATGGCTTTTAGATACCAAAAGTACTTCTTTATGACGGGCTTTATTCTTTCGGGCCTTTCACTTACGTCCTTTATTTCATTTGGTTCCCTAGTGTCACTAAATAATCAGGTGTAGAATGAAGACTTTGTCGGCTAGATGATGTATGATGATATATATATATATATATATATATATATACATATATATATATATATATATATATATATATATATATATATATATATATATATATATATATTACTAGGCAAATCAGTTATCATGGTGGAGATTTGGTTTTTTCAATAAGATTATTTACAGTAAAGTGGAAATGAACTTATGTTTCTTTTGTCTGGAGAAATTTCTACCATTTCTCTAAGAAATCCAAAAGGGAAATCTTCGATTCCTGTTATGCCTTATATATGTCTGTAATGTTCTTTGTGTGTAAGTTATCCCCCTTTCATTCCTTTTACTGTACCTCCGTTCATATTCTCTTTCTTCTGTCTCAGTTTCCGTCCTCCCCTAATAATTGTTTCCTAGTGCAACTGTGAGGTTTTTCTCCTGTTACACCTTTAAAACCTTTTTATTCTCAATTTCTCCTTCAGCGCTAAATGACCTCATAGGCCTAAGTTTTCCATTCCATTCCATTCCATTCCATTCCTAGAGTTAAATATATTCGATATTAATGGGTATATGCATAATTTCTGATAGTATAAAAAGGTAAATGTTCATTAGTGGCAAAGCGGTCATTTACTAATTTATATACATGTTAGTGAAAACAATCATACAATCAGTTGGGTAGGGGAAAAGATGGCTAATTCTAATAATGCACTGCAAAATAAACACCGTTGAGTCTAGTTTTATACAAGCAAGTTATTGTAAATAGATGAGCATCAGTCAAGGCATGTATAAACTTGATCCTGTAATTTCAAAGAAAATGTAAAATGATTAGATTTTAATGAAGGTAATAAATACGCATGGAAAAAGGATAATCATATTTTTAAACGTACCACCTAACCTTAGCACAAATGAAGTTTGTCGCACCAACCCCTAAGACCTGTCAGGTGTGAATTATTAGTTTCCAATGGTTTTTTGGAGTCTATTTGCACTGTCCCCCAAGCATAGGCTATATATTGTGAAATTCTTCCACTATGTATCAGTCCTTCGTCAGTGGCTTAGAAATAAAGTCGAAATCAGTTAGGACCTACACCTTGTATGTTATTTCTTCACCTCTGGTTTTATGGATATATACATATATATATATATATATATATATATATATATATATATATATATATATATATATATATATATATATATATATATATATATATACAGTATATCAGTACATATATATACATATATTGTGCGTGTGTGTGTCTTCGAAGTAGCTTTATTTCTTGTGAAATTTGAAATAAAATCATCAGGCTAGCTTTCTCTTATACTAAACTTGATACCTGTTCACTATTTATCCCCTACACGGCAGCCGTCGGACGTTAATTAACTGAAGCCGCACACCTTATGCGCCAATCCATCGACGTCTGTTTGTCAGTGAAGGGTCACTGTTGTTAAGGCATCGGAAAATAGTGTTGTAATTCACCATACACTATCAGACGCTGATGAATCGCTCGAATAAATTATATTCGCCTCCAAGTATGACCGTCTGATGTTGCCGGGACGTACGATGTGGGTTAAAAAAAAAAAAAAGCAATGTTTTGTTCAGTCATTGCTAGGTGTGACTCGCCCACCCGTAGGAGGTGACGTGATGCTATCACGTGGGTCCTATATTTTATATTTATTTCTTTTTTTTTTTTTGCCGTTGGTGAGTTTCGCTTTTAATCGAGCGTGGGAAATGTTTTCATCTCCTCAGTTAATTTCAAGTGTGGTACACTTGAAATTATATTCGCACACCTTTAAATGTGTTTCATTGTCGTCATTTTCACGTTTTAATTAATTTTTTTAAAGGAAAATGTCATTCAGGGTTCTTCATGCTATAAAAGCCTTCATGATAACCTGAGTTTTTTTTTTTTTACTCGTATTCGCCCTCACCTTTTAACGTTCGTTCCAGTGTCACAGCTTTCACGTCTTAATGTGGTTTTTGGAAAAGGAAATTTCGTGTTGAAAAGTCCGCCTTTTTCATAATTTTTTCGTTTGTTTATGGTTGTCTGTCTTTTTGATATTGTGTTCATTACAGTTGAATGTTTTCCATTTTCTTGCAGGTAAGTGAGGCTGCAATGAAGTGACTGCGGATGAGACCTGAAATCTTCAAAAAGGTAGAGTGTTCCATACAGTTTTTAGTGTCCCAAACCAGTCATATTAAAATGTTTGTATTTTTTTCTGTGAATTTTTATATGCACTGACGAAGAAAGCAATTTTAGCGAAGGAAAGACTGTCATTTTGAATAACATACAAAAATGGGGAAATTGAAACTATTCTTTGTAACACACCTGCTGGAAATTCAATAAATTCTTATTTAATTTAATAACAATTCTGATACAGTAAACTAAACAATATCCTACGATTTGGTCGTCCATCCTGCTTTACCATGTACTGCAACCATTTTTCTTCTTTTCGTCAGTTTTCTAATATTTTGGTCTCTTTCTCAGTTTTATATCCTGTTATGGTGGAACATTACATTCCCATTTTGTTTCATTGAATATTGATCTTCAGTGATTGGTTAATAATATTTATCACAAGAATAATATTTTTAATTAAACCTTACACGTGCCGTGTGTTTTTGTATATAAAAAGGTACTCTAATTTTATGATTGTGACCATACATATATAATACCTACATTATACCTATATTATACATTTATTATACTTTTAATTTTTTGTATGAATGTATGTTTGTGTGTATGTATGTATTATTCTCTTACAGCCTTTAATTAGTAATTTTTTGTTTTTTATGCATGCTCATGGAAATAATTCAAAACAGAACATCATTGTAAACGACTTAGATAAAGTTCTTTTAAAGCACCGGCACCGCCATCTAGTAAGCTGATGGACTCGACGAACTGATGATGACATTTGCGATTTCCTGATCTTTTTTTGCGCCTGCGCGTGGGGACTCGCTGATACAAATGGCAGATGACATTAACAATAATTGTCCTTGAGCGAACCTGGCAGGTAAAAGTTGACTGATGTTGGCCCGAATGTTTTTTGTGTCGTGCCGCTTGTGTGTGTGCGTGTGTTTATGCGTGTATGTGTGTGTCTGTGCGTGTCAGGTGTTTGTGGCGAAGCCTATATAAGGGACGCACATCTCTGTGCGATTCTCCTTTTATTAGCAACACAACCCACCACCCCAACCCCCCCCCCTCCACTCGCTCCTCTCACTTCACCTTCTTTCTTATCTCTCTCCATCACCAACATACTCCCCCACCACCTCCTCCTCCTCCTCCTCCTCCTCCTCCTCCTCCTCCTCCCCTTTTATTATTTTTCTTACGTACCGAGACATCTTTATATTTTTCATCTTTGCCCTGTACAACTCTTTATTTTATGGGCTTTTCTATTAGTTTTTCTTTTAATTCTTTTTATTTTTCTAGTTACTTTCTAATGATGCAACTTGTAAGATTAAAGACTATTGATTTTTAATGGCTTAATTTTTGTTTTTCATTGATGAAAATTTTCTTTTATTTTCCGGAACTCAGAAACATGAATTCAGAGGTGAAAGAAATTCAATTGTCTCGAAATGAATTTGTTCTTTTGGGTGTGCTTGCATTAGACAGTTATAGACGATTTTGTATATTGATGCCATGATGTCATAATAAGCTTCTCTCTCTCTCTCTCTCTCTCTCTCTCTCTCTCTCTCTCTCTCTCTCTCTCTCTCTCTCTCTCTCTCTCTCTCTCTCTCTCATAGGACAAGTTTCATCCTATCTAACCTTTTAATTCTTTGTTTTTATTTTTTTTTATTTGCTTGACTATTAAACACCAGTGCCGATTCATAAAGATAGTGAAGCGTTTCCCTAATGGCCTTGTTCAATCTTCGTGTAAGATATTTAACTTAAGAAATTTTACTTTGCGGATGCCTCCCCGGCAACCGTTTTATGAAAGGAGTGGCGCTGTGAATTATTATTACTATTTTTTTTTTTTTTGCAAACGTCCTTAGGTTCGATTCCGCAAAAAAAAAAAAAAAAAATATTATCTTCCTGAGAGAGAACTTAATTTGATAATATAATGCCCATACAATCTGAAATTTCGGTGTTGATTTTTATTTATTTATTTATTTATTTATTTATTTATTTATTTATTTATTTATTTATTTATTTATTTATTTATTTATTTATTTACTTATTTATACCTTCCTTTTACTTGTTTTTGAGTTTGCAAGTCATGCATATACGAACACCTCATCAGTCACTTTCTGATATACGAAGGTCGACTGACCTAAAGGCAGACGGTCTATTTGTAAAAAAAGACTTGGTAAAATTCATAGAAAACGGAAGAAGGGAAAAAATGTCAAAACTTGTGGATTTTAATCGCGGCTAAATGGGACATGATCCTTGTTTAGGTAACTTTGTTGTGTGTGCATCCAGGACAGTTGGATCCGGAAGGACAGTACTGTGTCCGTTCGACCGTTCGAGTACATGACCACATAAAGGCATCATCAACACAAGGTAGCTTTTACTGAAGACTTAAAAATTCCAATATTTAAGTAGAGGTCAAAGTTCAAAATATTTGTCTTATGTTATCTTAGTCAAGGTTTGGTTCCATGTGTTCCGTTATCTGTTTTGTGGCTGTAGACGCATCAATAATCTTGAGAAGGTCATCCAATGAACGTATCTGTTGATTTTCATCTAATTCCCAGCAGTCGTTTTTGAGATGTCTTACCAGCACGCGCAGGCACATAAAGACAGGGATTTTGGCGGTATAAATGCCCTATAGCCGGATACATATTTGGATGGTCTTTGGTGGCAGGATGCATATCTGAGTGGCCTTCGTGGCTGGATACATATTTGAGTGGTCTTGGTGGTCGCATGCATTCTTCTTAGTACTCGGAGTTATTGTGTTATCTACAGACCTTGAAAACCGATTGAAATGCGATGTTCTCTTTTCTTTAGAAATGATGGCAAATATCCGCAGCTGAACTCATTTGAGACTTCTATCTTGTTTCTGATTGGCCGAGCTTCCACCAATCATGATGAGCTTCAGTGATCTGCTATTAATTCCAAAAACAATAAAAAAAAAAAAAAAAAAGCTTGTTTAATTAATTTTTTTATTGAGATTTTCTCTCTTCCCTTCCTTTCTTAGCATGAAATAATCTGGAAAGAATTCTCGGTGGCATTTCGTTATTTTGCCATCTTATGAAATAAATCATATCTATGCCAGATTGAGATTGTTGACCTAAGATTGCATTTCGACAAGTTTAAAAAGACTTGGTGATTTTAACTGTTTCCCACCTGAAAAATAATATCACTGACGCCTGAGCTCAGTTTAAGTGAAGTGGTTAAACCAATTCTCGTCCTTTTGCCTAGTCAGAATTGCTTGGTTTTCTGCTATATCGCTGTTTATGTATGTATATTTACATGCGTTTATTAATTCACTTTTAGTAAGTGATACATCAACAGATATTGTTTTTCTATCAACCTTTTCATTGATGATAATTTAGATACTAAGGCTCCCCACTGGTACTGTGTATTCCTGCTATTTTCATGTTTAAAAATTTTATACAGAAAGAACAGGAAATGTAAAAATAAGGAAGAAAACGAATAGAAATTTCCTCATGCAAAGAAAACTTCGTGCGTAGCTAAAAAAGGTCGAGTCACATGACCTTTTAGGTATTAATATTTTAATTCTTATCTTTGCCTTTTATTATTATTGTTATTTAATCCTTCAGGTCTCTTCATCAGCAATTTAGTTAAGGTCTTGTATAACTGATGATTAGTTCAATTCCCTTTAAAAGATTCTTTGTGCTTATTTTGTGCACTTCATGAAAGTACTTTTTTTTTGTCATATAACTGTTTCAATCTCTCTCTCTCTCTCTCTCTCTCTCTCTCTCTCTCTCTCTCTCTCTCTCTCTCTCTCTCTCTCTCTCTCTCTCTCTCTCTCTCTCTCGTGCTAAACTTCAACAGCTTTGTACAGTTTTCTATTGTTTTTTCCTTGCACCGTGTGATTTAATCCATGATGCAATTTAAAGATGAATGGAGTATGCTATTGTGTTTGGGTTCCTTTCTTTCTTTTAGCTTTTTTATTTTTATTTTTCGTATTTTTGTTGTTACTTTCTTGTTATTTACTGCTTTATATAACATAAAGTAAAATTTGGGTAAAAATTACTAATCTGAGAATAAGTTTGGACACCCGCATAAAATTCCTCTTCATTTATCGTAGATCTGGAACCCTCTTGCCATGCTATTCACGCCTGCATCATTTTTGCTTCAGTTGCTTCAGAAGGAAACGTTATATTACTTACAATTTTACAAATGAAATTGACAAAATTGCCTAGCATAAATGCAGCCTTTCACTAAAAACATTGTACATCTGGCAAGGTAAATTAATAGTTATTTATAACTCCCCTTCACTAAATCCAATGCCATAAATGTTGAGTGGAAAAGCATTACACATCTGACAACGAAAATATAGTTATTTCCTTCGCCAAAATATTTTTTATCTCTTCATTTTTAGAAAATGTTTTTGTTTTTAGTGGAAGGGCTGCTTTGCCAGTGTGTAAGGGCCATTATTTACGTTTATTTTGCCGACGTTTCACGACAATTGTTCCATTTTAAAGCAATGATTAAAAAACTTCTTACAAAAATCACATATATATATATATATATATATATATATATATATATATATATATATATATATATATATATATATATATATATATATATATATATATATATATATATATATATATATATATATATACTGAGCTACTATGTTAGTATCTTATTTGTTTTAAGAGGGATAGGTATATTCACCGTTAAAATATATATATAAAAAAATCTTTGATCACTTGTAATTTCATGGCAGATTCCCTAATGTATACCGTCTACACATGATATGAAGACGATTTTCATTTTAATCTTTATAGATTTCCTTTTTATGAATTCTTTCAAGTGCTTTCTGGTCTATTTTTGTATAGGATTAAAAGGATTTGGCAAATATAGTTTTCAGTGATGCACTCTTCTAGATAGAATCTACCTAACCTCTCCCTATTGAAAGGTGTGTGAGCTATTCCACATAGGAAGTAAATCCATTTTCCTTGATAAAGGTATAACTAACAATAAATCCATTTTCCTTGATAAAGGTATAACTGACAATTTTCTTTGTTGAAGAAAATACAAATCTTGATAAAGATTGATAAATTTTCCGTAATATAAATTTTCTCTTTTGTTCATAGATGCGGTCTCCTGATATAGGGTATAACTATACTCATCATATGTATAATTTCCAAATTTTTTATCCAGGATGTAACTTGACTCTTTTTTATACAGGCTGTAGCTTTTAAATACTGTGCTCTTCCCCTTTTTTCTCTCTTTCTGTGAATGGAAAATATCATGAATGACCTCTCTCTATATTTCTCTTTCTGAAAGAGAAAGAAAGGGGATTAGCAAAGTATTTAATGACACACACAAAAAGACACAGTTATATCCTGAATAAAAAAATATATATATATATATATATATATATATATATATATATATATATATGTGTGTATATATGTGTATATGTATATATAATATACATTTATGTATATGTTTGTGTTTGTTTGAGTATGTTTGATTGTGTGCTTTATAATTCGTTAAAAGTGTGTGCAAAGTAGAGTACTGTCACTATCGAAGTGGTTTGACTTTAGTTAAATCCCAGAGTATTTTCATGAGAAATTAAATGTGTTCATTAGATGTTATCAAATACTGAGAACGCTATTTAAATTGAACAAAAGTAGCCCTCTGATCAACTGACTTTCTCTTAATAATGGTAGAGTATGTCCGTAGAGTGCACAATATGATACTTTTTATTACGTTACTCAGTGAAGATCATGTCATGGATAAATAAGATGAATGATTATACTATGTGGTATATCATGGTGTATTACAGAGAGAGAGAGAGCCAGAATTTTCTACTGCAGTCAGCTTGCTGCCGTGAATGTCCGTGTTTTTTTAAAGTGACGTCATTTGGCCTTCAAAACATTGAAGATCAGACGGTGTCATAACCAAAAAGTTTGTCTTTTAATTGAGGTTGCAAACACTGGCGTACTTGCGTAATATACCTTATTTATTTCTAGATTTTGTGTATCGTCTCCCGTATACTTGCACTACAGAGAGTGCAGGACACCAGTATAATTATATGTATGTAGATACATTAAGCGAGAACAGTTACGATATTCCAGGTTGTTTTACTTGATTTATTAAACTTTATTTAATCTGATGATGTAAAGACGTGAAAAGTTTATTACTTGAAATTTATTTCTCTCTCTCTCTCTCTCTCTCTCTCTCTCTCTCTCTATATATATATATATATATATATATATATATATATATATATATATATATATATATATATATATATATATATATGTATGTATGTATACACAGTATATATATAAAGCCATCATATATTTAAAAGTTGTGTATACACAAGAACACATATTTTAAACCAAAAGTTATGTTCTACCAAAGTTTTTTTTACGTATATCATGGAAGTCGGATCATGTTGTTTTTCCGTTGTTAGTTATTAACATTCTCTCTCTCTCTCTCTCTCTCTCTCTCTCTCTCTCTCTCTCTCTCTCTCTCTCTCTCACACACAATCATCCACAGGCAACAAAAAGTCACACTCAATTTCTTTTCTTGACTGAGTTATGTACCGTATCCAAAAAAAAGACTCTCTCTCTCTCTCTCTCTCTCTCTCTCTCTCTCTCTCTCTCTCTCTCTCTCTCTCTCTCTCAGGCAGCCAATACATCTCATTCAGTCTCCTCTTTATTCAGCATCGGATCTCATGCATCTATCTCCCCTCGAAGGAATCCCCCTACCATTAACTTACGTAAAAGAATCTCGCAGTCACAATGGAGCGATAACCTCAAAAGCGTACTCTCATGTGTCATCTACCTTCCTCGTTCTCTCCCCTTCCACCCTTCCTCCCTCCCTCCTCCTCCCTTCCTCCCTCTCTCATTCATCCATCAGCTACCTCCCCCACCCTTTGTTCTCACCTACCTTTCTCCCACCCCCCAAACACAGTATCACCTGTCAGTTCGATTCCCCTCCCCCACCCCCATTCATCTCAACTTGTCATATCTGTCTATTATCCGTCTACCGAGGACGGGATCAAAGACTGTGGACCAGCAGGTGTAATGAGGTCTCATTGGACGCGCTTTTGAAACTGGAGAATGTTATTTCGGGTATCATCATTATTGCTCTTTTTACTGATTTTTTTTTTTTTTGCTATTTCTGTAGCTTTAAATTGTGTTAATTCGTAAACTCTGATTATTGCTGTTGTTACTGTTATTTGTCGTAGTATTAGCAATAGTATTGACGAGGCGATACCAATAACAAAAGACCAAACTGGCGACTTCCCAAATGGTCGGTATGGTTAAAAGAGTAAATTGCTTTCACGACAAAATACACCAAGTAGGAACAGGCCCACGAAAAAAAAAAAAATGACAGCCCAGGCTCCGTAGAGCGTGTCGTTAGAATATATGTTGGATGTCGGAGAACGAAGAGAAGAAGTGGTATGTAGAATGGCATGCACACTCGTAAGTTAATTTGGCAGTTGTCCCTGAAACGGAAAATTACAAAAAGAAACTGACTCAGGACAAATGAGTACCAAGACAAAAAGTGGTAGTTGTAAAGCTAAGTTGAAGTTCGAAAATAAAAGAACACTGAATGCTGTCTTTGTGTTGGAAGTTGTCATTTGAAAGAGAAATATTAAGGAGTCACTGAGAGTACTGAATTACTCTTCAAGGACAGCGAAAAAGTTTCAGGAGGCCTTGGCTGAGTGATGCTACGCTCAGCTCAAGTTTGCCAATGTCCACCCAGCTGCAAAAAGCTGTCAGCGTCAGCTGGTGGGAAAAACAAAGGGGATGCTGGCAACCTTACACCTAAAAACTTACTAACTTGCTGCGCCAGAAAAGGTGCATATATATATATATATATATATATATATATATATATATATATATATATATATATATATATATATATATATATATATATAGTATATAACTTCCTTCTGGGTAGGTTGTCACAGCCTTTTACTTGTTCTCTTAGGATAGGTTTTAGTCATTTTATTCTGAACGTTTTATTGTAATTGTAATTCCAGTTTGTGATTTTGATTTTAATTTACTGATTGCCATGTTCGCTGTTTGCAGCCTAGAAAATGCAACTATGAAGAGTTGTGAAACGTCGGTATACTATAATAAAATGTATATGGACAATGCCTTTCCGTGACCCGCCTTGGATTATATTATATATATATATATATATATATATATATATATATATATATATATATATATATATATATATATATATATATATATATATATATATATATATATATATATATATATATATATATATATATATATATATATATATATACTATATATGAATGCGAATAAAGAATAAAATTAAATGTCGAGATAAACTTTTTGTCTAGTATGAGAGCATAAGAAGAATCGAAAATGTAAGAAAGATTAAGATACACAGGAGATGGCTTGGGCACGTGGAAAAAATGGATGATGTTGGACTAGTGAAAAAAAAATAAGAAAGTGTTACGAAGAATGAGTAGAGAAAGACTTTGAAATTGTTGGAGAGTGTGTGAAAGAGGAACTGGAAAGGAAAGCCAAAACAACCAGGAAGAGGGAGAGTGTGTGCATGATAGAGGATTATGGCACTGTGTGCCTGTGTGTGTTTGTGTGTGTGCAAGGGGATGGACGAGCTGCTGATGAGCCTTTTGTGATATATGGTGCGTCTGATTTTGTGGAATTTTTATGCAAAGGGCTTTCATCCACGATTGGGCGGGGTGAGTATGAATACAGCAGTGACAATGGAAATGAAATATAGAATTTAGGCCAAAGGCCAAGCGCTGGGACCTATGATGTCATCCAGCGCTGAAAGGGAAATTTAGTGTAAAAAGGTTTTAAAGGTGCAGGAGGAAACGTTCGCAATTCTTAGGAGAGGGTGGAAAGTAAGATGGAATGAAAGGGGTTGCAGCTAGGGGCCGAAGGGACACTGCCAAGAACCTTAAGTGAGGCCTACAGTGCACCGCACTGACGGCGCTATACCAGTATGGGGATGAATACAGCAGTAACCGGTGCTGGCTTATTTCATAATATTTATTTATATACATATGTATGTATGTGGGTATGTATGTACGCATGTATGTGTTTGTGAGGAGATTTATTCGTTGTTGATTGTGGGATAGACTTCGAGTTAAAGATTTCGTTTTCTCTTCAATTACTTACGGTGACTGTTTTCAGCAGTAGGTCTCAATTCGATAGCGTACTTGAAAATTTTTAATGAGTATCAAGTTTTAGCTTTAAAAGCTATTGTTTTATGTATAACACGAAAATTTCCCTACTCTCTCTCTCTCTCTCTCTCTCTCTCTCTCTCTCTCTCTCTCTCTCTCTCTCTCTCTCTCTCTCTCTCAGGTAATAGGAATTAGGTGACTCTGGACACTGTATGTCTAAATTGCATGGGAGTTGACCAGAGAATTGAAATCACCCTCAGATTAACGTTTCTCGTGTAAGGTGGGATTTGTAACAAATGCCCGTCATTCGAGAACCATGTTTTCAGAGAGCGGAACGTGAGTGACATTTGTAAGTTAGTTAGAGAAACGCACGGTATACTGCTGACTATTATTACGCATATTATGGTATCACTTTCGGAATCTTTTTGTACCTCCCATTTTCGGGAAAAGCAGACCTGTCACTCCATATTTCCTCTGATACAATGAGTGTTCTTCCCAATGCTAACACAGATTTTTCGTGTGCTCAGTTGTTCTCTACACATGGGAGGCCAGGTGAGCTCGATGTTTTGATCCTTGTAAACAAATTCAGAAGTACAGGGATCGATGCACGTAATTCCTTCGATGATAGTTCTGTATGAGGTCGGCCGAACTGGTTTTCCGTATTTTCATGCAATGGCCCCCTTTGGGTCGTGAGAGCGAAGTTCCATAGTTCTATATTGTGGCCCTCCGTTGTTTCTTCTGTTGAAAGGAAGATGCAAAAATGGAACTGCTGATATAAAATAAATGTCTAGTTTGTGAGGCACAAGAAGAATTGAAAGGGTAATATACATTGAGATACCTAGGAGATGGCTTGGTCATGTGGAAAAAATGGAGGATGTTGGGCTGGTAAAAAAAAAAAAAAATAAAAGTGTTACGAAGAATGAGTAGAGAAAGATTTTTGAAAATGTTGGAGAAAGTGTGTGAAAGAGGGACTGGAAAGGAAAGCCAAAACAACCAGGAAGAGGGAGAGGGTGTGCACGAAAGAGGATTATGGCACTGTGCGTGTGTGTGTGTGTGCAGGGGGATCGACAAGCTGCTTATGATCCTTTTGTGATGCATAATGCATCTGATTTTGTGAAATTTTTGTGCAAAGGGCCTTCATCTACGACTGGGCGGATTGAGTGTGAATACAGCAGTGGAAATGGAAATGAAATATAGAATTTAGGCTAAAGGTCAGACGCTGGGACCTATGAGGTCATCCAGCGCTTTAAAGGGAAATTGAGAGTAAAAAGGATTTAAACGCGTAACAGGATGAAAACCTCAAAGCAGTTGCACTATGAAACAATTTTTAGGAGAGGGTGGAAAGTAAGATGGAAGAAGGAGAATATGACGGAGGTACAGTAAAAAGGAATGAAAGGGGTCGCAGTTGGGGGCCGAAGGAACGCTACCAAGAACCTTTAGTGAGGCCTACAGTGCACCGCGTGAGGTGCACCGACGGCACTACCCACCTACGGTGATGAATACAGCAGTAACCGGTGCTGTCTTTTTTCCTTTGGTGCCACCCTTTATTTTAGAAAATGGGTTGATATTGTGATAAAAATATATTATGTTTTCTTATGTATATGTGTATTAGTCTGTGTATGTCTACATGTATGTATTTGTGAGGAGAATTATTTGTTGTTAAATGTGTGATGCACTTCGAGTTAAAGATTTGGTTTTCTCTCCAAATACTTACAGTGACTGTTTTTAGCAGTGGCCTCTGTTCTGAATTTTGAATGAGTATCAGTTTTAGCTTGGCTATTTTTTTATGTATGACACGAAAAAATTTCTCTCTCTCTCTCTCTCTCTCTCTCTCTCTCTCTCTCTCTCTCTCTCTGGTAATTGAAAAGTGACTCTGGACACTGTATGTCCAAATGAGTATCAAGAGAATTGGTTTTAACGTTTCCTCATGTATTTGTAGTACCAAATAAGTCATTCGAGAACCATGTTTCCAGAGAGCGGAACGTTTTGCAGTTTAGTTAGAGAAACGCACGGTGTACTACTGACTATTATTACGCAAAATTATGGTATCACTTTCGGAATCTTTTGTACCTGCCATTTTCAGGAAAAGCAGACCTCTCCATATTTCCTCTACTCTCTGCGAACACTCTTAATTATTCTCTCTCATGGGAGGCCAGGAGCTCGATGTTTTGATCTTGTAGACAAATTCAGAAGTACTCTCGATGATAGTTCTGTGAGGTCGGCCGAACTGGTTTTCCGTATTTTTCGTGCAACTGAGAGAGAAGTTCCATAGTACTGTGCTGTGGCCCTTCGTTGTTTTTCTGTTGAAATGAAGATGCAAAAAAATGGAACTGATATAAAATAAATGCCTGTTTTTATGAAAGGGTAAGATACATTGAGATACCTAGGAGATGGCTTGGTCATGTGGAAAAAATGGAGGGTGTTGGCCTGGAAAAAAAAACAAGAAAGTGTTGCGAAGAATCAGTAGAGTAAGATTTTTGAAAATGTTGTAAAGAGTGTGTGTGAAAGAGGGACTGGAAAGGAAAGCCGAAACAACCAGCAAGAGGGAGAGGGTGTGCACGATAGAGGATTATGGCACTGGGGTGTGTGTGTGTGTGTGTGTGTGCAGGAAATCGACAAGTTTTGATGACCCTTTCGTGATGAATAAATCTGATTTTGTGAAATTTTTTGAGGGCTTCATCTACGACTGGGCGGACTGAGTATCAGCAGCGGAAATAGAAATGAAATACAGAATTTAGGCTGAGGGTCAAGCGCTGGGAAGGTCATCCAGCGCAAATTTAAACGCTCACTCTGAAACAATTTTAGGAGAGTGTGGAAAGTAAGATGGAAGAAAGAGAATATGACGGAGGTACAGTAAAGGAATGAAAGGGGTCGCAGTTCAAGAACCTTTTAGTGAGGCCTCAGTCTCGTCTCTGACTCTCTACTCTCTCGGTGATGAATACAGCAGTAACCGGTGCTGTCTTTTTCCTTGGAGCCACCCTTTATTTTAGAAAATGGCTTGATGTTGTGAAAAAGATATGTTGGTTTTTATGCATATATTATGAGTCTGCATGTCTTCATGTATGTATTTGTGAGGAGAATTATTTGTTGTTAAATGTGTGTGAGACACTTCGAGTTAGAGATTTGTTTTCTCTCCAACGGTGACTGTTTTCGGCAGTAATGTTTTCAGTGAGTATCAAGTTTAGCTTGAAAAACTATTGTTTTATATATAATACGAAAATTTTCCATATCTCTCTCTCTCTCTCTCTCTCTCTCTCTCTCTCTCTCTCTCTCTGGCAATAGCAATTAAGTGACTCTGGACACTGTATGTCTAAATTGTATGGGAGTCGACAAGAGAATTGAAATCACCCTTACATTAACGTTTCTTATGTAAAGTGGGATTTGTACCAAATGCCCGTCATTCGAGAACCATGTTTTCAGAGAGCGGAATATGAATGACATTTGCAGGTTAGTTAGAGAAACGCACGGTGTACTGCTGACTATTATTACGCATATTATGGTATCACTTTCAGATTTTTGTGTACCTCACATTTTCGGGAAAAGCAGACCTGTCACTCCATATTTCCTCTGATACAATGAGTGTCCTTCCTAATGCGAACACAGATTTTTCGTGTGCTCAATTATTCTCTACATGGGAAGCCAGGTGAGCTCGATGTTTTGATCCTTGTAAAACAAATTCAGAAGTACAGGGATCGATGCACGTAATTCCTTCGATAATAGTTCTGTTTAAGGTATGCCGAACTGGTTTTCCGTATTTTCGTGCGATGGCCCCCTTTGGGTCGTGAGAGCGAAGTTCCATAGTACTATATTGTGGCCCTCCGTTGTTTCTTCTGTTGAAAGGAAGATGCAAAAATGGAACTGCTGATATAAAATAAATGCCTAGTTTGTGAGGCACAAGAAGAATTGAAAGGGTAAGATACATTGAGATACCTAGGAGATGGCTTGGTCATGTGGAAAAAATGGAGGCTGTTGGGCTGGTGAAAAAAATAAGAAAGTGTTACGAAGAATGAGTAGGGAAAGATTTTTGAAAATGTTGGAGAGTGTGTGTGAAAGAGGGACTGGAGAGGAAAGCCGAAACAACCAGCAAGAGGGAGAGTGTGTGCACGATAGGGGATTATGGCAATGTGTGTGTGTGTGTGCAGGGGATCGACAAGCTGCTGATGACCCTTTCGTGATGCATAATGCATCTGATTTTGTGAAATTTTTGTACAAAGGGCCTTCATCTACGACTGGGCGGATTGAGTATACAGCAGCGGAAATGGAAATGAAATACAGAATTTAGGCTAAGGGTCAAGCGCTGGGACCTATGAGGTCATCCAGCGCTGAAAGGGAAATTGAGAGTAAAGAGGATTTAAACGCTTAACAGGATGAAAACCTCAAAGCAGTTGCACTATGAAACAATTTTTAGGAGAGGGTGGAAAGTAAGATGGAAGAAAGAGAATATGACGGAGGTACAGTAAAAGGAATGAAAGGGGTCGCAGTTGGGGGCCGAAGGAACGCTACCAAGAACCTTTAGTGAGGCCTACAGTGCACAGAGTGAGGTGCACCGACGGCACTACCCTCCTACGCGGATGAATACAGCAGTAACCGGTGCTGTCTTTCTTCCTTTGGTGCCACCCTTTATTTTAGAAAATGTCTTGATGTTGTGAAAAAATTTTATGTTTTTATGTATATATGTATGAGTCTGTATGTCTACATGCATGTATTTGTGAGGAGAATTATTTGTTGTTAAATGTGTGTGATACACTTCGAGTTAAAGATTTGGTTTTCTCTCCAGTTCCTTACGGTGACTGTTTTCAGCAGTAGGCCTCTGTTCGATAATGTACTTGAAAGTTTTCAGTGAGTATCAAGTTTTAGCTTGAAAAGCTATTGTTTTATGTATAATACGAAAATTTTCCTAATCTCTCTCTCTCTCTCTCTCTCTCTCTCTCTCTCTCTCTCTCTCTCTCTCTCTCTCTCTCTCTCTCTGGCAATAGGAATTAAGTGACTCTGGACACTGTATGTCTAAATTGCATGGGAGTTGACAAGAGAATTGAAATCACCCTTAGATTAACGTTCTTCATGTAAGGTGGGATTTGTACTAAATGCCCGTCATTCGAGAACCATGTTTCCAGAGAGCGGAACGTGAGTGACATTTGCAGTTTAGTTAGAGAAACGCACGGTGTACTACTGACTATTATTACGCATATTATGGTATCACTTTCGGAATCTTTTTGTACCTCCCATTTTCGGGAAAAGCAGACCTGTCACTCCATATTTCCTCTGATAAAATGAGTGTCCTTCCCAATGCGAACACAGATTTTTCGTGTGCTCAATTATTCTCTACATGGGAGGCCAGGTGAGCTCGATGTTTTGATCCTTGTAAACAAATTCAGAAGTACAAGGATCGTTGCACGTAATTCCTTCGATAATAGTTCTGTTTAAGGTATGCCGAACTGGTTTTCCGTATTTTCGTGCGATGGCCCTCTTGGGTCGTGAGAGCGAAGTTCCATAGTATTGTGGCCCTTTGTTGTTTCCTCTGTTGAAGAAAGATGCAAAAATGGAATTGTTGATTTAAAATAAATGCCTAGTATGTGAGGCACAAGAAGAATTGAAAGGTTGAAAATGTTGGAAGAGTTAATACACTGAGATACATAGGAGATGGCTTGGTCATGTGGAAAAAATGGAGGGTGTTGGGCTGGTAGAAAAAAAAAAAAAAAAAGTGTTACGAAGAATGAGTAGAGAATGACTGAAAATGTTGGAGAGACAGTATGAAAGAGGAACTGGAAAGGAAAGCCGAAACAACCAGGAGGAGGGATGGTGTGTGCACGAAAGAGGATTATGGCACTGTGCGTGTATGTGTGTGTGTGTGTGCAGGGGGATCGACAAGTTGCTGATGACCCTTTCGTGATGATTACTAAGGGTGTTTTACAATGCATCTGATTTTGTGAAATTTTTGCAACAAATCTCCTCTCTCTCTCTCTCTCTCTCTCTCTCTCTCTCTCTCTCTCTCTCTCTCTCTCTCTATGCAATAGAAAAAGTGACTCTGGCCTATGTTTAATCTGAATGGGAGTCGACAAAAATTGTCTACGACTGGGTGGGTTGAGTATACAGCAGCGGAATATGAATGAATTTGCAGGTTAGTTAGAAATGAAATACAGAATTTAGGCTAGGACAGACCTGTCACTCATATTTCCTCATGTGCTGGGACCTATGAGGTCATCCAGCGTTGAAGGGAAATTGAGAGTAAAGTACTGGTTTTTATTTTCATGCAAACGCGCAACAGGATGAAAACTGATATGAAATAAATGCCAGTCGCACTATGAAACAATTTTTAGGAGAGGAGGAAAGTAAGATGGAAGAAAGAGAATTTGGCGGAGGTGACAGTAAAGGAATAAAAGGGGTTGCAGTTATGACCCTTTCGGGTATAATGCCGAAGAACGCTACCAAGAACCGAAGGTCATGTGCTTTAGTGAGGCTGAAGGGAAATTGAGGCTAACAGGACAGTGCACAGTAAAAGGAATGAAGGGGTCGCAGTTGGGGCCGAAGGTGTGAGGGGCCTACAGTGCACCGCGACGGCACTGCCCTCCTACGGGGATGAATACAGCAGTAACCGGTGCTGTCTTTTTTCCTTTGGAGCAACCCTTTATTTTAGAAAATGTTTTGATGTTGTGAAAAACTATATTATGTTTTTATGTATATATGTATGAGTCTATATGTCTACATGTATGTATTTGTGAGGAGAATTATTTGTTGTTAAATGTGTGATACACTTCGAGTTAAAGATTTGGTTTTCTCTCAGTTCCATGGTGACTGTTTTCAGCAGTACTGTTATGGTGACTGAAAATTTTTAATGAGCATCAAGTTTTAGCTTGAAAAGCTATTGTTTTATGTATGACACGAAAATTTTCCTAATCTCTCTCTCTCTCTCTCTCTCTCTCTCTCTCTCTCTCTCTCTCTCTCTCTCTCTCTCTCTCTAGCAATAAGAATTAAGTGACTCTGGACACTGTATGTCGAAATTGCATGGGAGTTGACGAGAGAATTGAAATCACCCTTACATTAACGTTTCTCTTGTAAAGTGGGATTTGTACCAAATGCCCGTCATTCGAGAACCATGATTTCAGAGAGCAGAACGTGAATGACATTTGCAGTTTAGTTAGAGAAACGCTCGGTGTTCTGCTGACTATTATTACGCATATTATGGAATCACTTTCAGATCTTTTTTGTACCTCCCGTTTTCGGGGAAAGTAGGCCTGTCACTCCATATTTTCTTTGATAAAATGAGTGTCCTTCCCAATGCGAACACAGATTTTCGTGTGCTCAATTATTCTCTACATGGGAGGCCAGGTGAGCTCGATGTTTTGATCCTTGTAAACAAATTCAGAAGTACAGGGATCGATGCACGTAATTCCTTCGATGATAGTTCTGTTTAAGGTATGCCGAACTGGTTTTCCGTATTTTCGTGCGATGGCCCCCGTTGGGTCGTGAGAGCGAAGTTCCATAGTATTGTGGCCCTTTTTTTGTTTCTTCTGTTGAAAGAAAGATGCAAGTCTGACCTTCCTGATGATGGGATCGAGATAGTATACGATACTAGAATCTTGAAGCTATTGGAATATTTATGGCAAAAATTCTGAAAACAGCTGATGGTCATTTGCATGGTAAAATATAAAACTCTTTACTTGAAAATAATCAGGAACTTCATGTGTAACTTTTGAGGTGAAGTTTTTTTGCAGCACCTCGAAGGCCTTTGTCAAAAGAGCCATCAAGCTTTCAAGTACGTTTGCACTCTCTATCGACAGCCCTAATCGTAAGACAGATCTAAGGACGCGCAGTGAAGATATTCTTATTCCAGTTTACATCCCTGAAGAAAACCCCTCATTGATCGTCAATCTTCTTAAGCTTACAAGCTTTTTTACTTGCTCTTATTCAGGTCTTTCTCCATGTGTTAAGCAAATGACCTCTCTCTCTCTCTCTCTCTCTCTCTCTCTCTCTCTCTCTCTCTCTCTCTCTCGTAATCTAGGTATCACACACACTTTACTTTGCTTAAACCCACTTTGGTTATCAAGACTCGCTTATGCGATCTCAACTCCCATCCCTCCATCTGAGCCAGATTCCCCCTTCCCCTTTCCCTTCCCCCTCCCCCCTCTCTCTCTCTTCCATCACACTTCGCTTAACTCGTCTGCTCGACCGCCTATCTGATCCAGCCTGACTAAAGCCTCCATACATTTCATGTCGAAGGACTTTGCACCATTTATGAGGATTCCCGGAGCAATCTCACCCCCCTCCTTTCCTCCCCTCTAACAACGATTAGAACATGCAGATATTCCCCTTTAGCGTCCACTTCCATCTCTTCAAAGGCAACCCCCCTTCCACCTACCCCTGCCCTTCCTCCCCCCCCCCTTCCCCTGAGTGTATGGCACTTACCTCCTTCATTTCCCGATGGGTCTGTGTCTTTGCCCATTTCCTTCTCGCATTTAGTCCAGGTCCCTTATCTCGAGTCATTCCCTTCTAAGCTCCGAAAGGTCTCGTCGTAGGGCGCCTCGCCGTCTGTATTTGCCGCCTATCTGTATTCACAAAGTAAATTCGTCTGAAGATTGTGGCATTAGTCACTTTGTGATCATCTTGCTAACGAATGATGAGGAGGGACTAGAGTGACTGAGACTTAGGGCCATCTGCTTTCGTGATTCAGAGTTTTTTTTTCTTTTTTTTTTAATAAACATTTGTATTTGTTTTTGTATGTTCTAATCTAAATAGTTGATATTGTAGGGTTTATTCAAGTAGAGACAAACCTTGCTTTGTTAGTATTAATGCTTTTTCATCGAGCGGGATTACATGGAGTATTTTTTTTTTTGCAAGTGTTTTTCTTTGTTATGTATCTAATTTGTTGATCTTTGTTATCTTTCTTGTTATAGTTAGTTCTTTACTTGTGTATTTTTTCCCGTATTGATTGCATTCCCTATGAGAGCCATTTGTCTTGTAGCATAATATAATAATAATAATAATAATAATAATAATAATAATAATAATAATAATAATAATAATAATAATAATAATAATAATAATAATAATAATAATAATAATAATAATAATGACGTTCTTATTCAAATGCCAGTTAATCTAGGTGGTTCGCCCAATCTTTTCCTTTACATGAATTGAGCCATCACTCGTATTGTCGGTGTTGATGCTTTTAATCAAGTGCCCATTATTTGTTATTCTACACTTTAGCTCAATTCAGGCATTGTCATCATTTGCTTCGTACTAGTAATACGAAGCTTCTTTTCTAAGAACAAATTTCCAGAAAGATATTAAAAATATCTCGCACTAAAGATTTCATTACTGTGAATGATATGATCAGAATTTTATGTGCGTATCAGCTTTGTAGAAATATGGATTACTTAGAATCTGAGAATAAATATGAAATAAAATAATAAAAGGGATTGAAGAAGAATGAAATAAAATAACCAAATCTGTTACGTTCTGAGATATGACCAAGGATGCAGCTTTTCTTTCTGACTGTACGGGCCAAGAACTCATTTTATTAGTTGCGTTGACAAATTATTTCCTAAAATGCGAATTCATTTTGATGTATTTCTCATTTAATGGATTCACATGAGAACACGGTGTTCCTTAGACCACTCGAAGTGAAAGGCACTTTGAATATTTCAGGAACCAAGTTACTTGATTTGATGTTATTTTTTTAAAAAGATAATGTCTTATGACTATTTTAAGTGTTAAGGGAAATTTTTTTGCCAAAAATATAAATTCGTGTAATTTATCTTATCTCAGTTGAGCCCTAATCCTCTTATTCCTGCCGAGCGCAACCATATTTGCTGAACAGCAGCACCAATATACAGTAAATGTGCCTCTCTATAGAACTTCTCAGTTCCAGAGTCCTCTATTCCTCACACCGTTTGACTGTGGAACAGTCTCTTACTACCCTAATACTATTCTCCTTGCATTTTAATACATTTTTATCTATTGATTAATTTTTTAAATTATTTTTATTTTTTTATTAGTAAGAGCTCTTCTTTCTGCATTTCTCTTTGCCTCCTTGTCTCCTTAATAAACACCATATTCTTCGGAAGCTTGAATTTCAAGTTAATGGCCCCTGTGGGCTTGTTCCATAAGAATAGGGTTCATCTTCTGAATAACAATAATAATAATAATAATAATCATCATCATCATCATCATCAAGTTAGAACGTATGGCGGGTACATAAATAAAGTTTGTCATTTAATTATGCTTAGTATGTATAATTGTAAGAAGTCGGTCAAGTGATAGACATTATTTTCTCATTCTCATGAACCTTGCTTTACTGTAAAGTTGCCAGGATTCAATTCGCTTGCTACGCTTAGCCATTTGGGCACCATCCTTTAAATCTCATTGTGCCTTTGTTGACGCGAATGTGAATCTTGTAATTGGTAGTTTGCCGACTATAGTAGTTTGCGGGCACTGGAAAAGGCATAGGGCTAGCAACCTTATCCCAACATATATATTGATATTCGGAACTTCCCAGAGACCTGTTTTAAGAAGAAAAATGTTGACGAGCAAATAGGTCACCTCTCTTGTTTATTTTGAATTTTGGAATTTTGTAAGGCATATTATATGCGTGTAATGAAATTTTTAACGCTCGTTAGCCAAAAAATTTTGATGGAGCTTCATTTGACTTTAGAACATGATAAATTGGAATAGATATGCACGGATTTCGATACACCAAATGGGGTTTAAAAAAAAAAATCTGAAATTTAACTAGAATAAGGAAGTGACGCCCTTGGTGGAACCATCACGTCGAAGAGGTGCCCAGTAGTAAAGAATCGTCCCCCGGAGGATCAGATATACGAGCCTAAGTACACACAGGGCGCATCGGGTTCCGGCATCTTTTGCCCCGCTGCCAAAATCTTGCAATGAAGGGCGGAGTTAATGGGATTCGAAATGCTTTTCAATCGAGGTGAGCGATCGCTTCTTATTCGCCTTCTTTAACTACCTCCCCTCCCCCTTCCCTCTCCCCTTTCCCCTCCCCCTTTTCCCACCTCCGCCACACCCTTCCGTATCTTCTGCCAGAGCCTGATGCATGGATACCCTCTTTTTTTTATGACAGGAGAAAAGAATGGTGCGTGGGAATAATATATGGTACTATGGCTCTCTCACAGATAACTCAATGCAGTGGTCGCATAATTCTTATTACTAAAGGTATGGACTTCTATTTATGGCTACGTAAGATAAAGGCTGACTTCTGGTTTCTGTGGCGTTCAATACTTTCTTCTCAGGTGACTGCAAATTCACTGCTTCTCTTTGTCTTAAAGATTGTTGCTTGATTTGGTGTTGGTAATAATTTCTATTTTTCTGAAGAGGGTCCCTAAGTTCTGGTAAATTGAGCATTTTTCGCAATGCATAGCTGATGGCCAGAGAGTGTTAGGGATAGTGGTATACGTAAATTCAAGCAGTGTTCAGAATCTAATGTGACTTTAAATTTTAAGGTACCTTTGTAAATCCACTGTGGCCTCTCCTAGGCAGTTCGACGCATTGCGTCTGAGCAGAATCTTAGACCAGACTGACTTTTTGCATTTACCTTTCATGGTTTAATATAGCAGAGAATCAGCTAAAAGTACGATATTTGTATATTCCTATATACACACGGTTAGCCATGCCTTCGTGTGTACAGTCATTTAATTGATTTGATACACCCAAGCAACCAAGACAGACCTGAAGAACTCTTTAGTATTCTGACTTGAGATGGGTGGAGGTGACAGGTGTTGGCCCTTCTAAACGACCCCCCAACTCTCGCCCCAACCCTCAACCTCCATTTCGAGGAAGGCTGTCCAACCCCTACCCATCCATACTCCTCCCCCAATCCCTGTGCTTTTAAATTTTCCTCTACCTTGAACATGAACATAGGAGAATATTTTGGCACTGGTTTATTGGTTTAGTTTCAGCTAATGGCGACCGTGATAGGTACAGCAGTTACATTCGCACCTCGAGTGTTACGTGGTCGTTAAGACTAACATTATCAGGATTTATTGCTTGTTAAGTATATGATTCATTTACATATTCATTTATTTATAATTATTGAGAGGGGCCACGTGGGACTTTGTTTCTTCGTTTTTCAAAGAAGCGTTCGATTTTTTTTTCATTGTTTTCTTTGTGCTTGATGGCAATCTTCTTTAGAAACTTGCTTAGCAAGTTATGTCCATTAAGGTATTCTCCATACGAACAGGTGCGTACGTTGATTGATGATAGAAATAATAATTTGGCATATCTTAATTTATCATAATTTTTTAAAAGCTGTTTTGTTCACAGTCCATATATATATATATATATATATATATATATATATATATATATATATATATATATATATATATATATATATATATATAAATATAATATGAATTTTTATCATTTATATACGCTTCATATTTTCATTAAGCCACAATATTGAATTTAATGTACCTTTGGTATAATTGACATCAAGGGAATTATAACTGGTGAGTGCTTCTGCGCCAGCCAGGGTTCGAAGCGTGTTTCCTAGTGTGGCTAGAGATAGCCAGTGACTTTGACCACACCAAGCTGTTGAATTTTAAGCCTCCTTATGTTTTCCCTCATTCTTGCATTTGTAGGAGTCTAAGTTTTGTTTTTCGGAGTTGAGCCTATTTCTGAGTATGATCTCATGCAGTTTGTAGAAATGTACTTATTTTTTAAACATATTTCTGAGCTAGATATTGACGCCACACCCCCTTATGTTCATGTTTTGTAAGATCTCATGTAGTTTGTAGAAATGTGCTTATTTCAAAGTCATTTATCGCTCTTGACCATAATATAATGACTTCATTTGCATGCAACATGAAATATGTCCTTCCATCCCATTTATTATATATCAATTTTGATGTGCATTCAACATACTAAAGGTGATTTTTTGTGATTTTGTCTCCGTATATTTGCTGATTATCATCGGTATCCTTTTCAGCCCTGATATGAAAAAAGACAAAGTAATTGAAGTTCTCATGTTATTTGTTTGTTGTTGATATCAAATTCCACGTAGAAGATACTACCTGGACAATTTTCTTAAAATTCTAATGTGCATTTCTTGACCTTTGTACAGTACCTGTTTGTGAGTCGACTGCGGGCAGAAAAGGGCCATGGGACTAGCAACCCCATCCCCAATTATTCTCAGAGAACCGAAAGGTTAACGCCTTCCGGAGTCACTTTTCTAAGGTGTGTATGTGTGTGTGTATGTATGTGTGTGTATGTATGTGTGTGTCTGTGAGTCTAGGTAATGATTGTGCACGTAGGTTCAGCCTAGCGGGACGGGGTTTCATTTGCATTCGTTAACGCTGTAGATTAACCCATAGACAATTCTAGGAGCATTGATGCAATTAGATGTTCAATATGAAAGCGCGTGTACATTGACAGTGTAGCATGTGAATTGATAAACATTATATTACATGGGAACGTGGGTGATTTACTAAATAAGTTTATAAAACATTGTATCGGGTGAAGGTGTATACCGGTATTTATTTTCTGGGTACACAAGCTATATATCACGTGGGAATATGAACACAATATTAATTGAGCAGAATACTGACACTGTACTGTAGAATATATGAACAGTGCATGACATGAAGATATTTATTATTTGTTACGAGACTTTTTAAAGAAAATATTTCATGGGAACGTCTATGATATATTACGCTAGAACATAAGTGGTATTTTTTAAATTTCTTTATACTTAATAAAATATGTTCTTTCATCTTTGGTTATGTACAGAATATCATTTTAGGAGCACATCATATTTCTGAATTTTTTATGTAGTATCTACTTTAATGATAAAAGGAACAAAGACTACGGTAATTAACCGGATTTCCGAGTCAGAGTTCTGTAAATTCTGTCGTGCAAAATCCAAATCTCCCACATTGGTTGCTTCATAGATTCTTTAATGTCTAAAAGGAAGTTAATTTGATATGACCGATGTATTGCATTTGTGCCATTAAAAGAGAACATTTATTTAGCAAAAATATTTTATAAACTATTTACAAAAACGTCTGAGTGAGCCATGATAATAATCAGAGAGAGAGAGAGAGAGAGAATGTTACTTAATGCAGGCTGACCGTTAGTGACACGAAGAGCTACTTTTCTGCGGTTTGGCCCTTATAGGAGGGAGAGAAACGGATGCATTTAACTCGTCCCGTATTTCCCTTGATCCAAACGTCATGGACTCCATTTGGGTCTCATCTGGAAATGGGCTGGTCCTAAGACCTCTGTAATCCGTGTGGCATGTTGCACAGACGCCCAGAACTTCCATCCCCCTTTTTCTCTCTGTCAAACGCTCTGCATGTGGACCTCTCTCTCTCTCTCTCTCTCTCTCTCTCTCTCTCTCTCTCTCTGAAACGTTCTGCATGCTGCTATTATTTCTCTTTCTGTCTCTGAAGCGTTCTGCATGCTGATATTATTCTCTCTCTCTGTCTCTCTCTCGTTCTGCGTTCATGCTGATATTATCTCTCTCTCTCTCTCTCTCTCTCTCTCTCTCTCTCTCTCTCTCTCTCTCTCTCTCTCAAGCGTTCTGCATGCTGATTTTATTTCTCTCTCTCGCTCTGAAATGCTCTGCATGCTGATATTATTTCTCTCTCTCTCTCTCTCTCTCTCTCTCTCTCTCTCTCTCTCTCTCTCTCTCTCAATGAAGGTGCTCAGTGAGGTGCCTGACGAGTGACGGATATTAATCATATCCAACTTTGAGAAAGCTATATCGTACTTAGATCTAGCCTTTTGCTTTTATCAGCAAGGTTTGAACATCAATGAAAAACGCCAGATGTCATGCCATACATGTAAACTGTGTAACGGCGGTCTACCCTGTATATTCTCTTGAATAGTTCAATTTTATCTTGGGCTCAGTATTAAATTATGATCCGCACACCTACCGCCATCTAACGCCGAGGGATACAAAGAATGCTGACCGCTTTTCTCTTTAACATTTAGCGCGGTCGGAAAAACTGAGATAGATTCAGTGATAAAAACGACTCTCTGGACCCCATAAATGGGTTCTGTAGCTGACATTACGGCAAGATGAATGCCTCTGGAGGACGACCCGACGTCCCCCCACCCCCCCAGTTTACTTGGTGGGACCGTACCCATCACCCTACAGCACCCCACCCATACATGATAAGCGCCGTTGAATTAGATTAAGATTTGGCTTTAAGGGATCACTGGTAAGGGTATGCAGTAATTTATGGGGTGGGTGAGGTCATGATCCAACAGCCTTCAACGTCTTCTCTCGTCCCTGGTGCGGTATGGCAAGACCCACGGGCCGTGGCAAGACCTTTCCGAGGGTCCCAGTGTATGGCATGACCATGAAGGTTAAATGGCAAGGCTTGTAATGATGAACTGAATTATTCTGCCGTCTTCTATGCAAATGAACTCTTGTTTTATTTTATATATAGGCCTGCATTATTTGTTGTGCTAGGGAATGGGTAAGTAAGATCAAATATTCTGATTATACAGGACACTGATTTTTATATCTAGCATTCTCGTGAGTTTCCTTTTTCACCCTTTCTATTATAAGAACTTTGTAAATGCCTTTGAATTTATTGTGTCGATAATTTTGTAGCAAGGAATGTGCAAGGACCAATGAATGTCTATGATTCTGGGATCGTAAGAGCGTAAATATAACGTGTTTTTCAAATTTCATTGTTTTAGCAAGAATGGACCATACCTATGGAGTATTTTATCAGAGCGAAATGAGTAAAAATATAAAACTGTGAACCTATCATTTGTACATTTGATAGTGAGTTATTTACAAATGAGTTCATCTCCATAATGTTGAAACGGACTGTCTTTCTCTCACGACAGTCACCGAGTTCCTTAGCCCCTGCGTTCATGTCCATGAGAAAAGTACTTGGACTGTACCGGTCGAGCATATTCAGTAAAAAAAAAAAAAAAAATTGTCTCTTGATATTCCGTTGTAAATTTGAATAAGAATATTATTACTCCCAATTCGCAGCGACATGAATAAGAGATGGGAACCGCACTTGTCTCGCTGCCTTCTGTCATACATCTGTTGTTCTCCCATCATTCATGGCAACGGAGCGAATCATTGTGTCTATGGGTTTTATGTGGGACCGAGATAACGATGACTGTCTCCGTATGAAGTTGGAAGTAAGGGATTACCCAAAATTACCTTAAATTACGGGGGGCTCTCTCTCTCTCTCTCTCTCTCTCTCTCTCTCTCTCTCTCTCTCTCTCTCTCTCTCTCTCTCTCCTTCGCTTTTATTGTTTTTTAATGGTTACATCTCTTTGAATTTAATTTTGTAGTTAGCATATCTATTAGCTCTCTTCACTTGGAAATTATTTGCTTTATTTTGAATAATAAATGCATACTATTTGTACTTTAAGTATATTTCAAAAATGCATTTCTTTAAATGTATAAAAATGCACAACATACAGAGATGTACACTGATATAAACTTACATTATTAACTTGCTTACAAATGTAAAGATTATTAAAACTACTTCTTCTTTATTATGTAGAATAAGTCGAGTAAAAACTTCTCAACTCTCAAAGAGTTGCGCTATAAAGATTCGTTATAAAAGTACATCAATAAAGGTGTGTTCGTGGCTCCCGGTACTGTTAGCATTACCTGTATTGTTCCACTTGAATATACGAGGTGTGGGAACAAGAAGTTATGTGTCATCGTCACTGACCATAGCCATACACATCACAGTTTATAGCTCGCTAGGCAACTATTTTCTTTAAGAACAGTGTTCCATTAAGAAGAGTGCACCTGTTCTACTGTATACTGCTTGTGAAGTGTATGATTTAAAGGTGCACTGCATGCTACCGCTTTAATTGAAAGCGTTAAGGTCTATAGTGACGTTTTCCTATAAGAATAGCCCTCACGTGGTGCGCTGTAGGTATTACTTAAGGGTCTTTGCAGCGTCCCGTCGGCCCCTAGCTGCGACCTCTTTCATTCCTTTTACTGTGCCCCCGTTCATATTCTCTTTCTTCCATCTGACTTTCCACCATCTCTAACAGTCGTTTCATAGTGCAACCGCGAAGTTTTCCTCCTGTTACACCTTTCAAACTTTTTTACCGTCCATTTCCGTTTCAGCGCTGAATGGCCTCATAGGTCCCAGCGCTTGGCCTTTGGATTAAATTCTATATTCTGTTCTATAAGAATAGCGTAGAAATTAACTATATGTGAACTAATCTCGATTGAAAGGCGCACTGCTTGCTTTAACCTCAGGAGAGAGAGAGAGAGAGAGAAAAAGAGATCCAAGTTCTTTACTGTGACACTTAATATAGGTCTGTGGTCTGTTAATATACAGTTACTAAGGTTGTCACCCAGTACGATATATACAGTAGATATTTTCTGTTTTCGTGATAAACAGTCATCTGCCAAAACCAGTGATTTACACCTGAACCTGTTTTACAGGTTTTGTCACTGACTTACTTCAGTGTTGTTTATATTTTAGCTAAAACAGTTCATTAGTTCAATAGCTGATGCTCGTAAATGTATTAAGAACGTGTTAATGATTTTCAATATAGCAAAATATCACGGACAGTGGGCCGTAACCACTTTGTAACGCTACAATAACTATGATTGTGAGAACAATGATAAATGAAAGGAAGGAATTATATGGGAAACGGTGGAAAAATTGTGTTATGGTTTGTTACTTTCTTTAATCGTAAGACTAGCGGTAGCGGTACGAAAGGAAAAATGACACGCAGGAAACACGGGAAAATGGGAACTGATGATAAATCAGAGGTGGACAGAGTACGTGCAAGCATTGTGGCCGACGACATCCTTGGCCTTTTCGTCTCCACGTTTGACATTCATCAAAGTAACAGGTGATATTTAGCGATACCCTTTTTTATACGAGTTCCTTTTTTCTTAGCTATTAAATTGATACGCTAATTTAGCTTCAACCTTGGTGTAATCTTGTCTGTTAGTTTTTTTTTTTTTTTTTTTTTTACTTTTTTGTCTCTGACCTTTGGTATTTATTAGGCAGTGGATTTGGTTTATTTGTTTTAAATACGTTATTAGTGTTTGACATTTTTTAGGTAATTTCATGGTTGTAAGAGACGCGAAATGACACTAGATATTTAATTTTGGAGAAATTTGCTTTGAAATAAAAATGATCCTTTTTACCATTTTAACTATAGTGTATTTTGTTCCAGCTGTTCTTCCGTAAGTTCCTAAGCTATATTAAGTTATTTTTTTACATTGTTTTAACTTTTGTGGTTTTCTCCTATTAGTGCAAATTTCTTTATTAATAAGTGTTTATTTCTTCAATCCCAATGTTTTTCGTAATTTTTTTCACATTTTGCTTAATAAGAATTTTGATTTGCCAACTGCGAATTTTTCCCATGAACAACTTTTCCCCTTTTTAGCTGTTGCTAATAGCTATGAGTTGCCATGTAGCGATTCTTATCACTTCTCACCTTTCGGGACTTACTTTCTCTGCAATCTATCACACCAGACGTGTCAATTACATCATATGCGGCACACGCCCCTAAACGGGCAAATATGCGAGGGGTTAATAGTACGAACGCTATAAATCTGTCTGTTTTTGTGCCGTTATCTCACGTTCCATCTCTTCCCTTATTAGTTTTCTTTATTTTCGTCATCAGTGGGTATTGATTTGCTCTTTAGATTCTGTTTTTATAAGTTTTTTTCCATCTTTCTCGACTTTTGCTGTTAATACTTCACAACTATCCATCCTAAACTTTCTGCATTTTATTCCGTCTTAATTAAACAAGAGATTTTCATGGGTATTGATTTACTCTTTAGATATTGTTTATGTTTTTTTTTTTCCTTAAGTTTCGTATCACTCATTCCATCTTTCTCGACTTTTGCTCTTAATACTTCACAGCTATCCTTCCTAAACTTTCTGTATTGCATTTCATCTTGATTCAACAAGAGATTTTCATTTGTAGATATTTTTTGTTTCTTATGCCACTTTTTGACTCATTTCATTTCTCTGCACCGGATGATTTTTATTAGTTATTTTCTTATATATATAAGTTTGATTCTGTATATGTCAAAGGTTGGTGTTGAGCCTTAGCTTCGGAATACATTATGTTTCTATACCTTTCAAACCTCATGGCGGTCTTTAGCTTTTTCCTAGATGGCATTATTTCATTTTCCTGACTTCATTTTTTGACAGTTTCATAGACAATACAGATCCTAGCTTTTAAAGCATCGGTAATATTCCAGTAAAGTAATTAAAGTTAAGTATACCTCAGTTTAACCAGACCACTGAGCTGATTAACAGCTCTCCTAGAGAGGGCTGGCCCGAAGGATTAGATTTATTTTACGTGGCTAGGAACCAGTTGGTTACCTAGCAACGGGACCTGTAGCTTATTGTGGAATCCGAACCACATTATAGCGAGAAATGAATTTCTATCACCAGAAATAAATTTCTCTAATTCTTCATTGGCCGGCCGGAGAATCGAACGCGGGCCCTGCAGAGTGCTATCCGAGAACGATACCAACCCGTCCCATGAGGAACTTAGTAAAGTAAATAACGACCAATTAGTTATATGATTATTCTGTCGACGAAAGGACACTGCCAACGCGCTCATTTGTAATTATTGCCAAAGAAAAAATTTTTAAAGTTCATGATCTCTGTGCCCAGGTTTTTTTTTTAATCGTTATCGTTAAGGTTTACAGGCTAGCCTTGTCTTCCTGTCTGCTTTTATGCTTGAATATGGAAGTGACTTTCGTTTGCCTGCTTCCTCATGTCCTTTCTTCACTTCTTTCAGTTTACTTGAGTTTTTAATAGCGCATTGGTCAGTGATGTGCGCTAGAATGAATAAAGATACAGCAAAGAAATTTTTCTTTAATTGTTAGGTAATGACAGTTTTTAAAATGATTTTACGTGATAGTTCTTTAATCTAAAAAGACAAGACCTTGCGTACAAAAGAAGCGTGGGTCATCTAGGTTCAAATGCTGATCCCACAATAAAGGAACATATGTTTCTCTTTTTTCTAAGCAGTGCTAGCATTGCCGATGTGCGCCGGATATATTAATAAGAAAGCACTAATTACCTTTCTTGCGTTGTTACACACATCCCATTAACAAGGCTGTAATTTGCGTCCCAGAAATTGACCTCCTGTATGTTATATCGCCTCGTTACAGAAAGCGATCGTTATAAACGTCAATATACATAACCATTAAACTCGATCCCCTACCTCCCCCCAACCCTCCCCCACCTCGCGCCCTCCCCTCTCCTCTTCAGATGCTTTGGACTTCACATCGAAAGTAACATCCCCGTGCTCGCGAGATTGCTTGCTTGGGATATTGCTTGCGTGTCTCGCCCACTGGAGGCTGATAATTGCTAACCGACAGCTTCGTAATGTAGACGTCGCTGTACAACATTACGAAGACGACTCGAAATCGCCCCCCACCCCCTCTGTGTGTGACCGGGGGCTTTCATTGAACATTAGTTCCAGGCATATCTGTTGTGTACAACGTTTTACTCAGGTCTGCTACGAGTAATTCGGACGGTGGTAACAGGAGTCGACGGACCAACAAATGAGATCAGCTGGGGGTGCGCTTATTTGTGGGATTCTGGCGAACGAAGACTGGTGAATGGGAGCGCTGTTTGTTCTAGTATTATACATATATATTTGTATTATACATACATATATATATATATATATATATATATATATATATATATATATATATAAATGAAACTGAATCTCTTGCTGACTCAACACTATGAGACTGAATAAATGAGACAATGACTGTTATCATCCTATTATCTCGGCAAACACCCCTTTTTAAGAGACATGGCTGATTGTTTGTATATACATGTAATTATAGTTATATGTATATACAATTATAATTATATATACTGTATATATATATATATGTGTGTATATATATATATATATATATATATATATTTTTTTTTTTTTTTTTTTTTTACTCACATCGGGACCGAACTTTCATCCTTCAAGTGAAAGTCCAAGGCTTGGACTCTTACTTGAAGGACCGGGGGTTCGGTCCCGATGTGAGTCAGAAATTTATTTCTGTGAAACACGTTCCCATATGTTTCTTTATTTATATATATATATATATATATATATATATATATATATATATATATATATATATATATATATATATAGAGAGAGAGAGAGAGAGAGAGAGAGAGAGAGAGAGAGAGAGAGAGAGAGATTATATTGTGTGCTTGTGTTTGCTCACCATATACCCTATTATTGCTGTAAATATCTGTTAATGGATGCCGGTGCTTGTACTTTGAAATACCATTTTGTTCTTCTTATGGCATTCAAAATAAGAGCTGCGAAGCGCCACGGACGGAATCACACTGACAAAAATTAACCTACAAAGCAGGTTACCCTTGAAGAGTTCAGGGTAAAGTGCAGAAGGAATTTTTCCAAGTCGGTAATTATCTCTTGAAATGTTTAAAAACTTATTGTGAGAGAGAAGTGGACAATTAGATATATGTTCAGAACGGCGTAAAAAGTGGTGGGCTGTCATAAAACATCTTGTTCTTCCATAAAAATTAAGAAACAAATTGAGACAGAGTTCCAGTTTAGGTCATATCGCGGTCATAATGGCCTTCTAATAGCTGCTTGTATTCATCAACAAGTTTTTTTTTTTTTTTTTCGCTTATGATGGGAACTTGAGATTGTGCACTTTAAAATCGAAACCAGTTTTGTGCAGAAATTCGAGACGTCCAGATGTCCACACTTTATTGTTTGATCTAAATTCACTTGTAATGACCCGAATCATATGCTCTCAGTTTTTGTAGGTTTATCGGTTTTTTTCTCAATATTTGGTTCAGTTTCTTATTTTGCAAAAGGTCGTATGTGTCCTGCAGGGGATCTGCAAACCATTTATTTTAACTGCTCTCCAACTTTGTGATTCTTACTACCAAGAGATTCCCATTCAGAATCCTTAACAAGGACAGAGCGATCTAGATAAATTCCATTAAGCGTATAATGACTTCATTGGCCCAAAATAAAGCGATGGAAGGAAAAAAAAAAAAAGAAATTAACGAACAGAGTTAAAGACGGAAGAAGAATCTCGACTAGGTCATCATTATCCCACGTGGGTTGAAGCATTCCTCAGACGTTCATCATCAGATATTATACTTTTTTTGTTAATTTGTTGTGGCGATTATGTTGAATGAGGTTTAGATATAATAAAATTAGTGGTCATTTTCAAGTCCGCCATTTCATCATTGTTAAATTTTTCCCTCTGAGCAGGTGAAACAAACAAATTTGCGTATACAAGTAAAGACTTAATTTCCTGAATTGTTGCTTAATCAGTCTTGCATTCCACGTCTGCTCAATTATTACTTGAGCAGATTTTACATTCTAGAAATATCTCTCTCTCTCTCTCTCTCTCTCTCTCTCTCTCTCTCTCTCTCTCTCTCTCTCTCTCTCTCATATCATGTGTACAGTATGTTAAATCGTTTTATATTCAAGAAGACTCGGTGGTATTCTATATTGTCCCGTAAACAGGCATGGCCAACGGACCGCAATAAATGGACACTACCGGCATTCGTAATGTTGCAACGTCTCGTTTTCTCATTTTTTCCCGCTTTTTCTCTCCTCTCGCCGCCTCTGCTTCTGTTGCTACTCCTAACTCATACGATTCATTATAAAAACGCTAATTACCTTCATCTGCTCGGATATAATTGCCTCGGCTCCTACACCAAGGGTCGCGCTGCGCTCCGGAGGAAATGTTTTCAAGTTTGGAAAGCTCCACTATAAAGGTTGATCTCGCATGCAAGTCAGGGACATCGGAGAGGGAATTTCTCGTCCATATGGTACCGATTCGGAGAGATTCCTGTTTGTTTCGCTTTTTGTTTTCGAGCTGACGGGAATGCTGATGGAGGACGTCAGACTGTGATGTTTCATCACACTGGATTTAGTCCCTACCTGGATATGTGATAACTAAGGAAAACCGGATGACATTGGCACAAAACCTTCTCATCTCCTCGACAATAAAACAAAAAGATTGGAAGCGTGCCACAGATCCCAAGATTACAAGGTAAGTCAAGAAAGTTTATCTGGGAAGTTGTATCTATAAAAATCTATCAGAAATTATATATTATTGCCTTTTCGTCCATTTCTTCATTTTCCCTACGACATGTAACGACACACAGGAAATGAATATAATGCATATTTGGTGCAATGTGAAAGAGGTAAAACAATGTCGTTTCGTAGATAATACATGAATTCTGTGTGACGCATCTAATAAGTGTGATTTAGGTATAGCTCTAATTGGTCGGGAGATATTTATGTGAAGCTTGAGAGAGAGAAGGTAGCTCTATATTTACTTATAATTATTAGTGTTTACTTATGAATCATATCTGCTTTTACAGCTTTTAGTTGTGCATAGTCGTACGCTTAAAGTGCTGCATATAACAGTCCACTACTAGATTTTTTTTATATTTTTTATTTTATTTCTTCTCCAACTTATACGTTGCTGTGCTCTCTACTGCCCCCTCCCCTGTCCCCACCTTCCCTAATCAATTTCTGGCTGCGCCCCAATGCCATGAAATAATTGTGCAATGAATTATCAGAAAAGGTCACATGAGGTCCCCAATAAAAGGCCATGAATTTAAAAACTCGTACTTAGGGTTCAGTATTTCTGTAGGTTTTAACTTTCTCATCCGGCTTGTAAAGGTTACCAACATAATACTCCTCTTGTGAGCGAATTTGAGATATTTTCTTTTTATCGTCTTCTGAAAAATTCAGAAAGTTCTGAGGTTACTGTGTCAGTAGAGTTCGCCGTCGATATTGGATATATATTTTTTGTATAAACAGTATAGGATATATAATCTTGTGTTCTGAATTGGGGCAACAATGTAACGTAGTCGAGGACTCCCGGATTTATTATGAATGGCTGGTTCACGGAAGGTAAAATTTTCCTCTCATATTTGTTTATCTTATATTTATGGAGTTTCTTACTTGTGAAGTTTATTAGCTTCGTAAATACGTCACATTTCGAGTATTGTTTTTCTTCCAATAACGATTTTCTATCCTGCGTGCAGACTTGCGCAGGGACGAGATCACTTGGTTTGCTTCAAAAGAGGCGCGTGGTTTCCGTAGAGTGTCATGTTAATTAGTCTATAATCTCTTTCTTTTTAATGTCGTTTATGGTCATTTCGCTTCTGTAACTTCCAGAATCACTTTACAGTTTTAAGATAATAGAGATTCATTTATTAATGTATATTAATGAAGGAATGAAATTACCTTCGTGTAGGTACTTCGAGTTTTATTTTTACTGAGATGTTTAGAGGGAAATGTCCTTGACCTACAGTAGACTCCTAGAGTCAGTATATAAATAAAAAAAGTAATCTTACGTCTGGTAAATTAAGGAAATATTAGCTACCTTTGTGTTGGTAATTTTCTTCTCTTGACCTGAAAGTTACAATTTGCTATAGGGTAATTTTGTTTGTGCAATCAACCTAACATTTTTATTTGTGCCTTTCGTAACTGCAATCGAAGAAACTAATCACATGGTATGTTTATTTCTGAAGCGTTCCAGGCAGTGACAGCTGCAGTGCCATTGTGTTCATGGACGGCAATTTAAGACCATTTAGTTGGAGGTTTTAAGATCGTCTGAGAC
>NC_089787.1:39919906-39934906 GCF_040412425.1 Macrobrachium rosenbergii
TTTTTACGAGCTATCGAATGAACCTTATTTATTTGCATTCAATTTCCGCACATATATTAGAGTGATTTATTACGGTATGTCAAAAAACACAATCTCTTTTGTGTGGTGATTAAATGCTTTGCTAGGTATCGAATACACCTTATTTAATCTAATTTTCGTTATTACTAGCCATCCGATTAATTCCTTATTAAAAAATATTTCCTTTTTATGTAGCCTCACTTTCCTAACAAGGTTCCGAGTTCGTCTTTATTTAGTTTTTTTTTATGTAATTGATTTAGAAACATATTTTAAAAATCTTATTCAACCATCTCTTTTTTCACACAGTGATTAAGTTTTTGTCGAGGTACCGAGTGCATCTTGTTATTTATATACCCGTTTGATGATTACACGGATATATATACCTGCATTGTTTGCGATCCCGGCTGAAGATAAACATCAGATGGGTGTTAGAGTCATTGATTAGAGAGAGAGAGAGGGGTGGGGAGCCGCGATGTATTTATTGCTCTTTGTACTCCGTGATGAAGTTGGCATATCCGTATCTCAGTAATGTACTTCTTGTCAGCTCTCTCTCTCTCTCTCTCTCTCTCTCTCTCTCTCTCTCTCTCTCTCTCTCTCAGATCTCTCTCTCTTTCAGATACAGCTTATAACTTTTATGTATCTTCAACGTGCTCTCTCTCTCTCTCTCTCTCTCTCTCTCTCTCTCTCTCTCTCTCTCTCTCTCTCTCTTTCAGATACAGCTTCATAGTGCTATAACTTTTATGTATCTTCAACGTCTCTCTCTCTCTCTCTCTCTCTCTCTCTCTCTCTCTCTCTCTCTCTCTCTCTCTCTCTCTTATTGCTTGTTTTCTAATCTCTCGTTTATTAACATATTTAGTTATCCAATTTTTACGTTTTTTTTAGAAAATTATTATTATTGCTTTCCATTCACTATTCAATTAATCTCATGCTTTCTTTGAGGAGTATAAAACTCATCTGATCATCTGAAAAAGATTTTAATTGCTCAATCAGGTATAAAAAATAGGAACCAGTTAATAGGTAAATTGTGAAATAAAATTTCCTTGAGTTGATTATCATGAAGAAAGTGTAAACATTATTTCCAGTTAAGTACTATCTGTAGAGATTAAAAAAACTGATTAGTAGGGAGCAAGTATCATATATTTTCGTGAGCTAATTACTAAGAGAAAGGGAAATTATTCTTTGTGCGGATCAGTATTTGATACTGATGGATCTTTTCCTTCAAATTTGTATGAGAAACGGGTCATTTCGAATTAAAAATAATGATTTTAACTGAGCACCGAGAAACTGATCCCAGCCCTAAGAACACTGCTGCCATCTCAGGTCTTCTTAAGGTGTAATAGGTAAATATTATTTATTCCCCGAACCGAATTGCAGTCAGTTAAGGATACAAAGTTCCGTATTGCTCATCGCTGTGGGATTCAAAGTATCTCAGTTCCGAGTTAACGACGCTGTTTTAAAGTATTTAAGCGATCAGTCGCTCAGAAATAGAAATAATCTAATGAATACTTCGAGTGATTAAATCTAGAATATATCCCAGTTTCTTTCAAAAGAATCCCTTGCTAATAAGCTTGGCTAAGAATGTAGTACATTGTAAAGGTTGAGTTAGTGGAAATTCACACCTGATAACGGTTTTGGTCTAACCCAATTCTGCTGATTCTAATGAAGAGTCTGTTCACGTCCTTGGTTCTTGGATTCTGATATGACCGCGACAGTTGTAGAAGTGTGCATTCAAATTAATTCTTAAATCTTATACTGTTTAGATTTCCTGTCTTTCAAGTTGAACAGATTCCCATATACAGTGAGAATCAGTCCATCGTTCATGTATCTGTGTTACCATTTGCCCTGACGTTGGGTTGACTGACAGAGAGAGAGAGAGAGAGAGAGAGAGAGAGAGAGAGAGAGAGAGAGAGAGAGAGAGAGAGAGAGAGAGAGAGAGAGAGGATTTTTGGAGAGATTTATATTTTTTACTACAGTTGATCTTTCAGGTATGCAGATTATATATATATATATATATATATATATATATATATATATATATATATATATATATATATATATATATATATGTGTGTGTGTGTGTGTGTGTGTGTGTTATATATGTATACATACTGTATATATATATATATATATATATATATATAAATTATAATATAATATATACACACACACATATATATGTATGTGTGTGTTATTCAGGGGTAACGGCATATTTGTGCGTTAGTTGATTTTCTTATTATTTATTACCTTCATCTTTTGTTATCCGGGCTATCACTTATTGGCAGTCTCTTGTGTGGAAGCATGCATTGTAAACCTTTTAGGTTTACTACATTCCATATGATCATACTAACAACGTGACTGTAATTAGCAATCTGTGTTCTTATATGTATTTCATTAATTTATTAAAGGGACATATAATTAATGTGCCTGATAATGAGGCTTCTTTACATATTGTAATGACAATATTGAACATTTTTATCTGCAAGTGTGTTGGTAACAAACTTAAGAAATTAATTTTAGACATTGACTCTAGTATTTTTTATGTATTATTATTATTATTATTATTATTATTATTATTAATATTATTATTATTATTATTATTCATATGTAACCTATTCATATGAAACAAGCCCACAGGGGCCACTGACTTGAAATTCAAGCTTCCGAAGAATATGGTATTCATTAGGAAGAAGCTTCCAAAGAATATGGTATTCATTTAGTAAGAGAAGGTAAAGGGAAATACAAAAGGAATAGATTCCACTTAATAAAAAAAAATTAATAAATAGATAAAAATGTATCAAAATGTAAGGAGAAAAGTATGAGGGCAGTAGTACATTTCATTTTCGCTTGAACTTCTGAAGTTCCAGTTCCACCACATCCTCTGGGAGGCTGTTCCACAGTCCAGCGTCTGTGCTTAGCCAGGTATCAAGAACTCTCCTAATTAGCTGGCGTCCAGCACCTGACTTTGAGTGCGGTGGGGAGACGGGAAAGCATCGTAATTCCCCGACATCCATCAGCTTCATTGAGTTCAGCAAAGAACACAGGATATTAACCACAATAACTGCGCTCCCACCATTATCCTGTAGACCATTCAGCGTAATTTCGACACGGGTTGCATTGCGCTATTAAAATCCCGCAAAAGTACTTTGTGCAAAAGGGAAGCAATGTCCGGGAGTCATTAAGTCACCAGGTAGAATTTCTGGAGAAATATGAGACTGCGGAGTGCTTAGCTTCAGCAATCATTTGAGCCGTCTGCACTTGCAAGCGTTGTGGATTCTGATTCTTGTACGTTGAAGAGGAGGCTGTCGTGTTACTTTTAGACGTCAAATGACGCTTCATTTTTCGGGTTTTTAATTGCTGTTGTTTGTGTGTACGTTTATTCACTTGTTGATTTATTTGCAGTGTACTTCTATTCTCTTGACTTCGTTCCTCCTTTTTCACCCCTGGCCTTTTCGTTCTGTGGCATATCCCCAACATGTAAAGGGCTTTTTGTCTTGTTCGTTACGAATGTGTTAACTGCTTGAAAACTGATAATGCTCTTCATCATCATCGTCATCATCATCATTACTACCCTAAAACTATTCTCCTTACATTTTAATACACTTTTATCTATTTATTATTATTATTATTTTATTTATTATTATTATTTTTTTTTGATAAGTGGGATCTCTTCTTTTTGCATTTCCCTTAACTTCCTCTTATACTTACTTCTTCCTGGTGAACACCACATTCTTTGGAAACTTGAATTTCAAGTCAGTGGCCCCTGTGGGCTTGTTCCATATGAATAGGTTTCATCTACTGAATAATAATAATAATAATAATAATAATAATAATAATAATAATAATAATAATAATAATAATACATTTGCCATGTTCAAAACGTCCTAAAGACCACTGTTCTTTGACCAACATTTGGAAATTGTCCATAATACTGATAGTCTACTGTAGTTTGGTGGTTGAGGATGCGTGATTGCGGGATATCTAGTCAGTCATGTTATTGACGACAAAAACACTGACAATTCAGGGTCCTCTTAACCAGCTCCTTCCTACCGAGGCACGTTTCAGCCTCTCCCACGCAGCCCAAACACGAGATCCTACTCCGGACTAGAATCCCCAGCGTGTCTCATGAACTTCACACCCAGCCACCCACGCTCCTGAAGGAGTCTCGCCGGACAAACAGGATTCAGTATTAATTGTGGTCTCGGCTGAAGCAAAAGAAAAGAAATAGAAAATAACAGAAAAAAAAACCCTATGACATTTGCTCCCAAGGGAGTAGCAGCGGGAGCCTTGCTATAAAATTATTATTTATGGTCATATTAATAGCCTTAACCCCCTTGCACATACAGAGGGTTAATTTTTTTCCAAACTTTTTTTCTCATTCTGATCATGAAGTTTTTCTATTTCTCATTATGAATTGGCCGCTTCCTCTGCGAAAGTATGAAAAGGGGCTGCCTTTAACGACCTGTCTGATAGCCTTGTTGCATTGTTAAAAAGGTGTCCGCCTCTGCGCCTTCTTCCCCTCTTCCCTGCCCCCACCCCCGCGCCACTCTCCTTCCTTCTGGAAGCATTTTGCTAATGCACGACCGTCGTCTTGTTACCTGGGTTAATTATTAACCATGTTTTCGTCGAGGTCTACTTGTTTTTATCATTTTTTGGTATTGACTCGAGCAAACCTCTTTATTAAATTCTCTCTCTCTCTCTCTCTCTCTCTCTCTCTCTCTCTCTCTCTCTCTCTCTCTCTCTCTCTCTCCACACAAACACGCACATACATATATACTATATATATATATATATATATATATATATATATATATATATATATATATATATATATATATATATATATATATATATATATATATATATATTATATAATATATATATACATATATATATATATTATATTTATTTATTTATATGTATAAATACACATATATATATATATATATATATATATATATATATATATATATATATATTTATATGTACATATACACACTGTATATACAATATACATTATGTGCGTATCTTATATATATCTGGATGACAAGTTCAGCATACAGAACCTTCCTCTCTCATTTAATTCACTTTAATGGCGATCAGTTTTAAATAAAAAAAAACTGAAATTGTATAAGTACGCATAATAAGAATAATAACCGCGTCGAATATTCCGTCATGAAGTAGATTTCTGTTTGAAAAGAAATTGCGCGTTTCATTAAAGCAAGTTTTATTTGAATATTCTGTGAAGAGTTTTGGTATCGAAAAAAATGATTAAACAAAACCCTTTGTGCAAATATGGTTCACTGATATAACGTGAAAAATGGGCCGCCGATATTACTTTCAAAAATAAATTAGACCGCTAATTTACCAATGAAATCTTTTAGCTTGTAGGTCGATAGCCCGATAGGTTAATAGTATATAACTAATTAATATTTTCTATTTATTTTGTAGATTATATAAATATTCCAGTCATACTAGTTTACTTCCTTTTAAATCTTCATTGAATAACTGCAGTAACTTTTGGTAGTCCATTGTTCAAAGATTTTTTTTTTTATACTTACCTTAGCCAAGGGAGTAATAAAAGACGGACCATTGTTATTGAATGTGTTTATGATTGCCATAATGTAAATAATGAATATTAACGGGGATTGTCAGAATAATTGATAAAATTTATGGCGGACATGTTAATCGCGATGATAATGAGGATATAATAAGGTTTATTGTTTAAATGATGGAGCCAGGGCTGATGTCTGTGGCAATAAAGAAAATATTAAAAGGTACTAGAGCTTATTCTCTCTCTCTCTCTCTCTCTCTCTCTCTCTCTCTCTCTTATCCTGTGTTCGTGTTTGTATTTATAGTCTCTCTCTCTCTCTCTCTCTCTCTCTCTCTCTCTCTCTCTCTCTCTCTCTCTCTCTCTCTCTCTCTCCTCTCTTATCCTTTGTTCGTGATTTTGTATTTATAGTCTCTCTCTCTCTCTCTCTCTCTCTCTCTCTCTCTCTCTCTCTCTCTCTCTCTCTCTCTCTCTTTTATTTTGAGTTCGTGATTGTATATATAGTCTCTCTCTCTCTCTCTCTCTCTCTCTCTCTCTCTCTCTCTCTCTCTCTCACATTTTGGGTTCGTGATTATAATTATAGTTTCTCTCTCTCTCTCTCTCTCTCTCTCTCTCTCTCTCTCTCTCTCTCTCTCTCTCTCTCTCTCTCTCTCTCTCTATTTTGGGTTCGTGATTGTAATTATAGTTTCTGGCTCTCTCTCTCTCTTTTATTTTGGGTTCTTGATTGTATTTATAGTTTCATTCTCTCTCTCTCTTTATTTTGGGTTCTTGATTGTATTTCTGATTCTCTCTTCTCTCTCTCTCTCTCTCTCTCTCTCTCTCTCTCTCTCTCTCTCTCTCTCTCAAGTTTGGGATTAAGTACAAAACTAACTGCATCGAATCGAGACTCCTAACTTGAGTGTACAGGTTTAACAACTGTGGAAAAAACCTTTTTGGATCATAAATGACTTTTTACTAAGTCTTTTGTCACGTTAATGGAACTTATATGGAGTCTATTGAGCTTATACACGAAGATCAGGTTTTTGGTCACACTATTTGAACCCCATTTGAAAATGCCTGCAATTATCTCTCTCTCTCTCTCTCTCTCTCTCTCTCTCTCTCTCTCTCTCTCTCTCTCTCTCTCTCTCTCTCTCAGATGAAATTCGAGTGCTATACCAAAATAGGACTTGAAAGGATTTCTTCGATTCTTAACATTAGGTAATTTTCCGGAACTCTTTTGCTGAATTCTTGTAAATTCTACTCTAAATTTGTGCTGTATTACTTTTTACGTCTCGTTTTCATCCACCCAGATTATTGTGGTATCCGTGTTTATTCACATTTCCGAATTTTTCTCCAGACCTCCCATTCATGTTTTCGTTTACCTCAACTTTGTATTATCAGGGGACTTGGATTGATTTATTTCTTTATTGCCAAGGTCATATCGTTTTTAGACTGAACTATAAATAATATTTTTCATATTTATTTTCGTTTCATTATCATATCTACGTAGCATATCTTATCTGTCAGCTGATTCTGCTTTTGATTTGAGTAATTCCATGTCCTTAATATTGGTTTATTTATTTTTATTTAATATTTCTCTTCCTTATCGTGTCATATTTACATCAATATTAATATTTTTCTTAATATCTTGCAGCATTTAGGTATTTATATTAGAAAAACGTCAGTGGCATCTGTTTCCAATCCATCCACTCCTAAAATAAGAAAAATTCTTTCTTTTTTTTATTTTTTCCATCTAGTTTTTAAGCCTTATCAGTCCTAGCGGTTGCATCTATATTTTTCGTTCACGATTTCTATTTTGCATTGAAATGATGGATTAGATAGTAGAGGGGCGATATGCCTTGATTATTATTTTATGTTCATTATATATTTCTTTATCAAACAATGACAAAATGAAGATTACAGTGACGGTTAATTAAGTATACCTTAGTTTAACCAGACCACTGAGCTGGTTAACAGCTCTCCTAGGGCTGGCCCGAAGGATTGGATTTATTTTACGTGGCTAAGAACCAATTGGTTACCTAGCAACGGGACCTACAGCTTATTGTGGAATCCGAACCACATTATAACGAGAAATGACTTTCTATCACCAGAAATAAATTCCCCTAATTCTTCATTGGCTGGTCGGAGAATCGAACGCGGGTACAATGACGGTAATACCTCGAGGAGGTGGGTTAAGAACGTTACCAATTTGGTCAGGAGCATACAGTAGCAAGCATAACTCCGCCAGACCATTTGATAAATAATTAAAATTTTCTCTTACGAATACTAGGAAGCTTCTGCTTTCTTTGAGCACACATTAGTGACAATTGGCCATATCTTAATTAATGTTAACCAAAGTTGATGTTGAGTTCGGAGTCACCCAATTAATATATTCACCAGCGTTCGTCAAGATCCGTTCACCCGTTCTTGGGATATCTGGGTAATGCACAAGTACAATATGGGCAGACTGGCATGGAGGGAAAACGTTTACTTTCTTCCAACCTGATTGGCGGAGGTAAAAGCTCGCTAATGGTCTAAGGAACCGAGTCACCTGTTAGCCATTTGTTTTCGAGACTGCGATTATCTTTGCACGGTCTTGTAGACGCAACAGAAATACTTAATCGTTGTCACTGCAGGAGCGCCGTTATTTATGGCTGCGTGATGGCATCGCGTTGTTTATTTCTGTGACATGCGATTCAGGCAACGCTTCATTCGTGTAAACAAGGTCACCGTTTGCGGAAGTTGACATCGTCACAATATCTGCTACTTGAGAACTGCAAGAGCGCCCATATCCTGCGTGATTTGCCACTGAATCTTGAAGACGGGTTTCCCGTAGGGAGTTAGTGCCGTTGGTGCAACTCTTGCGGTGTACTGCAGGCATTACTTGAGGTTCTTTGCAGCGTCCCTTCGGCCCCTAGCTGCAACCCCTTTCATTTGTATTACTGAGCCTCCGTTCATAATCTCTTTCTTCCATTCTACTTTCCACCCTCTCCTAACAGTATTTTCACAGTGCAACTGCGAGGTTTTCCTCTTGTTACACCTTTCAAACATTTCTGCTCTTCAGTTTCCTTTTCAGCGCTGAATGACCTCATAGGTCCCAGTGCATGGCCTTTGGCCAAAATTCAATATTCTTTTCTATTCTGTTCTTGAAGAGGGGTTTGCCGGATTAGAAAATGCGGGCAATATTACCTTGTGTGCTTTCATTTTAATATTTCATATGATTATCTTTCTTTGAGGAACGTTTGCTACGCCGCTGTTACCGAGCAGTGAATAAGATATCGATAGCAATTCGATGGGTGATTACCGATGACATATAAATTCCCCTGTGACCACCTGAAAGTCACTGTTTGGAAAACGGCGATGGATCTTAGAAATCTCGTTTTAGTGCTTTATGTTTTTAACCTTTTGCTTCGTAACTTAATCTTCTATCCTGTTCTGATTTGAGATTGCATTGCTGATGGAAGTGTTGTCCTCTTTTTAATTTTTTTCACCAATTAAGAAATAATGTCTGCTGGGTCCAAGAAAAGTAAAATTACAGTCACTGCCAAGTTCCCTTCATTTGCTGAAGCAAAGATAAACCCGTTATTGAGAAAACTTAAAGGTTTATAATTCTGATAATAAATGCGTTTTTCTAAGAATGTTAGACAGGAAATGTTGACCTAAAGATTTTCTATTCCATGAAAGTCAGCCTCCAGTTAAGCATATAGCTGATTATGAATTGATTATGTTAGTGGAGAAGACATACTGTTGTACTGATCTCGTAATTTTACACGCTTGAGTGACAATGCCATCATAAACAAATTCTAAGAATAATTTCCATTACAAGTATTAGTTCTTTTTACTTAACCATCTCTATTCTTTGTTATTATTGAGCTGTTGTGTCCTTACACTTTAATTTATCTATCTATCTGTTCATATATATATATATATATATATATATATATATATATATATATATATATATATATATATATATATATAGTTTTTATAATTTTTCGTATAAAAGTCAGTTCTTTAGGTACGTAAATGAAAGCTATCAATATTTTATTTTTCTTTATTATAAACCAGTTTCCTGCATGAATAAAAAATTCTTTTCCTTTTACAAATGACTCACTGTCCATTATCAGTATTCTGATCATAAATAGTTCCTTTTGCGGTTTATAAAAAAACGCTTTGTTCAAAAATATGCTTCAAAAAAAAATATACCAGAAAAGAGATAGAAAAGCTCCCGCATTTTGCATGCCAAATTTTCGACGTTGCAACGGTACTCTTTCGACAGCTAAGCTTAACGAATTTGTAGAATTCTTCATTTCGCAATCTGGACTGGACATCATCGTGATGGTTTTTATCGGGGTGGAATTTCAAGCAGGGAGTCCTGTAGGCCATTTTTTTTTATGTCCATTTCTGATATGTTGACTTGGATCGGTTTGGCTCAATATATTATCTCCTCACCACATGCAGGATGTCCTTCGGATTGCTAGCTTTTAGTGAGAGGTATTGTTTGAAGCCATGAAGGTCCTAGTCATTTTTTGCTTAATATCTTTTTGCAATTTCATTGAAGGAGGTAGTTTGTTTTTTTTTTTTGTCGGATTAGGCCTTTTTGATGTCGCAGTTTGTTATAGCAAATTCGGTTTACTGCAGGTAGAGTTTGGCATGTGCTCGGTAGAACTTGGCATTAACAAAGGGAATGGTGGAGTAGAAACCCACTTCTTTCTGTCAGCCAGCTGTCCTTCCCTTTCTCAACAATCTATAGGGGGAATTCCCTTCTTAGCAGGCTGATCAAAGGGAACGTTTTCTTCAAGATCCACTCTCAGCTTCCAGATGTCTTCTTTTTTTTTCTTCTATAAGTTGTTTTGTAGGTGAGTCTGTTTATTTTCTTTGGACCTTCTCCTATTCAGCCTAATCATGAAATATCTTTCCCATTTCTGCTACAAGTTTTTATTTTCATTTTTAATTAGGTTCATCTTGGATCTTTTCCAAACGCTGCCGTTTTTGCACCATTTGGATTCTATGAATTATGGCCGAGTTGTTTTTCCATTAATTATATTTACATTTCCTCCTTTGTCTCTTCTTTCCTTCCCAGCTACTTTAATCCCTACAGTGATATTTTTCAAACCTGTTTCTTCAGCATTAGTTGGACCTGATAAACCACTGTTTGGGTTTCCTTTTCCTAGTTTATTCGTTCAGTTTACTAGTTGAGCTCTCTCTGTAACATCCTTTGTCTTAGTCGTACTCTATTTAACAGCTGCTGCTTCTCATAGTGTCTTTTCAACAAAATTTTATCTTATAATTCTTATAATACTTTTGCGTGCGAATCACGATTAAAAAGGATTTTTTTACATATCAAGTATTTTGTTTTTTTGTTTTGGATTTTACCTCTTCTCTGCATAATTTTCTTTTTTCTGGCGATACTGAAAAGATTTTTGCATGCGCATCATTATTGTGATGGAATTTGTTCCTGAGAAGTTAATTTCCTTCAGCATTTTATATCCATCGGTCGTGTTTGTAGACAGCATTCTTAAGTTTAACCTTAAAAGTCAACTTTTTTTTATTATTATTTTTATTAACCAACTGGCTACAGGATTATCAAGCCTGTAGTGAATAAGATGAAAAACCTTTTTCGTATCTTTGGATGGTTATCAGGGTATCTTTCTCGTTAATTCATTTTAGTATTTTGACTGGCATACCACGCACCTCTCATTCGATGCCATTTCTTGATTTTTCAATACGGCTCTCAGTGACATTTGACGCCCCCCCCCCCCAAAGTATATGGGCTTTGGCCCAGGGTGCCATACACTCATCCATTTCTTCTTCAACGCTGAGCTGTTCACCACTTAGACAAACAAACTGTAGTATCCGTAGTAACTCTCCTTCTTCTTCTTCTTCCTCTTCTTCTTCTTCTTCTTCTTCTTCTTCTTTCTTCTTCTTCTTGCATTTCGTGATTTTTCAGTACTTCTGTCAGTGGCAATCAGTGGCATTTGACCCCCAAGTGCATGGACTTTGACCCAAGATGCTACACACCCATCCATTTATTCCTCGACGCTGACCTGTTCATCACTTAGACAAACAAACTGTTGTATCCGCCGTAAATCTTCTTTTTCTTCTTCTTCTGCTTCGTTCATCACGAAGGCCTGAGTCTCGGTACGTCGTGTAAAGGGGAAAAGGAAACGTTAACATTAACAGCTAAATTATTCCTAAGGCGTCACTTCGTGTCCCATATTAATCACTTTTAATGAGGCTTAATTACGTGGCCATTTTTTTCTTCAGCCGTACTGCACTGAACATTCTCTCTTTATGAATCGTTGCTCCTCAGCTTCATTATTGTCTCATATTATTTTGAACTGAAATTAGCAGGCCTAATTTTTGCGATGTAAATAAAAACAAGAGTTCAGTTCTCTCTCTCTCTCTCTCTCTCTCTCTCTCTCTCTCTCTCTCTCTCTCTCTCTCTCTCTCTCTCTCTCTCTCTTTATGAATAGTTGCTTCTCAACTTCATTATTCTCATATTATTTTGAACTGAATTTAGCAGGCCTAATTCTTGCAATGTAAATAAAAACAAGAGTGTTTAGTTCTCTCTCTCTCTCTCTCTCTCTCTCTCTCTCTCTCTCTCTCTCTCTCTCTCTCTCTCTCTCTCTCTCTCTCTCTCTCTTATGAGTAGTTGTGTATCGCCAGTCTGACCCCTGAAACCTGTAACCTCTCTCTCTCTCTCTCTCTCTCTCTCTCTCTCTCTCTCTCTCTCTCTCCTCCACGTAAGTAAACTAGGTAAGTAAACTAGGTACATCAGTATAAAACTGTACGAGAGTGCATGCAAAATTTGCATCTCTAATGTAGGGAACCAAGATAAATTATATTAATTCTGGGGGAAGAGAGCCTTTGTTTAAATATCTAAAAGGAAAATTTGTTAAGGTTTTATAAGAATGGCTTTTATAGCGTATATTATCAGGGAACAATGAAGGAAATTTCTCATTAATGAGTAGCTAGCTACTTGGACGTTAGCAGAGAATTTGCATAATTTGTGGAAATTATCTTCGTGTAAATATATATATGCTTGCATAGATAAATTGGCTCAATAATTTTATTACCGTGGTTGTAAGGTAGAATGTTCTCGCTTGCTGTTTATGGAACATTCGCCGCATATGGCGTTCTGTGGGTTATATTAAAGAATTTCTTCGCATTTTCCCGTCGTATGATGGTCGAAGAACGTGTGTTTAATGAATGTTTTAGATTTTAAATTAAATGGGTCATCTTTAGACTGTTATTTTGAACTGTTCTAAGTTTTTCATGGGCATGAAAGCTTCGTTTTAGAATGCTGAACGAATTTCTTTTCAAAATATACGAGGTTGCTCGTATCTGTTGTTTTACTGTTCAAAATTAGCAGGCAATACTTTGATAGGAAGGCTATTTTTTCCAGCTATTTAATGAATGTGTGTATGACTTTATCTTGAGTAATGGTGAACTGTTAATTGCATATTAACAAAGAAGTAAGACGAGAATCAGGCATCATTATTGAGTTTTCGAATGAAGAAATATATGCAAAGAACCTACAAGATTTTTACCACTGGTCTTTGCCGCTACACCAGGATGAGGGACGAGGATGGATCACATCTTATTTTTATATATACATTTCCGTCAAATTCAGAATCAGTCATCAAGACTGAAATATACTTTCCATTGCTATAATAGATAGTTGCAAGTTAAGGTGGAGTGAGTTGTGATCTCACTAGATGACAATATATATTTTAATAACGTGCCATGTAAGCTCTGGCGATGATCTAATTAAGCATATGAAATTTGATCTCACTAGATGACAATGTATATTTAACAACACGCCATGCAAGCTCTGGCGATGATCTAATTAAGCATATGAAATTTACTGGGAGTTTAATTATCAATGACCATGGATTTGTATAACCATGAGTCCAACATTCATGAGTCTTAAATATGAATACAGCCGTATATGTATGAATAAAATATTATTGTTACCAATTAACTTCCATTTCACAATTTTTTTTTTTTGCTGTGATTATTGATTGAGAAAAACCAAACATTCATTCTATATCAACATGTATTGGTCAGTTCCGTTTCACTGTGTAGCGGAATTTATTCAGTATTGACAAAATTGATTTCTAAAAAATAAAAAAATCGCAGTGTGATGGAATGCTGTCATTTTTGTCTTGAGTATCTGTTGGGAAAACTTAATTTATTTTAGAATGATGTTCATATACTTTTTTTTCTAATGTCTTGATGCTGGAGTTAATTAACTTTTCGTACTGTACATGTCTTCTCTTTCCTGGTTGGTGTTTTTTATATGGCATTCTGTCCTTTGGGAATGCTTTTAGGAAATCATTTTGAACAGTATATTTAGCAAAGGTCTTGAGTTAACGCTGAATTCTCTCTCTCTCTCTCTCTCTCTCTCTCTCTCTCTCTCTCTCTCTCTCTCTCTCTCTCTCTCTCTCTCTCTCTCTCATTTCATAAAATACGGTATACGTGGACCTAAATCTTTTTGGAATTTTGTTTAACGTTATAGAGCGTATTAATTATTTTATAGATGTGAGTTTGTTTTTAACCTTGCAAAGAATGGTCCAGTTACTGCAATATTAATATGAGATAACCTTGAACTTTATAGTCTTTAAACTTACATTCTTTTAACATTAATTTTTTTTTATCTTTATGTATGTATTCGGTTATTTCATTAAGATGATCATTTTTCTTTATGAAGTGAATTCAGGTACATTCTCATTTATTAACGTGAGATTTTTTCCTTATGGGGAGATTAAACATTAATAAGGGCATTCAGGTGTGCATTTTTATTAAGATGAATTCTTTTTTCTACTGTTAGAAAAGCATTCAATTATATTTTTCATCATTTATATGACGATGAATTTTTTCCTAAGTTACTTATGCATTTAATTTAAATCTTACGTTGGGTAAAATTGAAGTCGCCCAGTTAATTGGCGTTTTCAGGAGAACTGTGAACCTAGAGATAAAAGATAGCAGTGGGAACAACGACAGAACCTAATCTCCGTCGGTTTAGGAACCTAAAGTACCTGCTTATCTAATCGGAATTTCATTTTTAGTTCCAAGAATGATATCAACTTTCATTGCCAGCGCCGGGTGCTTCGATTGCTTGTGCGTTAGTCGTGTGCAGTTAGATAGAATTTTTCATGTGAGAGAGAGAGAGAGAGAGAGAGAGAGAGAGAGAGAGAGAGAGAGAGAGAGAGAGAGAGAATCTTACCTACGACGTTAGCCATAGATAGGCGATACAGATCGAAACAGCTATTTGTATTAAGTACTTATAACATAAGAATGAGACGGGTTTGAAACTGGACTTATCATTCGTCAGATCAAATAAAAGTAATGGGAAACCGTTCATTTTCACTATAAAGAGAAAACAGTGTTGACGCTCATCACGAATGATACGTAGAGAGAAAGAGTGTTTGACTGATCGACTGGCTTTT